>NC_085930.1:163571309-163881190 GCF_028885625.2 Pongo pygmaeus | reverse complement strand
ATGGATTTGCATATGTTGACTCATGCTTGCTTTCCTGGGATAAATCCCACTTGATCATGGTGTATGATTAATTTGATATGTTGTTGTATTTAGTTTGCTAAGATTTTGTTGAGAATTTTTATTTCTATGTTCATCAGACATTGGCCTGTAGTTTTCTTTTTATGCTGGATCCTAGTCTTCTTTTGCTAACAGGGTTATGCTGGCCTCATAGAATGAGTTAGGAAAAATTCCCTCTGTTTTAAAATAGTTTGAGAAGAATTAGTGTTAATTCTTTAAATGTTTAGTAGAATCCAATGGTAAAACCATTCAGTCCTGGACTTTTTTTTTGTTGGAAGACTTTTTATTACTGATTTAATCTCATTAATTGTTATTAATATTATATATTTACGTGTTCTATTTGTCTTGTTTCAATTTTGGTAGGTTGTATATGTCCATTAAGTTATCCATTTTCTCTTGATTTTTAAATTTACTGGTATATAGTAATCTCTAATGATCCTTCCTATTTCTATGTTATCTATTGAGATATGTCATTTTTTGTTTCTGATTTTTATTTATTTGAACCTTTTCTCTTTTTTTCTTAGTCTAGTTAATGGTTTGTCAATTTTGTTTATATTTTCAAAAACTACCTTTTTGTTTCATGAATCTTTTGTATTTTTTTACTCTCAGTTTTATTTATGTATGCTCTGATTTATATTATTTTTTTCCTTCTATTAATTCTGGGGTTCATTTGTTCTTGCTTTTCTAGTTCTTCAAGACGCATTGTTATATTGTTTATTTAAAATCTTTCTAGTTTTTTGATGTAGGCATATATTGCTATAAACTTACCTCTTAATACTGCTTTTGCTCCATAAGTTTTGGTATGTTATGCTTAAATTTCCATTGGTTTCAAAGAAGTTTTAAATGTTAGTCTTAATTTCTTTCTTTACCTATTGGTCATTAGGAGCATGCTATTTAATTTCTATGTATTGGTATAATTTTGAATGTTACTCTTGTTATTGGTGTCTAGTTTTATTCCATTGTGATCAGATAAGATACTTGGTATGGTCACAATTTTTAAAAATTTTGGAGACTTGTTTTGTGTTCTAATATATGATCAGTCCTGGAGAAATTATGCTTAATTAACATACGGTCACCCAAGCAGCTGTTGAGTGAAATGTTCTGTAAATGTCTGTTAGGTCTATTTGCTCTATAATGCAGATTAAATTTAATGTTTCCTTGTTGATTTTCTGTCTAGATGATTTGTCTAGTGCTGACAGTGAGGTTTTTAAATCCCCAGACATCATTGTTTTGGGGTTTATCTCTCTCTTTAGATTTAATAATATTTGTTTTATATACCTGAATGCTGTAGTATTGGGTGAATATATTTTTACAATTGTTATATTTTTTCACTGAATTAATTCCTTTATTATTATATAATGTCCTTCTTTGTCTCTTCTTATAGCTTTTAAAATGAAATTTCTTTGTCTGATACAAGTATAGCTTTTCCTGCTCATTTTTGATGTTTGTCAGCATGGAGTATCTTTTTCTATCTCTTCACTTTCATCCTATTTGTGTCTTTAATAACAAGATGAGCTTCTTGTAGGCAGTATGGAGATAGGTCTTGTTTTTGTAACTATTCAGTCAGTCTATGTTGTTTAAATGAGGAATTTAATCCATTTGTATTCAAGATTATTTTTGATAGGTGAGGTCTTATTCCTATCATGTTTATTGTTTGTTTCAGGGTTATTTTGTATATTCTTTGTTCCTTACATCCTTTCTTCTTCTTATTATTTTTTTAGATTTGGGTGGTTTTCTGTAGTGATAAAGTTTGATTTCTTTATCTTTCTCCTTTGTGTATCAGCTGTACCAGTGAGTATTACAGTTTTGCATGTTTTCATAATAGAGGTTATCATCTTTTTATTTCCAAACATAAGACTCCCTTGTAATGCTGGTGTAGTGGTGATAAGTTTTCTTAGTTTTTGCTTGTCTATGAAAGATTTGATTTATCCTTCATTTCTGGGGGATACTTTGGCTGGGTATATTATTATTGGCTGGCAGGTTTTCTTTTCTTTCAGCATCTTGACTACATCATTTTATTGTCTCCTGGCCTATAAGCTGTCTGCTGAGAAATACACTTATTTTACTTTTTTTTTGAGATGGAGTCTGGCTCTGTCACCCAGGCTGGAGTGCAGTGGCATGATCTTGGCTCATTGCAACCTCTGCCTCCTGGGTTCAAGCAATTCTCCTGCCTCAGCCTCCCAAGTAGGTGGGATTACAAGCGTCTGCCACCATACCTGGCTAACTTTTGTGTTTTTAGTAGAGGTGGGGTTTCACCATGTTGACCAGGCTGGTCTCGAACTCCTGACCTCGTGATCCACCCGCCTTGGCTTCCTGAAGTGCTGGGATTACAGGCATGAGCCACTGCACCCGGCAATACATTGTTATTCTAATGAGGATTCTCTTATACGTGACTTTACACTTTTCTCTTGCTGCTTTTAAAATTCTTTCTATGTTCTTGACTTTTGACAATTCGACTGTGATGTCCCTTGAAGAGGACCTGTTTAGGCTGAATCTATTTGGGGTTCTTTGAGCTTCCTGAACCTGGATGTCCTTCTCTCTCCATAGACTTGAGACATTTTTTGCTATTATTTCATTAAATATATTTTTCTTACCTTTCCTTGTCTCTTCTCCTTTCTATAATGCTCATAATATAAATATTTGCTTAATTGTGTCTTGTAAATCCAGCATGCTTTCTTTATTCTGTATTCTTTTTTCTTTTTTTTTGTCTGCCTGTATTATTTCAAAATATTTATCTTCTAGTTCATAAATTCTTTCTTCTGGTTGGTCTAGTGTGTTGTTAAAGTTCTCAATTGTATTTTTTGTTTCACTCATTAAATTCTTCAGTTCTAGGATTTCTGTTTTTTTTTTATGATATGATATCTATTTATCACATCTATCTGTTTGTTGAATTTCTCATTCAAATGATGAATTGTTTCCTAATTTTATTGAATTGTCTATCTGCATTTACTTGTATCTCACTGAGTTTCTTTAAGATTATTATTTTGAATTATTACTCTAGCACTTCCTATATTTCCTTTTGATTGGGGTATATTACTGCAGAATTATTTTCCTTTGGAAGTGAGATGTTTCCTTGCTTTTTAATGGTTGATGTGTCCTTACATTGATTTCTATGCATCTGGTAGAAAATTCACCTCTTCCAAATTTATGGAGTAGGCTTCCTAAGGGAAGACTTATTCAAATGAATAGGTCTTGGTGGTATCAGTGTGTTGTGTGTTTTGATCTTTGTTCTAGTATAGTCTCTGTGTAGTTTCTTCAGTTGTAATCCATGCCAGTGGCATTTGCGAGTTTCTTAGCGCCTTAGGCTGAGAATGTTTGTGGCTTGGTGGTGTGCTTTGCCATGGGTGGGCCCACTGGGCTGTTTCTTATGTTGAGGGTATCTGTATGCACAAAATGGGTTGGCCAATGTGAGGTTTGGCTCTCCAGGGTTGGGGGTCACAGGGCTGTTACTCTGGCCACAAACTAAGGCACACAGTTGCTTGGCTAGCCTGGTGTTTGGCCTCTCAGGAGCAGCTTGTGGGGTGGTTTCTCAGGCCTGGAGGGTATGTACACTACTGCTCCACTACCTGGAAATGTGTTTTCCAGGGTTGACCCATAGGGCTGTTTCTCAGGCCTGGGACATGGGCTAAAGGCTGCTTGGCTGGACTGGGCGGGTGTGCTAGCCAGTGATAGTCCATGGGGTTATTTCTTAGGCCTGGTATGTGGGTGCAGGGCTGGCTGTGTGCGTGCCTGCTGCAGCTGATCCACGACACTATTTCTCAAGCTTTAAAGCTGCATGGCTGCTCAACTGGGGGATTTCTGTGGGGGGCGGTCCATGGTGCTGTTGCATAGGCCTGGGATGCAGACACAGGGATGTTTGGTTGGCCCCGGGCATGCTTACCAGCAGCAGCCCACAGGGCTCTTTCTCAGGGGCACATAGCTGCTTGACCAGCCTGGGGCCATGTCTTCTCTGGATGGACCATGGGCTATTTCTCAGGTTTGAGATGAAGGGGTAAGGCTGCTTGGCTGGCTCAGGGGTGCACTCAACAGGGGTGATCCATGGAATTGTTTCTCAGGTCTCTTGGCTGCTTGGCTGATCTGGGAGCGTGCCTACCAATGATGGCCTACAAGACTATTTCTCAGGCCCTTATTAGGGTTACAGGGCCACTGGGCAGGCCAAGGACACGTCTGGGGGTATCAGAGATGCTAGGGGGCTCTTTCTCAGGTTCTGAGCAAAGGTATGTAGCTACTCTGCTGGCCCAGGGGCATATTAGCTGCTTGAAGACTCAGGGGCCTCTCTGACTTCGGGGGAAGGCATGCAGTGGTTTGGCACGCTTTAGGATAAGTTTGTCCTAGGCAGGACTGCTAGACTGTTCCTTTGACTGGAAGTCAGGCAGGCAGGGGTTGGTTATCCTGCTGTGCTGGACCAGAGTCACAGCCAATCCTAGGCCCAGGCTTCACACAGGTAGGATTGTGGCATTCTGTCACATTTGTGGGCTTGGTTTAATGAAGATGGAGCCCCAATGCAGGAGAGCAGTAGCTACTGTGCCCCAGAAGAGGGCACACACTGGTATTAAGATGGCACTATGCTGCAGCAGGTTGGCTCACCATGGCTGGGTAAGAGGAGTACACACCTTGTGCTTCTAATCTGGGCAATACAACTGTGTGAATTCCCAGTATATTTCAAAACTGGGCTCGGGGCTTGTGAGAACTTAAGATTTTCCTGTTGTAAGGATTGTAGGTGTTTACAGTGGCAATGGGGGCTGGTGGGGATCTTCTGAATACCTTCTCCCTGAAACAGGACGTCCCTCCTGACTCTAGGCAAATCTGATCTGGGTGAGAGAGATGGGGTTGCAGAGGCTAGGTGCCTCCACACTGCCCTCCTGGGCTTCCAATCACCACAAATGTGTCTCTACTCTCCTACTGCATTCTGATTATCTCCTTTCAACACTCCAGTCAAATCAGCTATGGATTCTTTGCTTTGGTTCATTCTTGTAGGGAAGATGAATGCCAAGTGTCTGTAGCTAGCCATCTTGCTGATGTCACTCCCCCAATTTCTATCACAGGTTTTTTTTTTTTGGCCAGAACTTCTGAAAGCTATGCTGTAAGGCAACATTGTGGGGTGGATTGTTTTTTAAGCTTTTTCAGGTGAGCTTTTGTTTGTTTTTACTAAATATCACACAAATGTCTAGTAAAAAAAAAGTTTCAGTTATAACTATTATATTTAAAGAGGGAGCAGTGATCTAAGACCAAATCCCTTGGCCTTCTTCTCTCTTACCCTTTGGCACATTTGAGAATACATAGGCCTTTACCAAATGCAACTGAAAGCTCCAAAATTGACACTTGCCAGAGAAACCTGGAATTGAATCTTGCTTTCATGGCTTTCTAGCTAAGTAACATTGGATAAGTTGTTACCCCATCTAAGATCTGTTTTCTTTATCTGTTAAATAGTGGTACCAGTGCTTAGCTTGCAAAGTTATTGTGACATTAAATTGAGATAGCAGAGGATACTAGATTCTCAACAAAGATTATTTCTATTTCTCTCCCTGCTTGAAGCTACATACGACATAATAAACCAAATTTTTTATAACCCTGGTTTAAAGTAATTCGTTGCCATCATCCTCCACGTATTTGTAGAACGTGCAAAGTTTTCTTCAGTTTTTCTTTGTTACCCAAATTAACCCTGATGTATTTTTTTCTCTTCTCTTACACACTCATCTGGTGAAACAATAGATAATATTTCTCCTTTCTCCTTTATTTATGTTTGTTGAATTTTCATTAATGATAATATCTTACTTTTATAAACAAAAATAATTAATTTAAATAATACCACAGTTTTAAAGCTATACTGTTAGATATTATTTAGCTTGTTTACTAATTTAATAAATGGTGTTTAATACATCTTTAACAATTGCCTAATGTGTATTTTGATAATTTTCTTCTTTTTCTTAGTCAATTTGCATTGCAATAAAGGAACACCTGAGGCTGGGTAATTCATAAATAGGTTATGTGGCTCAAGGTTCTCTAGGATGTACAAGAAGCATGGTACCACCATCTGCTTCTGGTGAGGGCTTCAGGCTGCTTCCACTTAAGGCAAAAGGTAAAGAGGAGCAAGCATTGCATGTCTTACCATGCAATAGAAGCAAGAGAGAGAGGGGAGGAGGTATCAGGCTCTTTTTAACAATCAGTTCTCATAGGAATTCACAGAGCGAGAACTCGCTCATTACTATGAGGATGGCACCAAGACATGCATGAAGGATCCGCCCTCATGACCCAAACACCTTCCATCAGGTCCCACCTCCAACATTGGGGATCAAATTTCAACATGAGATTTTTGAGGGGACAAACATTCAAACCACATCATTCTTCATATATGATTTTCTTAGAAAGTTTTTATACATACATTATTTCCATAAGTTTCCAAAGTTACACATTGTTATGTCATGTATACATATGTTTTTGATGTAAAAAAAGGATCAGTAAAAATAGAAAATTAAGCTTAAATTACTTTTCTCTATGCAAAACCAGCCTTATGCATAATAGGTTGCTATTTGCAAAGGCTGTTACTTTGTTTTCTTCTCTATACCTTTGACTAAAATGTTGTAAGATGCTTTTTCTTCTTTCATCTTTCCTCCTTTTATCTTGGCCTATTCTTGGAACTTTTGTCATAGTCCTTGACTATTGCAGGTTATTTAATATTGAACTTAATTGTATCTTTGCAGTATTTGTTTGACTCCATATTTATACTCTGCTTTTCTGTAGACTCACCTCCCTAATGTTACTGCTTAAGTGCTAAATTTGGAAAATGGATTTAATAAAGGAAGTGAACAGTTCCTCGACTGGCCTTAAAAGAAATCAGACCTATTTATTAATAGACTTACCATAGAGTGATTTTCATGGGACTAACTCTTGAAAATTTCATTTTTTAAAAAACAGAAACAAACTGAAATAATTCAATGTAAAGAAATTTAAAGTTACTTATATTTCTTCATTAATAGATTATTTGAATCTGAATTCATTGTTTACAAAAGCACAATCTTTGATGCTCTTCTTTTGTTACTAAGCGGGGGCACATATATAAGGAAGACCTGGAGTGACTTTGTTGACCATGGTGATTACAATGTAAAAAAAAAAAAATGCCTCTTATTTGTAATGCGTAAGCAGGAGGAATTTAACAGAAAGTCCACCTTCTAAGATGACCAAGGAAAATAGGATGAGAAGGAAAAGGGAAAACTTAGCTTAGAATAAAATTATGTGACTGGAAAGATCTAAAACGAGTAATATTAGCAACCAAAATCAAGTTTACATTCCCAACCTATTAGCTAAATCTAGAAAAGAACTTGACATTCTAATACAAGTAGCTGCTTGAAGAGTTTAGACAACTTTCTTTGCATAGATATTTAGATAAAAGCAAATTAATGCATATGTTTTACAGATAATTATTTTATCTGTGACATAGAATTTAATGGAAGAAAAGTATTCTCTAGAAAAATAGACTCAAGGGAAAACAGCTGGAATTCTTATAGCTTATAAATGAAGTGCCTGAAGGTAGCCTTAATATAGTTTGCTAAATGCTTCCAAAGAGTTGCCAACAGGTCTCCACATCTTTGAATTAAAACATACCAGGTTTCTTAAGGAAACTCAAAGTAGATCTAAGCTGGCACAGCATTTCCCGGCCCTGTGATCCAATGAATTAAACCTCAGTCATCACTTCCTAAACAAAGCAGAGCGGAGTTTCTTATGTAGGCAAAATTTCCTTACCTCCATTTCAACCGCTGCTTTTGAAAGGCCTTGTGATGAGGCCCAAGGGAGTTTTGATCTGAGAATCACAGGAAATGTTTCTTCCACTTTCCAATAAAATTCCAAGTTTTTGTAACATGACCATTCAGTCTTTCTATAATTACTTTGCTTTGATAACTTACGTTGTATAATGAGGTAAATAATTCACAGTATAGAATGAAAAAGATTGTGTGTGTGTGTGTGTGTGTGTGCGTGTAAAACTATTTGCAGGGAACCGATACTAGTAATCATAATCCTTTTTCAATCCCTCAGAAATATAGTAGAGATAAGTCACTTAGATGTGCATTTTGATGCTGCTTAATTAAGGAGCATGTTATTTACAAAATTATCCTGAAAGAAGAAAAGTATTACGGTTGACTCCTTCCACCTGGCTAAAACACAGATTGTTATTTTACTGTCAGATTAGAAACATGTGAGAAAGTCTCTTTCTGTAATTTTAAAGTGTACTGTGTTATTGTTATTCACAGACAAAATTTTCTTTGTTTTTCCATCAATGTACACTAATATTTAGTATTTAAACACATAATATTTAAATATTTGAAAAAAACTCTGGGAATCAGGAGACCAATCTGCCAAAAAAAAAAAAATCCCCTTTCAACTTATGGCTTTTACTAGTACCTTAGTATTAGAAATTTCAACCTCTTTATGAGTTTTTAACTGTCTATATATGAGATAATTTATTGAATGAGTTGTAGGGTTTCTTTAGATGAGAAAAAATTGCCAATTTTAAGTAAGAAACTATAGAATGTCATAAATGCTAGAAGGAAAAGAGTCTTGTATAAATTTTTGACCCCACATCCCTGTAAGTACTATTTTGAGCATGTACAATTATATACACTTGACTTATTTATGTACTACATTATAAAATACACACTTAAAATAACATAAGAGTATAAAAATGAAACAGCATTTTCTCATACCTGAAGGAGTATACAGTCATTCCTTGGTGTTTGTGAGAGACTGGTTCTGGAACCCCTGCAGATACCGAAATCCATGAATGCTCAAGTCCCTTATTTAAAATGGCATAGTATTTTCAAATAACCCAGGCACATCCTGTACACTTTAGATCATCTCTAGATTACTTAAAATAACTAATACAATGTAAATGCTATATAAATAGTTTTAATGTTGTATTTTAAAATTTATATTACTTTTTATTTTTTTTTTCCAAATATTTTTTATCTGAGGTTGGTTGAATTCATGCATAAGAAACCCATGTATACAGAGGGCCAACTATATACTATCACTACATATTTGAATATGAAGAAAAAATTCATGTAGCTATTTCTTTCACTCTATTTTTTTCAAGGCTCCAGAGAACCTCTTTAAGCCAGGGGCAAATGCAGCACAGTTTTTGTGGCCTCTTTACCAGAGGACACATGACAGGGGAGAGAGAGGTACTTCCGCATCCCACAGGGTGGCCCTCAACACTCAGTGTGCATCAGAATCACCTGTATGTTTTAAAAAATACTGATGCCCAGGCTCTAACCTCAGGATTTGGTTTCCAAAAGTATGGCAAGAGCAGGGTCTAGGCATTTATATTTTTAAAAATCCTCCCAGGAGAAGTTAGTGTACAGCAGGTGTTGAGAATCACTGCTCTAGACACTTGTTGGAGGGCCAAAGAAAATTTCCAGCAGAATGTGGCTATGGTGTTCAGCCATAATGCCTGGTGGGGCAATGCAGTAGCTGCGAGGACACACTGGAAGTAGTGATCTGTCCAGATGGAGATGACTGCATTGCCCCAGGAAGGTGGTCAATGGAATCAGAAGAAGCAACTGCCATGCCCTACAAGATAGTGGTGCTCAGCAGAAGATGTGTCACTAAGATTGAAGGCTGGACTGCTTTAAGAGCTCTGGCAAGTCATCAGGAGAATGTTGCAGGGGCTGAGATCTTGACAGAGCAGGTGGGAACAAAGACTATCTACTGCAACTTAAATTAATGTCATTCCAATGTCATTAAGGCTTCCACAGTTTGAAGATGCTTAGGGAAACTCAGGTTACAGCATTCGTATTATAACAATAACCACCTTTTACAGAGAGAGCATCACAATTTACAAAGATCTTTTGTATATATTATGTTACTTGATCCACCCTTTATCCCTGGGAGGAAGTAGGATAAACGCTATTAGTTCCATTTTATGAAGGAAAATAATAAAGTTCAGAAATGTTAAGTATTTGCCTGAGGTCATACAATACCAAAGGGCAGAATCAGAATGCCAACCTAGATCTCTCAGCTCTTAACCTTTCTCTTTCTCACCAAATCTTGAGCTGGTAGGGTGTTTGGTGATGCATAGAAGAGGATGTCTATGAATTTATGTGGTTATTGGCTTGTTTAGAAATGGGGTAAATCTCTCTCAGGCATGCTTTTAGAATGGTGCAAAAGTAATTGATTATTCAACAACTAAGAGGTTAATACCTGACACAGCAAAGACATTCCTGGCCCTGGTTCAGTGCTGAGGACCAGACTAAGTGCCTGGGCTATAAAATATGTGGTTGTTAAATGACAGAAAGATTACCTTTCCCCATGGCCATTCATTTTCAAATTCAGGTGTTTTGGAAATTAATTGTATTGATAATAATGGGCCATAGAGAATGGATAAGCAAAACATTGATCTATCCATTCAAAGATTCATTTCATCTGTGATCAAGCTATTTGGATTCTGCCTCCTTAATATCTCTCCTTTGTGTCTCCTCCTGCTCCCAATCACTGCTGCCTTTATTTAGATTTTCACCATCTTTTTCATAGCCTCTTGTTATATGGTCGCTGATTCTTATCTAACCCCTTCCAGTTTGTTCTCACACTGCTCCCAGACTTTTAGCTCTAAATTTCAAATCTGATGTCCTTACCCTTTTAGATTTTACCCTTTCAGAATTTTTCAAAGGTTGCCTTTTATTGGTAAGGTTTTATTTAAACACCTGCGCTGGAACACAAGATCATCTCTACTTTGGTTTATGCTTTTCTCTTCAGCTTCATATCTAACTGAACCCAGTTCTTACTGTATCTTACATTCATGTCACAATGAAATATCCAGAGTTCTCCAAATGAACCATATAACTGTGCCATGACTCTTCTTTGTAGACTCACACCACCTTTACTTCCTGATGAATAAGAGTACATTCTCCAGACTTAATTCAAGCCCCACCTTCTCCATTGATTAACATCCTGATTTCCCATGGCCTCACCCAGTTGGCAATGACTCCTTCCTTTATGAACTCATCATACTCCATGAATACTTCCATCACAGCACCTATAAAGCTTCATTCCACTTACTTGTTTATGTAGCCTTCTCTTCCATTTAAACTGTTTATACTCTTTGGGGGTATGAATCATGTCTTAGTCTTATCACCAGCACCCAAAATACTGTATGACGTATGAGGTATTTAATAGTGCTTATCAAATAAATGCCTTAATTCATTAACTCCCATATATGAATTAGGGGCTCTTCCTCAGATATAACCTAGAGCTTCTGAATTTTAAAAAAATTAGGTAAAAGGTCTGACAAAGATTTTTTTAGTTTCTCTTTCAAACCTGGGAAATAATAGATAATGATATATCTATGAATGTCAGTTGGCAGACATTGCTAAGTGTTTTTCAAAGCAGTGGGAGTCCCGAACCCAGACATATATGCCAACCACAAAACTATAAATAAGTATCTGTGTACTGCAATTAATAGCTTATTTGGAGCTGGATAATTTCTGCAAGCATGGAGTATTTTAAATCAGGAATGAACTAGCACTGAGCGAGTTTTGGCAAGTTTCTCTTACACACGGGGAGAGATTTTAAACATCACTTAGGTGCTTAAACAGTTAGAAACACATTAATTTCAGCCATTATTTTTGGTCACAAGCTAGTGTCATAACCGGCCTAATCCTTTTTCTTTCTTTCTTTTTCTTAAAATAATCTGATCTATAAGAACAATTGGCAGATGTTATTTGAAAATGGGCTCCACACACCAAAACTCTGGAAGTTCCTCTACACAGGTAGAGGAAAAAAAGAAAAAAAAAATTTCCTACTTCTTAAATCAGATAGAAAATTCCCATTCTGGGATTAAGAAGAAAAAAGCAAACCTCAATTTATAAGTGCTTTGCCAAATATATAAATTACAAGCTTTTATGGTTTATTTTTGAATACTGTTAATTGCTAAGATGTAAACTCAACATTTCAAAAGTCTCTACATTATTTATCCAGTCTTATAACCTTGAAAGAAACAAACTGTCCTAAAGCATGAACTATTTTTAAGTGAGCTAATATCTGTGGAATCCTTTCCCTAATGGATTTCAGGGTTAAGGGCGTGTCTGATCCACTGTGCAAGAAAGCAAGATGTGCTCATTTCCTTCCACTGTATGCATGAAAATGATGACGACTTATCCTCAAAGTGAAAACTAGGAAATATATGTCAAGTGATGTATAAGACTATGTAAAATATAAATGTATGCAAGAAATGTGTACATCTAAACACTCCAAATGTTTGACTGTATAATATGACTTTTAATGTCAGAATGAGAAGGAAGCATTGAACAAGAATAAAGAAAAATCCTATATTTACTTTTTAAATTAAAAAGCATAACCACATCTTCTATAAGTTCTAACAAAATCCTACACATAATTTCGAGAAACACAGTACCGTATCTCTTATAAGAGATATCTCATATAAGAGATATCTCATATAAGAGATACGGTACTGTGTTACTTGGATGAACTTAGCAGTTGGTGGGGATAAAGAAGGATGAGACTAGAGAACCAAATTTTTATTATTTGTCATCAGACAAATGGGCAGATGCTAGGAGTAAGCAGAGGAGTAAGTAAATTCAGAGGGAATTTTTTTTTTGAAGAAACTGGGGCAAGGTGAGGGTGGCTTTAGTTTATGAGATTACTCATGCTCGCTATTATGACTGTGCTTCCTGTACTAATTTCCGTATCTGTTCAAGCTGAATCCACATGCCTGTTGACTGGTACTTTGCTTGGTTTCAGGGACCTCTCTCAAATGTAGCCTAGAGCTTCTGAATAAAAAAAATCAAGTTAAGATATTTGATGAAAGTTTTTTTCTACTTGTTTGCCTTGATTTATATAGTGCATCTTACAAAGCCATTGAAATTAAATCACATATCCATAATCTGTTAAGAAAAGGTAAGTAGAAGAAATAAGGTTATATGCAATTGGGACTATTTTGAAAATTCCAGGATGTATGCTGGCATATATTTCTCAATTGTTTTCTCAACCTTTTGAAAATTATTGTCCAGGCTGTAGATCATGTTGTCAGTGGCTTCTCCCCATCTAATAAAATATGAAGACCCTCTCTACCTTTTGGAGGAAAATGCTGGTATCTTGGAGTTTGATACTACCATGTAGAAACCAATATACTAACTTGTAAGAGATAAAAATTTATTTACTCCACCTATTGTTGAAATTTTATCATAAAAACTGATATTCTTTGGGAAAATGATTATAAAAGCCACAAATTATAACATCTATTCAGTTGTAATTTAAAAATACCTGAATTTTCAGCCATTTGCAGTGGCTCATGCCTGTAACCCCCAGCACTTTGGGAGGCCAAGGCAGGCAGACCACATGAGGTCAAGAGTTCAAGACCAGCCTGTCCAAAATGGTGAACCCCACCTCCTACCCCATCTCTACTAAAAATACAAAATTAGCCAGGTGGGGTGGTGTGTGCCTGTAATTTCAGCTACTTGGGAGGCTGAGGCACAAGAATTGCTTGAAACCAGGAGGCAGAGGTTGCAATGAGCTGAGTTCGTGCCACTGCACATCAGCTTGGGTGACACAGCGAGACTCTGTCTCAAACAAACAAACAACAACAACAACAATTTTCAAGGAAAGAATAAGTTTTCTACTATCAATTCCATTAACTCTGACTACACAACTCAGATTGTGTTTTTGAGGTAGCACAGTAAGCTGGGCATTAGTCCTGCATGCTCCTAGGTAAACTCTTTGAGCTTTAATTTTCTCATTTGTGCAATAGGAATCATTCTACACACCCA
This sequence comes from Pongo pygmaeus, assembly GCF_028885625.2. Classification (NCBI taxonomy): domain Eukaryota; kingdom Metazoa; phylum Chordata; class Mammalia; order Primates; family Hominidae; genus Pongo; species Pongo pygmaeus. The sequence continues at coordinate 163,867,358 of NC_085930.1, read as the reverse complement.
GGTTCTCTCAGGGCATTTGAGGGGAAACCCCTGGAGCAATGGACAAAAAAACCCCTTTGACACCTGTAGATATTGGTGTTCCAATCTGGAACCTGCCCAAGGTATGCTTATGCCCCAGCACCTAATCATAAAATGGTGTCTTTGCCCTCTTGCCTCCTGGCTCACAGCTTCTTACACACTTGAGTTAGAAGCAGTTTTTGTCTTCCTCCTTTCATGAGAGCAGGAGCCTCATTCCAGTCTCCAGCTTTGAGAAATGAGTATTTCTGTTGCCTTTTGCATGGAGCATTCTCTGGTCTTTAACTGACAAGGGCTAAGCTCCTGACTGCTATTGTCTACCTTGAGTTTTGCCCCTGCTTTTGCTTGGCATTTCTGTCCAAGAAAAATGCTGATCTTGTTTTTGAGATGGGCTATGTCTTTTTGGTCTCTCTGTTATCAACCTATATATGTGTTTAGAGTGGAGAGTATGCATCAAAGAAACATACTCGATGTTCAAGAAATCTTTAAAGAAATGCTATCTTCTCAGCTCTGGGGCAATATTGTGTTGAGTCAACTTATCCAGACAACTTGGCTGGAAGGCTTTATTGGTGCAAGTATTTCATAAACTGCAAAGTTCTATACAAACATAAAACATTATGTTGATGTGTATAAGAAAGAAAACCTAAGGTTTATCTTTTTCTGAACTTCACCAGCCATTCCTGAGAATATCTGATATTCAGTGTTATCACTTCAATAGCAGCACAGATCAGTGACAGAGTGTGGCCCACAAACTGCTGATCCATGGATTGTTACTGATCTGGGGCAAGATAAGTTCAGAAAGTGAGAGTGAGCACCTAGAAAATTTTAGAGCAATTTGACAAAGTAATTTTACATTCGTTATATCTAATAATTTGAAGAATTAGCTTATTATATTTTTATATCTTTTAAATTTCATTTTTCTTGTACTTTACAAAATACCTGTGACGAATTGAAAATTGAAACTAGGTCCTTTACCACAGATAGGCTTATACTGTTACTTATGCTTATTATATTTCACCAAATATGATTTCATCAATTTAACATGTGCTATAATCTTTGTATACTAATACAAAAGAAGAAAACAATGCTACCAATTAAGCCATCCACAAGGCCTATATATCACTTAGTTTTTAAAATCTTATATTTACTGAAAGAGCTCTTTTAGTAAAGTAAACACAATTTTGGACTTAACATAACTTTAAAGAATTTCATATCAGTCTTATGTGGGTATAAAAGGAAAACGTTAATGCAATAAATTAATGAAGAAGACATTTCCTAAACTTCTTTACAATCTGAGTCCAATGCTTCTGACTCACTTTTCAGCTTAGAGTTGTTAGTGTCTGTGTTTTCTACACAATATTGCCCCAGAGCTGAGAAGATGGCATTTCTTTAAAGATTTCTTGAACGTTAGTTGCAGATTTTTCTCCCCAAATTACTGGCCTTACTAAAAAGTGTCTAGGGGCAGTTACGTGTATTTTAGGAGCAAACTATATCGTAACTTTTCATGCCTGTAAGTACTGTCCTTTCTTAGGTTCCACAGAGCACTTGATAGTTGCTTTGCAAGAAAAAATGAAATCGTGATTATCTTTTCAAAAACAAGTATCTGCTTCTTCAGTATCAAATGCATACTCAATGTTCTGTTTCCACGCTTTATTGCAAATACAATAACTTTTTTGTGTTAATGCTCAGTTATATTGTAATCTTTTAAAATATATTTTAAAAGACAATCAAACCCAACACATATATTATTAACAAGGCATTTAATTCCATAGAAGTGATGAGAATATGAAAACTGTGACTGAGCTTGAGAATGCTTAGGCAAGGTCTGGCTGACTGTAATTGCAATCACAGATTATAAACTGTATCCTAATAACATGAGCTGTCTTTACAATCTTTTATTTTATTTTTTCAGGGATGGGGTCTCGCTTTGTTGTCCAGGTTGGGATGCAGTGGCTATTCAGAGGTACAATAATCACAGCACACTGCAGCCTCAAACTCCTGGTCTCAAGTGAGCCTCCCAAACAGCTGGGACTATAGGCAATTGCCACCACACCCAACCTTGAATTAATGACTTTTAAGAGTGAGCTATCATTTTGCCTATAACTTAAAGATACCTAGGTTCATGATTAATATTTACTCCCAGGAGAATCACTAAACTTAATGCTTCTAAATTTAAATCCATTGAACATAAAGGAATTATCTAACTGTATGAAGATTGCAACATTCCATTGACTAAATCAACTAGCCTGCTGGAGAGCTTAGTACATAGCTAAGTGGTTTAATTTACTGAACTACTTACTCCAAAGACAGAGTGTATCTAGCACATGTGTAACAAACACCACTTATAATGTGTAAGGCATTATCCACAGCAACCTTTTAAATTAGGATACTAATAATTCTCCCATTTGTAAGACCAGGCAACAAGGGCAAAGAGAGGTTAATAAGTTGTGGAGCCAGGACTCAAAACCACATGTCTATCCCAAGGGTCGAAAGACTGAGCTTTTAACATATGTTATTTGGTTTTTCAATAAGTGAAATTATTTTGGCTACACTTTGAGTTTTCAGAAGATCTCATAGTTAACTTAAGAAATTATTTTCTAAAACTTTCCAGATCATGAAAGCATATAATGAGAGAAAAAACAACAACTCTGAATTTAGGCAAACAAACCAACTACACTGGTCAAGGCTGGGAGCATGAGTGGAACCAGCTGAAGAAAATGTGGTCCAATCAGAGCCTTTACCAAGTCTTGGTAATAAATGCCCTTGGCAAACAAAGACAATCAGAACAAAGACTACTTTCCACTACCAGTGAAAGGAAAAAATGTTGGCAAAGATTATGGAAATGTGGTGACTTGTAATTATTCAGCTGAGGGGGAATATAAACTGGGACTTACATAGACTTCGGATGTCAAACAAAACTATTTTAATGAAATTCTAGGAGACCAAATGTAAATTAAAATTATGGTCCAGGCTACAGCGTTTCTCCACTATTGAATATACAAAGGTGAAACTGAATCACCAAGGAGGACAAAGCAAGTAACGATATCAGCTATTTCTCACAATGAAATCCTAATAAAAATGCAACTGAGTTTGCTAAACTTCAATTGTCTGAGGTAGATGCATTTCCTCTTGTTATTTAAACAGCAGATTCTTGCTTACCTAAAATACAGAGCCCCAAAAATGTCCATTTGCCCAATAAAATCTTTATTTAGGAAATACAACACATGAAATACTTAAACAATAGGGTATTGTATATGTTATAAAAGGATGCATTTATATTTCATAGACAATTTAGTTTCCCATGAGTTAAATGAATTTCCAGATCATTGTGTGATTAAGCTCTTCGTTCTAAGGAAGTTTAAAGTAAAGCTTAGGTAATGGCCAAGTTAAGATGAATAAAATAATTGAATAGAAAAACACTATTTGAAATTATAATACAATCAATACCAAATATTTGATTTTATTAAATTATATAGACTAAGACAAACCTTATTCACTTTCAGCAGTAGTGCTTTCTAAAAATCCTGGCATCTTTTAGAAGGAAAACACTGGAAGATACTAAAGGACAATCCGTTGTGGCTAGAAGACAATATTACATCTTTTATTTGCATTTAAAAATATTTATACTGTTATTTCCATATACTCATTATGTATCACGTTTCATGTTAAACAAATAAGATGTTTTACTTTATTACATTTTGAAACATGGATTGGCCTAGGAGCCCTTATTTGGTCAATATGTGAGGATGTGGAGGCCATCCTATCAGAAGGATGAGCTCTAACCTATGATGGGTAATTTTACACGTAAACTTGGTTGAGCCAAGGCACCAGGCAATCCATCAAACATTATTCTGGATGTTTCCACGAAGGTGTTTTTTTGGATGAGATTAACACTTAAATTGGTGGATTTTGATTAAAGCAGATTACATACCATAGTGTGGATAGGCCTCATCCAACCAGTCAAAGGCCTTAATAGAACAGAGACTGACCTTTCTCAGAGGAAGAATGAATTCTGCCAGCACATTGCCTTCAGATTCACGCTGCAGCTCTCCCCTGGATCTTCAGCCTGACAGAACCTCCACCTTGCAGATTTTGAATTTACCAAGCCCCACAATTGTGTGAGCCAATTCTTTAAAATACCTCTCTCTCTCTTTCTATATATATATATATAGATTCATATATAGATACATGATATATATGATATATGAATCATATATATGATATATGAATAATATATATATGATTATATATACATACTATATATCTATATATATGCAAAGAGAGAGAGAGAGATAGCCTATTGTTTCTATTTCTCTGAAGAACTCTGACTAATACACCCCCATGAAGGAATGAGAGTGGAGCCATCACTTATTTGCTGTCCCTTAGAAATCTGGGATGTATTGCCATTTATGTGTGCTTAGGTATATAGACTTAGAGAAAATATTAATCAGTTTTTAACTACATTCATCCTCACAAAACAGACAAGTGGTCTAAAGATTCATATAAAAACTCAAGTTGAGATTATGTTAAAATTCAGCACAAATAAGCCTCAAGAGACTTCATAACTACATTCCAATAAAAAAAATTATTGAATTACATATGAGAAATCTGTTACGAAATCTGTTATAAAACTGTAACTATCTGAAAATCCATTTGAAAAATAGATTTATATTATTAATGAACCATGCCTCAGGTATATATTGTGCTAGGAAATAATAATTCAAGTTTTTAAAACCTGACATTTGTGTAATTTATAAATAAATAGCAGGGGATATGTACAAAATATGTTTTAATAAAATGGGTGATCATTCAAAAATATTTACACACTAATTTTAGATGAATGTCAAGCAGAATAAACATTTAAAAAAGCTGACTGATAAAATTAAATGCCTTCAAATCAATCTTTGCTGTCAGAAGTCAGAAAAATTGATACTATTAGAGGGAGCAGGTAGTGACAAGAAGGCTTCATAAAGGGGCTTCTGGTTTTGCCGATGTTTTGTTACTTGAGTTTGGTTTGGTTATACGGATGTGTTTAGTGCATTAAAGTTCATTGAGCTGTGCTCTATAAATAGGCTCTTTTCTCTATGTTTATTAAGCTTCACTAAAAAGTTTAACAGAAAATGGCTTTAAAACTAGAAAATGTATCCCTCTACAAATTCTGAATGCATAAATGCAGTTATTTTGTATATATACCAATTGTGATTATAAAGGGAGACCATAAGGTGCAGGCACTTTCTGACCATCAAAGAAACAGGCTAAGATTTTAGATGGTTTGGAAATTTCACATATATGTTCATGAGCGGTATTAGCTTGCAGTTTTCTTGTAGTGTCTTTGTCAGATTTGGGTATTAGTGTAGTGCTGGCACCATACAATGTGCTGGGAAGTATTCTTTGCTTTTCATTTTTTTCAGAGACTTTGTTTAGGATTGGTGATATTTCTTTCTTAAATATTTGGTAAGATTCCCTAAAGAAGTTATTTGGGCCTGAATTTTTGTAGGAAGATTTTAAACTATAAACTCAATGTTTTAATAAATGGTAGGCTATTCCCACTATTCATAAGTGAGGGTTGGTGGACATTTGATGATTTTTACCCCCCCAGTCTAAGTTAAGTTCATTGGCATTAAATTTTTTATAGACAACTTTTGCTTAATTGAAGTTTAATTTACTTTTTTTTTAGTTTTTAAACGTAGAGGCTAAGATTATTAATTTGAGGCCTTCTTTTTCTTTTCTAATATAGCCATTGCTACTATAATTTCCTCTCACATACTGCTTTAACTGCATTCCACATTTTCATTCACTTCAAAATATTTTCTGATTTATAAAAGAATCTTTCTTTGATACACGGGTTATTTAGAAGTGTTATTTAATTTCCAAATATTTGGGATTTGTCAGGTATCTCTTATTGATTTTAGTTTAATTCTACTACGTCTATACAACATATTTTGTATACCATAAAACCTTTTAAATTTTGTAAGACTTGTTTTATCACCATGAATATGGTCTATCTTGGTAAATCCTTACTGTGCACTTGAAAAACAATGCGTATTTTGTTGTTTCTGGGTGGATCATTCTAATAGTTTTCTAGTTGGTCAAGTTGGGTTGGTAGTATTATTCAAGGTTTAATATACTTACTGATTTTCTGTCTATTTCTTCTATCAACTGTTGAGAGGTATGTTGAAATTTCCAGCTATAACTGAGAATTTGTCTATTTTTCTTTGCAGATTTATCAATTTTTCCTTCATGTAATTTGAAACTCTGTTATTAGGTGTAAAAACATTTAGAATTGTATGTCCATTTGATGAACAGAACCTTTTATCATTATAAAATGGCCCTTTTTATCCCTGGTAATATTCTTTGCTCTAAAATCTGTATTATCTAATATTAATATGAGTGATTAATGGTAGCATGATATATCTTTTTCCATCCTTTAACATGTAGCCTATTTGTGTGTTTTTTTTTAATTTAAGGTGGGTTTCTTCTTGGTAGCATTTGTTTGTTTGTTTGTTTTCAGTACAGCTTCTGCCTTTTAATTGGAGTGCTTAGATAATTAATAATTAATGAAATTACTGATATAGGTGCATGTGAGTCTATCATATTCTTGTTTTCAATTTCTCCATATGCTCTTAGTTCCCCTTTATGGTATTTTCTGGCTTCTTTTGGATTTTTTAAAAAATTATTTCATCTTATTTACTTTTTTGGTTTATTAACTATAACTCTGTTGTATTTATGTGTTATGTGTATGTGTTATGTATACTTTGAAGCATAAATTTTTAACTTATCACAGCTTTTCTTATACATATACCACAGCATATACATAATAAGAATCTCATGTCAGTATACTTTCATGTCTCCCCTCCTGGCCTTTGTAATATTATTATCATATATTTTACTTTTACATATATTATAGATCCTAAGATCCTATGATACACTGTTTTTTTTTTCTTTTAACAGTTTTTAAAAGACATTTTAAAAAACAAGAAATTTGATATAGTTTGGGTCTATATCCCTGACCAAATCACATGTCAGTTTGTAATCCCCAGTGTTGGATGTTGGGCCTGGTGGGAGGTGCTTGAATCATGAAAGCAGATTTCCCCCTCAGTGCTGCTCTTGTGATAATGAGTGAGTGTTAGCTAGATTTGATGGTTTAAAAGTGTGTGGCACCTCCCTCCTTGCTCTCTTCCTTTGGCTCTGGCCATGTGAAGACATGCCTGCTTCCCCTTCGCTTTCTACCATGATTGTAAGCTTCCTGAGGCCTCCTTAGCCATGCTTCTTGTACAGCCCGCAGAACTGTGAGCCAATTAAATCTCTTTTCATTATAAATTACCCAGTCTCAGGTATTTCTTTATAGCAGTGGTGAGAATGAACTAATACAGAAAGTTGGTACCAAGAGGTGGGGCATTGCTATAAAGACACCTGAAAATGTGGAAGCAGCTTTGGAACTGGGTAATGGGCAGAGGTTAGAACAGTTTGGAGGGCTCAGAAGAAGACAGGTAGATGAGGGAATGTTTGGAACTTCCTAAGACTTGAATGGTTGTGACCAAAATGCTGATAGTGATAGGGACAGTAAAGTCCAGGCTGAGGAGGTCTCAGATGGAAATGAGGAATTGGAGTAAAGGTCACTTTAATAGGTAAAGGTGGCTTATTGTGATATGGAGTAATGGTCACTCTTGCTACACTTTATCCCTGTTCTAGGGATCTAAGAAACTTTAAACTTGAGAGAGATTATTTACGGTACCTGGCAGAATAAATTTCTAAGAAGGAAAACATTCAAGATGTAGCCTGGCTACTTCTAAAAGTTTGTGCACATATGCATAAGCAAAGAAATTATCTGAAACTGAAACTTATATTTGAAAAGGATAAAAATTTGGAAAATTTGCAGCCTAGCCATGTGATAGAAAAGAAAATCTCATTTTCTAGGGAAGGAATTCAAGCCAGATGCATAAATTTGCATAACTAAAAGGAAGGCAAGTACTAATAGCCAAGACAATGGGAAAAAGACCCTGAAGGCATTTCAGAGACCTTCATGGGAGCCCCTCTCATCACAGGCCCAGGAGGGCAAAATAGTTTCGTGGGCCAGGCCCAGGGCCCTACTGCTCTGCACAACCTTGAGATGCCGCTCCCTGAATCCTTGGGGGCTCCAACCATGGATCAAAGGGGCCCAGGTACTTGGGCTACTCACTGCTTCAGAGGGTGCAAGCCATAAGTCTTGGTAGCTTCCAGATGGTGCTGGACCTGCAGGTGTGCAGAGTGCAAGAGTTGAGGCTTGGTAGCCTCTGTCTAGATTTCAGAAGATGTATGAAAAAGCCTGAATGTCCAGGCAGAAGTCTGCTATGGAGGCACAGCCCTCATGAAGAACCTCTACTAGGGCAGTGCAGAGGGGAAATATGGGGTTGGAGCCCCCACACAGAGTCCCCACTGGGCACTGCCTAGTAGAACTGTGAGAAGAGGACCACCTTTTTCAGACCCCAGAATGCTAGATCCACCTGCAGCCTGCACTGAGTGCCTGGAAAAACCCCAGGCAAAATGCCAGCCCTTGAGAGTAGACATGAGGGCTCAGCCCTGCAGACCCAATGGTGCAGAGCTGCTCAAGGCCTTGGGAGTCCACCCCTTGAATCAGCATGCCCTGAATCTGGGACATGGAGTCAAAGGAGATTATTTTGGAGCGTTAAGATTTAATGACTTTCCTGCTGGGTTTTGGAATTGCACAGGGCCTGTTGCTCCTTTCTTTTGGCTTATTTATCCATTTTGGAAAATGAGTATTTACCCAGTGCCTATACCCCCTTTGTATCTTGAAAGCAACTAACTTGTTTCTGATTTTACAGGCTCATAGGTGGGAGGTACTAGCCTTATCTCAGATGAGACTTGACTTTCGACTTTTGAGTTAATACTGGAATGAGTTAAGACTTTGGAAGACTGTTGGGAAAGCATGATTGTGTTTCAAAATGTGCGGACATGAGATTTGGGAGGGGTTGGGCAGAATAATATGGTTTGGATCTGTGTCCTCCCAAAATTTCATGTCAAATTGTAATCTCTGTTATTGGAGGTGGAGCCTGGTAGGAGGTGACTGGATCAAGTGAGGCAGATTTCCCCATAGGTGTTGCTCTCATGATAGTGAGTGAATACCCATGAGATCTGGTTGTTTAAAAGTGTGTGGCACCTCCCCCCTTGCTCTCTTCCTCCTGCTCTGGAGATGTGAAGGCATGCTTGCTTCCCCTTCACTTTCCACCATGATTGGAAGTTTCCTGAGGCCTCCCCAGTCATGCTTCCTATAGGAAGCCTGCAGAACCATGAGCTGATTAAATCTCTTTTCTTTATAAATTACCCAGTCTCAGATATTTCTTTATAGCAGTGCGAGAACAGACTAATACAAAAGTTTTTCTAATTACTTATATAATTACCATTTCTAGTGCTTTTTATTCCTTTATATAGATGCACATTTTCATCTGGTATCATTTTTTTCTGCTGATAAACTTCCTTAAAATTTTTTTGTAATAAGCAGTCTGCTAGTGATGAATTCAGATTTTGTATGTCTGAATAAGTCTTTATTTTACATTTGTTTTAACAAATATTTTTCCTTTGTAAAAAATTCTAATAGACAAGTTTTTAAAAATGTCAACATCAGCTCTATAGTTGATAGCATCTCCTTAATTCTTACCACACTAAATCTAATCTCTGATTTGTAGAGTTTGAGGCTCATCTTATCATTTTAATTGATTGTCTTACTATTCTAAAATTAATTTTCAAATGCAGGCATACTGGTCTCCTTCCTCGTCCTATTTATTTTTCTGCCTTCTGTTTAATGTTACCTTCTTTTCAGACTGACTTATTTTACTTAGCAATATGTGTTTAAATTTCCTCCATGCCTTTTCATGGCTTGATAGTTTCTTTTTAACACCAAATAATATTCTGTTGTCTGGAAGTACTGCAGTTTATTAATCCATTCATCTCCTGAGGGACATCTTTGTTGCTTCCAAGTATTGATAATTGTAAATAAAGTTGCTATAAATATCTGTGTGTGTGTTTTTGTTTGGATATGTTTTCAACTCATTTGGATAAATACCAAGTGAGCAATTGCTGAAAAATATGGTATGAATATGTTTAGTTTTGTAAGAAACTGCTAAACTGTCTTCCAAGTAACTGTACCATTTTGCATTCCTACCAACAATGAATAAAAGTTTCTGTTGCTCCACATCCTCATCAGTGTTTCTTGTTGTCAGTATTTTGGATTATGGCCATTCTAATATGCAAGTAATGGTATCTCATTGTTTTAATTTGCTTTTCTCTGATGACATGATGCAGAAAATCTTTTAATATGCTTATTTGTCATTGGTATAATCTTGTTGATATGTCTGTTTAAGTCTTTAACCCATTTTTAAATCAGGTTGTGTGTTTTCTTATTGTTGAGTTTTAAGAGTTCTTTGTATATTTTGCATAACAGTTCTTATTCAGATGTGTGTTTTGCAAATATTTTCTCCCAATCTGTGGTTTGTCTTTCCATCCTCTTTATATTGTCTTTCACAGAGCAGAAATTTTTAATTTTAATGAAGTTCAGCTTATCAATTCTTTCTTTCATGGATAGTGTTTCTTGTGTTATATTTAAAAAGTCATTGTTACACCCAAGGTCATCTAGATTTTCTCCTATGTTATCTTCCAGAAGTTTTTTATATATATATAAAATATATATATATATATATTTACATTTGGGTCTAGGATTCATTTTGATTTAATTTTTGTGAAGGATGTATGTTGGTATCTAGATTTATCTTTTTCCATGTGGATGTTTAGTTCTTCTAGTACCATTTGTTGAAAAGACAATCTTTGCTCCATTGTATTTTCTTTGCTTTTTTGTCAAAGATCAGTTGGGTATATTTATGTGGGTCTATTTTTGGGACTTCCATTCTGTTCCATTGATCTGCCTATTCCTTTCACCAATACCACACTGTCTTGATTGCTGTAGCTTTATAGTAAGTCTTGAGATCAGGTAGTGTTTGTCCTCCAACTTTGTTCTTCTTCTTTAATATTATGTGGTATTCTGGGTTTGCTTCTTCATATACACTGTAGGATCAATTTGTCAATATCCACAAAGTAACTTGGTTGGATAGTGATGGGAATTGCATTAAATTTATAGATCAAGTTGGAAGAATTGACATCTTGATAATACTGAAATTTTTATCTATGTTCTTTGCCATTTAAATCTTCTTTGATTTGATACGTTTCATCAGAGTTTTGTAGGTTCTCTCATATAGATCTTGTACAATTGTGCTAGTTTTATACTGAAGTATTTAATTTTGGAGGTGCTAATGTAAATAATTTGGTTTTAATTTGAAATTTGACTTGTTTAATGTTATGCAGGAAAGTATCTGACTTTTGCATATAAACTCTGTTTCCTGCAACCTTTCTACAATTGCTTATTAGATTCAGGAGGCTTTTTTTGGGGGGGCGGTGGGACAATTTTTTTGGATTCTCTATGTAGACAACCAAGTCATTTGTAAACAAAGATAGTTTTATTGCTTCTTTCTCAATCTCTATGCTTTTTATTTCCTTTTTGGTTTGTTATATTGCAGTAGCTAGTACTTTCAAGTAGGATGTTGAAAAGCAGTAGTGAGAGGCAACAGTCTTACCTTGTTCTCGATCTTAGTGATAAGGTTTCAAGTTTCTCACCATTAAATATATTATCTGTAGGTTTCTGTGGATGTTCTTTATTGAGGACATTCTTTTCTATTATTAGTTTTTACCATGAATGGGTGAGAGTTTTTATCAAGAATGGGTGTTGGATTTTGTCAAATACTTTTTCTTCATCTACTGATATAATCATGTAATTTTTAGACTGTTGATTATAATAATTAATTTTTAAAAGTTGAATCAGCCCTGCATACTTGGGATAAAGCCCACTTGGTCATGGCATATATGGTTATGCATCACTTAATGATGGGAACATGTTCTAAGACACGCATCATTAGGAGATTTCATCATTTTACAAACATCATAGAGTGTACTTACATAAACTTAGATGGTACAGCTTACTACACCTAGGCTATATAATATAGACTATTGTTCCTAGGCTACAAACTCATACAACATGTTACTTTCCTGGATACTGTAGGAAATTACAATGCAATAAGTATCTCTGTATCTAAACATAGAAAAGTGCAGTAAAGATGTGGCATTATAATATTATATCATCCATCATTGATTAAAATGTCATTATATGGTGCACAACAATAATTGTTTCTATACATTGTTGGATTCAATTTGCTAATATTTTATTCAGAATTTTTATTTCCACATTCATAAAATATATTGGTATGTAGTTTTCTCTTCCTGCAATATCTTTGTTTACTTTTGGTATTAGGTAAGGCTGGCCTCATAAAATGAGTTAGGAAGTAGTCCCACTGCTTCTATACTCTGAAAGAGATTGTAGAGAATAGTACAATTTCTTCTGAAGTGTTTGGTAGAATTCTTCAGTAAACCTCTTTGAGCATTCTGTTTTCTGTTTTGGAAGGTTATTAATTATTGGTTTAATGTCTAGAATAGATATAGAACTATTCAGATTGTCTATTTCTCCTTTTATGAGTCTTTGGTCATTCTTTTAAGGCTTTTGTCTACTTCATCTAGTTTATCAAATTTGCGGGTGTAGAATTAGTCATAATATTGTTTATTATCATTTTAATGTGCATAGGATTTTAAAGTTTATAGTATTTCCCCTCTTTCATTTCTGACATTAGCATCTTGTGTCTTTTCTTTCTTTCTTTGTAAGCCTGGAAAAAAGATTATAAGTTTTACTAATGTTTTCAAAGTAACAACTTTTGATTTTGTTGATTTTTCTCTATTGATTTCCTGTTTTCAGTTTCATTGAGTTCTGCTCTAATTTTTATTGTTAATTTTCTTTGGCTAACTTTGGCTCTAATTTGTTATTTTATTTCTAGTTACCTAAGGTGGAAGCTTGGATTATTTATTTATTTAATATTTTTAAATTTCCTAATTTTTAAATAATTTTTTAAACTTTTAAGTTCTGGGGTACATATGCAGGTTTGTTATATAGGTAAATTTATGTCATGGGAGATTATTAGACCGATTATTTCACCACCTAGGTATAAAGGGATGAAAAAAATCTACTAGGAAAATGGAAAACAGTAAAAAGCAGGGGTTGCAATCCTAATTGCAGAGAAAACAGACTTTAAACCAAAAAGGACCAAAAAACGGCAAAGAAGGGCATTACATAATGGTAAAGGGTTCAATTCAACAAGAAGACCCAACTATTCTAAATATATATGCACCCAACACAAGAGCACCCTGATTTGTAAACCAAGCTCTTAGAGACCTTCAAAGAAGTTTAGACTCCCACACAATAATAGTGGGAGACTTCAACACCCCACTGACATGATTAGACAGATCATCAAGACAGAAAATCAACAAAGATTTCCACAACCTGAAATCAGCACTGGATCAAATGAATCTGATAGATATCTACAGAACTCTATCCCAAAACAACAGAATATACATGCTTCTCACCACCACATGGCACGTACTCTAAAACTGACCACACAATTGGACATGAAACAATCTTTGGCAAGTGCAAAATAACTGAGATCGTAACGACCACTCTCTTAAACCACAACACAATAAAATTAGAAATCAAGATTAAGAAAATTGCTCCAAACCATACAATTACTTGTCATACAATGTGTGATAATCACATCATGGTAAATTAGGTATCTACTACATCAAGCATTTATCCTTTCTTTGTGTTACAAACAATCCAATTATACTCATTTGTTATTTCAAAATATATAATAAATTATTGTTGACTGTAGTCACCCTGTTGTGCTATCAAATACTAGATCTTATTCATTCCATCTAACCACATTTTCGTTCCCATTAACCATCTTCACTCTCCACCCCACCCCGACTCCACTACCCTTCCCAGTCTCTGGTAACCATCATAAAACTCTCTAGCTGCATGAGTTCAATTGTTTTAATTTTTCTAGCTCCCACAAATAAGTGAGAAGTAACATTTGTCACTTGTTATTTCCAAATATTGGCTATTGTGAGTAGTTTGATAATGAACATGGAAGTGCAGATATCTCTTCTATATATTGATTTCCTTTCTTTTGGGTATATACCTAGCAGTGGGATTGATGGATCATATGGTAGTTCTATTTTTAAGTTTTTGGAGGAACCTCCACACTGTACTCCATAGTGGATGTACTAATTTACATTTGTCCCAACAGTGTTTGGGAGTTCCCTTTTCTCCACATTCTCACCAAAATTTGTTATTGCCTGTCTTTAGGATAAAATCCACTTAAGCTGGAGTAAGATAATATGTCATTGTACTTCTGATTGCATTTCTCTGATGATCAATGATGTTGAGCATCTTTTCATATATCTGTTTGCCATTTGTATGTCTTCTTTTGAGAAATGTCTGTTCAGATCTTTTGTGCATTTTTTAATAGAATTATTAATTTTTTTCTTATTGAATTGTTTGAACTTCTTATATATTCTGGTTATTAATCCCTTGTCAGATGTATAGTTTGCAAATATTTTCTCTCATTCTGTGAATTGTTTCTTCACTTTGTTGATTGTTTTATTTGCTGTGCAGAAGCTTTTTAACTTGATGTGATCATACTTGTCCATTTTTGCTTTGGTTGCTTGTGCTTGTGGGGTACTAATATTCAGAAAAACTTTGCCTAGACCAATGTCCTGGAGAGTTTCCCCAATGTTTTTTTGTAGCATTTTTATGATTTCATGTCTTATATTTAAGTCTTTAATGCATTTTGTTTTGATTTTTGTTCATGGTGGGAAATAGGGGTCTAGTTTCATTCTTCTGCATGTGTACCAGTTTTCCTAGCACCATTTATTGAAGAGACTGTGTTTTCCCCAATGTATATTATTGACACTTGTTGAAATGAATTTACTGCAGATGTATGGATTTATTTCTGTGTTCTCTATTCTGTTCCTTTGGTCTATGTGTCTGTTTTTATGCCAGTACCATGCTGTTCTAGTTACTATATCTCTGTAGCATAGTTTAAAGTCAGGTAATGTCACTCCTGTTGGTTTGTTATTTTTGCTCAGGATGCCCTTGTCTATTCTGGGTCTTTTGTGGTTCCATATAAATTTTAAGATTTTTCTTTCCTGTGAAGAATGCAATTGGCATTTTGATAGAGAATGCATTGAATCTGTAGATTGCTTTAGATAGTATGAACATTTAGCAATATTGATTCTTCCAATGCATGAACATAAAGTATCTTTACATTTTTTTGTGTCCTGTTCAATTTCTTGCTTCAATGTTTTATAGTTTCAATTTTAGAGCTCTTTCAATTCTTTGGTGAAATTAATTCCTAGGTATTTAATTTTATCTGTAGCTATTGTACACGGAATTACTTTTTAATTTCTTTTTCAGATTGTTTCCTGTTGGCATACAGAAATGCTACTGATTTTTGTGTTTCCACACTTTACTGATTTTTTAAAAAATCAGTTTTAATAGCTTTTGGTGGAGTCTAGAATTTTCCAGATATAAGATTATATCATCTGGAAACTGACTTTTTCTATTCCGATTTGGTTGCCCTATATTTTGCTCTTTTGTCTGATTGCTCTGTCTAGGACTGCCAGTACTATCTAAAATAACAATGGTGAAAGTTAGCATCCTTGTCTTGTTTCAGATCTTAGAGAAAAGACTTTCAATTTTTCCTCATTCAGTATGATTCTAGCTGTGGGTGTGTTATATGTAGCTTTTACTGTGTTGAGGTATGTTCCTTCTATTTTTTTTTTGATGTTTAAGCATTTATTAATTCTGATTTTGCATTTTTTTATTTTGATATATTTTTCCTCTTTTCTTTCTTTCCTTTTTTTAATTATTATTATACTTTAAGTTTTAAGGTATGTTCCTTCTATACTCAACTTTTTGAGGGTTTTCATCATGGAGTGACGTTAAATTTTATCAAATGTTTTTTCAGCATCAATTGAAATGATCATATTGGTTTTGTCCTTTATTCTGTTCACATAATGTATCACATTGATTGATTTGCATATTTTGAATCACCCTTGCATTTCTGAAATAAATCCCACTTGATCAGGATGAATGACCTTTTTAATGTGTTGTTAAATTCACTTTTTTAGTATTTTGTTGGGGATTTTTGCATCAGTGTTCATTAGAGATATTAGCGTGTAGTTTTCTTTTTTTGATGTACCTTTGTCTGTTTTTTTTTATGTGGGTATTACTGGCCTTGTAGAATGAGTTTGGAAGTATTCCTCTTCCTCTACTTTTCAGAATAGTTTGAGTAGGATTGGTATTGGTTTTTCTTTAAGTGTTTGGCAAAATTCAGCAGTGAAGCCATGAAGTCCTGGGTTTTCTTTGCTGAGACACTTTTTATTATGGCTTCAATCTCATTACTTGTTATTGGTCTGTTAAGGTTTTGGATTTCTTCATGGTTCAATCTTGATAGGTTGTAGGTGTCTAGGAATTTATCAATTTCTCTTAAGTTTTCCAATTTATTGGGTATGTAGTTGCTCATAGTAGCCTCTAACGATCCTTGGAATTTCTGTGGTTTCAGTTGTGATGTCTCTTTTTCTATCTCTAATTTTATGTATTTGGGTCTTCTCTTTTTTTTTAATTATTCTGGCTAAATATTGTCAATTTTATCTTTTCAAATAATCAACTTTTTATTTCATTGATCCTTTGTACTTTTTTATTTTAATTTCATTTATTTCTGCTCTGATCTTTATTATTTCTTTGCTTCTACTAATTTGGGGTTTGGTTTGCTCTTTTTTACTTCTGTAAGATCCATCTTTAGATTGTTTATTTAAAATTTTTCTACTTTTTTGACATAGCCACTTTTGTTATAAACTTTCCTCTTAGTCCTGCTTTTGCTGTATTCCCTGGGTGTTATTATGTTGTGTTTCTATTTCTGTTTCAAGAAGTTTTTAAACTTTCATCTTAATTTCTTTATTTAACCACTCATCATTAAAGATCATATTCTTTAATTTGCATGTGTTCATATAGTTTCCAAAGTTCCCCTTTCTGTTGATTTCCAGTTTTATTCCATTGTGTTCAGAGAAGATATTTGATACGATTTCAATTTTTTTGAATATTTCAAGACATGTTTTGTGACCTAACATATGGCCTATCTTTCAGAATGATCTATGTACTGAGGAGAAGAATGTTTATTCTCCACCACTGAATGAAATATTCTCTTAATATATATTTAGGTCCATTTGGTCTAGAATGCAGATTAAGTTCAATGTTGCCTTGTTGATTTTCTGTCTTGATGATTTGTTAAATGCTGTAAGTGGTGTGTTGGAGCTCCTAGCTATTATTTTACTGGGGCCCATCTCTCTGTTTAGTTCAAATAATATTTGCTTTATATATCTGGATGCTGCAGTGTGGGGTGTATATGTATTTACGAGTGTTGTATCCTCTTACTAAATTGACTCCACTATCATTATATAATGTCCTCTTTCATCTCTTTTTAGATTATTGATTTTTAGATGTTTCTTCTTTTCTATTATATGCATTCAGTGCTGTAAATTTCCCTGCAAGCACAGCTTTCACTCTATCCCACAAATTTTGGTAAACTGTATTATCATTTTAATTTAGTTCAAAATATTTTTTCACTTCTCTTTAGATCACTTCTTTGATTGCTGTTTTATTTGGAAGGTTTTTAAAATCTGTATGTATTTTGGTAAATACATGGGATTCTGCATGTATTTCCCAGCTATCTTTCTGTTATTGTTTTCTACTTTAATTCCATTGTGGTCCCAGGACAGACGACAATTTACAGTTGTATTGTTTAAAATTTCTTAAGGTGCTTTCAATGACCCAGACAGTGGTGTATCTTACCGAATATTCCATGTGAACTTTAGGAAAATACATAATCTGCTATTGTTGGATGAAGTTATCTACAGATGTTGATTGATTGATCATGCTGTTGAGGTCAAATAGGTCCTTCCTTACTGATTTTCTACCTACTAGTTCTGTTAATTAAATTAATAATGTTATTAAATTAAATTAAATTAATATTATTAAATTAAATTAATAACATTATTAAATTAAATTAAATTAATAAAGAATGTTATTGTCTCCAAGTATAATAACACATTTGTTTATTTCTTCTTTCAGTTCTATCAGTTTTGCTTCACATAGTTTGACACTCTTTAGTTAGATGTATATACCTTAAGGATTGTTATACCTCCTAGAAGCATTGACCCTTTTATCATTATATAATGCTCATTTTGTCCCTTATAACTTTGCTTGAAGTCTGTGCTGTCTAAAATTAATAAAATATATTAATATAGCTTGATAAAACATAATAGCTATGTTTTCTGTTGATTAGTAGTAGCATGGTATGTTTTTCACCTTCCATTTACTTTTAATTTATACATGTTTTAATGCTTAAAGTTGTAGACAACGCACAGTTGGATCGTGTTGTTCGATTCACTCTGACGATCGTTGTCTTTTTTTTTTTTTTGGAGATGGAGTCTCACTCTGTTGCTCAGGCTGGAGTACAGTGGCGCGATCTTGGCTCACTGCAATGTCCGTCTCCCGGGCTCAAGCAATTCCCCTGCCTCAGCTTCCAGAGTAGCTGGGATTGCAGGAGCATGCTATCATGCCCAGCTAATTTTTGTATTTTAGTAGAGACGAGGTTTCACCATGTTGTCCAGGCTGGTCTTGAATTCCTGACCTCAGGTAATCTACCCTTCTTGGCCTCCCAAAGTGTTGGGATTACAGGCGTAAGCCACTGCACCTGGCCAATCATTGTCTTTTAATTGGTGTATTTAGACCACTGAAATTTAAAGTGATCATTGATATAGTTGGATTTATATTTATCCTATTTGTTAGTGTTTTGTATTTGTTGCTGCCATTGTTCTATCTTCCTATATTTGTCTACTGTACTTTTTTTTTTTTTTGGCCTCTTGTGCTTTTAATTGAGCATTTTGAATGATTCTACTTTTTATGTTTTCTTAGTTATCAAGTATAGGTCTTTTAAAAATTTTATTTCTTTAGTGCTTGTTTTAGAGTTTGTAATATACATTTACAACCAATCTAAGTCCACTTTCAAATGGCACAATGCCATTTAAGGAGTAGTGTGAGTACTGTATAAAAACAAAATAGTCATAATTCTTTCCTCCTGTCTTATGTGTCATTGCTGTCATTTGTTTCACTTATTCATAAGCTTACGCATATTAACATGTATAGGCTTATGTATACATATTCACCTAAGTATGCATAATTAAATACTTTGCTGCCATTATTATTTTGAACAAACTCTTATCTATTAAATCAATTAAGAGTAAGAAAAATAGAAGTTTTTGTTTTACCTTTAGTTATTCATTCTCTGACATTCTTCCTTTATGTAGTTTCTGAAACTATTTTATTTTCCTTCTTTCTGATACATTTCTTTTTTTATTAATTGCAAGGCAGTTCTGCCAACCAATTCTCTCAATTTTTGTTTAACTGAGAAAGCCTTTATTTCTTCTTCCTTTCAAGGATAATTTCACAGGGCATGAAATTCTAGGTTTGTATTTTTTTTCTCTCAACACTTTAAATACTGTTCTATCTAAAATATCTAAAATATTGTTTGAATATTTTATTTTATTTTATTTTATTATTTTTTTTGAGACGGAGTCTCGCTGTCACCCAGGCTGGAGTGCAGTGGCGCAATCTCGGCTCACTGCAGACTCGGCCCCCCGGGTTCACGCCATTCTCCTGCCTCAGCCTCCCGAGTAGCTGGGACTACAGGCGCCCGCCACCTCGCCTGGCTAATTTTTTGTATTTTTAGTAGAGACGGGGTTTCACCGTGTTAGCCACGATGGTCTCAATCTATTGACTTCGTGATCCGCCCGACCTCAGCCTCCCAAAGTGCTGGGATTACAGGCGTGAGCCACCGCACCCGGCCTTGAATATTTTATTCTACTCTCTGCTTGCTTGCATGGTTCTTGGGGAGAAGTTTCATCTAATTCTTTGCTCCTCTATGGGTAAAGTGTTTATTTTCCCTCTACCTTCTTTCTCTATCTTTAATTTTCTGAAGTTTGAATATGATAGAACTAGGGTTTTTTTGGGGGGTGGATAATGTGTCTTTCTTGGTGTTCTATAAGCTTCCTATGTCTGTAATTTGGTGTCTGACATTAATTTGAAATGCACAATCATTATTGTTTTAAATATTTATCCTGCTCCTTTGTTTCTTCTCTAATATTCCAGTTATTCATATTTGTACCTCTTGCACTTGTCCCACAGTGCTGAAATATTCTTTTCTAGTTTTTTATTTGTCAGTCTTTTTCTTCTCTGTTTTCAGTTTGTCGAAATTTCTATTGCTTCTGTTTTGTCTCTCTTAGAATTTCTATCTCTCTGCTTACATTTTTTATCCTTTCTTGCATGTTATCTACTTACTTTATTAAAGCCCTTACTATTTGGATCATAGATTTTTTTAAAATCTCGAATTTAGAAGTCTAGCATTACTGTTATATTTGACTCTGGTTCTGATGCTTATTTGATTGCTTCACACTGTGATTTTTGCCTTTTAGTATGCCTTGTAAATTTTTGTTGAGAGGTAGACATAATATATTGAGTAAAATAAACTGCATTAAATAGGCCTTTAGTATCATGGTGTAAGGTGTGGGGGCAGAAAAGGCCTTCAAGAGTCTCATCAGCAAATCTCCATCTTTTAGTGAGGCTGTGCCACTGGTGAGCTTCAGAAGTGCTTCTCAGGTTTCCTCCCACATTAATATTAAACAGGAGATTTAGAGGGAGTTGGAGCTGGGTATTTCCTTTTCCCACATGGAAGGCTAGAACCACCTCGAGTTAAGTATTCCCTTCCTTTGGGCTTGTTAGGCTCTGATTACATCCTAGTAGGTTAGGCTCTGAGAAAAACAGAATGCTTTGGGGTATTTCAAAGTGGTTACTTTTTATCTCCACCTGCTGGAAGCAGGAAGGGTTTTTTCTCCAATATTCATGGTGCTGACCTGGTAGAGCTCCTGGAGGTGAAACGCCCAGAAGTATGAGGGGTTCCCTACAACTAGGTATCCTTGGAGTTTTTAGCTTTCAGCCTTGTGCACACTGATTCTTCAGTAATTTGTTAGTTATGTTTCTTACCTCATTGCTGGTTTCTGAAGAGACTTTTGCTTCAGTTAGCTGTTATTTTCTGAATCTACCTATATCTTCAATTTGGGAGGAGTGGCTTGCCTTGTGATCTTGCTTCTCTGACAGATCTGAGAAGAGTTGTTCATTTTTCAGTTTGTTTAGCTCTTTGCTTGCTTTTTTTAAGACACAGTGGTGACTTCTAAGTTCCTTATATGCTGCACCAGAAACCAGAAGTCTCTCCTATTTTTATTTCACTTTAATAAGAGGTAGAGTAACTCAAGTTTCTATGTTATCATATTTAAGGGAAACACATTCTGTCTGCTTTTCTGCTTATTGGCCAGATGCTTTTATTTACTTATTCATGCACGAAATATTGGTTGAGCACCTACTGTGCATGTCAAGCATTTTTCTAGGAGCTTTGGATTCATGATGTCAAAGCAACTCCCTTTTACATTGATTATAAGAGGGTTAATCTCCAACGTAGGAAATAGCTTATTCATGTTTTGATTTTTAAAAATATATGATTTCTACATTCAGATTAAGCCAATGCCTAGTGAAATACCTTTTTTTTAATACTTTAAATTCTGGTGTACATGTGCAGAAAGTGCAGGTTTGTTACATAGGTATACACATGCCATAGTGGTTTGCTGCACCCATCAACCCATCATCTACATTAGGTATTTCTCCTAATACTATCCCTCCCTTAGCCCCCCACCCCCCAACAGGCCCTGGTGTGTGATGTTCCCCTCCCTGTGTCCATGTGTTCTCATTGTTCAACTCCCACTTATGAGTGAGAACATGTGGTGTTTGGTTTTCTGTTCCTGTGTTAGTTTGCTGAGAATGATGGTTTCCAGCTTCATGTCCCTGCAAGGACATGAACTCCTCATTTTTTATGGCTGCATAGAATTCCACAGTGTATATGTGCCGCATTTTCTTTATCCAGTCTATCATTGATGGGCATTTGGGTTGTTTCCAAATCTTCGCTATTGTGGATAGTGCCACAATAAACATACGTGTGTATGTGACTTTATAGAAGAATGATTTACAATCCTTTGGGTATATACCCAGTAATGGGATTGCTGGGTCAAATGGTATTTCTGGTTGTAGATCCTTGAGGAATCACCACATTGTCTTCCACAATGGTTGAACTATTAAAGACTTAAACGTAAGACCTAAGAACATAAAAACCTTAGAAGAAAACCTAGGCAATACCATTCAGGACATAGGCATGAGCAAAGACTTCATGACTAAAACACCAAAAGCGATGGCAACAAAAGCCAAAATTGACAAATGGGATCTAATTAAATAATAGAACTTCTGCCCTGCAAAAGAAGTGAACTTGCAACTTACAGAATGGGAGAAAATTTTTACAATCTATCCATCTGACAAAGGGCTAATATCCAGAATCTACAAAATACTTAAACAAATTTACAAGAAAAAAAAAAACAACCCCATCAAAAAGTGGGCAAAGGATATGAGCAGACATTTCTCAAAAGAAGATAAGCGCATAAATGCAGTCAACATTTGAAAAAAAGCTCATCACCACTGGTCACTAGAAAAATGCAAATCAAAACCACAATGAGATACCATCTTATGCCAGTTAGAATGGTGATCATTAAAAAGTCAGAAAACAACAGATGTTGGAGAGGATGTGAAGAAATAGGAATACTTTTACACTGTTGGTGGAAATACCTCATTCTATATGAATAAAAGAAAGTTATGACAGCTTTGCAGTTGAAACTGACAGCAGTGATTTTAACAGTCTTAGTGATACAGTGAGTAAACATAAGAATCATTATATTGGTATAATGTCTAACTAATACAATAAAGCTTATTATTAAAATGCATTTTATCTGCTACAAAATTATACCTTTGCTAGAACAGACATATCTTTGCAATGATTGGCTGATGCTGAATCTATGTGCTGTAGACCCAAGTCAAATTGGTTAGCATCTTAGGTAATTATTTTTCCATGCAGCATAATGACCCTGACCTCCAAGGCCTTCATCAGAAAGCTAAAGCCAGTTTTATTCCCCCCACTGATATTATTCCTCTAAGAATTACATTTTAATATCTTGCTTGGGTATTTTTTTCTGGCTCTGTTTAAGTGTTTACTTTTTAATAATAAGTTTTAAATGCATTTTGAATTTAATTGCTATTTTTGTTTTGATAGTACATCATGAGTGCTTGCTGTCTTGTGGTTTTCCTCATCCCACTACTGTTTATTGATTTTATCTATTCTCATTGATATGTCTAGTCAATCAATGTTGATTCAATAAATGACTTGTTTTAGTTATACTTGGAGATATTAGACTGGAATATTGTGCTCTTAAACATGTAGAAACACCATCAGGGGCATTAAGAGATAGTGTAATGTAATGCTTATATGCAGAGCTCCGGAACCAGACTCTCAAGGTTTGAATCATTTCTTTGCGACTTTAAGTTGATGTGTGTGTTTGGCTTTTTGCATATAAAAATGAGATTTGTATTACAATCCAGCTCATGAACTTCTTGGAAGAATTAAATATGTTAAAATATGTGAGGTGCTGAGAACAGTGGCTAACCCATAGTAAATGCTATGTAAATGATTATTATATAATTTCAAATTTAATTTTGTTTTCCTTAATGTACTTTTTCTTTCCCTATAATTTGACTTGTATCTTGCATAGTCATTCTCTGTTCCAAGACATTTAGTTAAAAGATTATAGTTTTGTTAGGAAAGAGTGGTTTCTGTAGAAGTACTAGAATACATCTTAGAATCTTTCAATGCCAGGAGTTGCTAGAGAGACTCTTTAAATATCACAGAACTTATTTTATCTTACAAGTTCAGAAAAAATTCAAGTTATGGAAATCTGACTCCCATACAAAAAATTTGTGTTTTCTGCCAAAGTATTCCTTGTGAGTGACTGTTATGTGATTCTACCTTCTCTCATGTCTGAATAAGATCAACACTTAGTTCATGGCCTAACATCCAATAAATTCTGTTGATAGACTGACTGTAATTTTCTCCAACACTGTGTACTCCAGTAATTTCTACAGGGTCATCCTGTTAGGATCTCTGTGAGACTCTTCAATATCTTTGTCACACCAGTGAATGTCCTTAAATACATTTGTGCCACGAAAAACATTTTCTGTGCATTCTCTGACAGAATATTTGCAAGAATAGGCTTTGAACAGAGGATAAAATCTAAGGGAAAGAGTTTTCAGAACAAAAATGCATTCTTAAGGAATTTCTGGGGAGAGTTCAATTCCATTACTTAACTATGTTTTTTGAAGGGCATACCAATGCCAAGATATGAAATAACCAGGAAGAATATTACTGAGGTGATGACAAGCTTTTCCAGTAATAGCCAAAAGTGATACAACTTTCTTCCAAACCAAACTTTGCAATATTTTTACAGGAAGGCTTGGTAACATTGCAATACCTAGTAGAAAATGAGAAGGTAGGAAGCCATCCTCCCTAGTGACTGATTACACTCCAGACACTGTGGAAGACTGAGAGCTATCTAGATAGGCAGTTTAAGGTGAGATGTCTCAGATGTGCAAGGAATGTTGAGGTGTCTGATAAAGAAAACACATTAAGACAGTGATATATAATTAGTGCTTTGAAAATTAATGTTCTCCTTATATTCATTTACTTAGAAATAAGCAGCATTCAAAATGATAACAGAACAAAAACATTAAATCAAAACAATAATCTAGGATTAGAGTCACAATGTAATAAGACATTGTCAAGATGAAGAAAAGTGCAGTTAATTTTACAATAAAATTAAAAATTAACACAAGATTGTGCATTAGAGCTATTATCAATGACATTTATATTTTTCTATTTATTATAAAATTGAGCTACTTGATGTTAATTTCCACTTCCAAAGTGCACTTGAAGGAACCATATCTAACTCAGCTTTGAACATTTAAAGTACTTGAACATTAAAAAAATTAATAAATGACAGCTAAACATTTTCAAAAGGCTTTGTGTCCACATTATTTCAGGGAAAAAATACAGGCTTTACTATGAACAGGCAGAAAATATTAAGTTTGTTCAAATTAGTTGAAATGGAATGTGAAAAATGAATTTCTTTATCACTGTAATGACTGGCTTCTGCTGTTGCCAAAAAGATGTAAAATTGGTCACACCTCACAGTGTGATTGTCCCTGCTGGGTGTGGCTGAAGCAGTGGAATTCTTGGTCCCACATTCACTGAGCAGGGTGCTTCTCCTGATACAGGTGTCTCTCAGAGGTTGGGACAGTGACAGGAGACTCTCCTGGGAGGCACAGAGGAAAAACCTGGATTCCTCCGTCAGCCACCCAGCTCTACCTAGCTATCAGTCTACAGGACCCATGAAGCAACATCATGCCCAGAAAGGCAAAAAAAGAGATGGAATGCTGAACTTTGTGGCTTTTTAATTTTGTGAACCATATTTGGTTTCATATAACTCTGATTCTTTTGAATTTGTGTCATCATCTTAACATAGTGAACACAGCACACACACACACACACACACACACACACACACACACACACACCCCATTTGGTTATCTTAATCTCTATTCTATTAAAGTATTGATTATATCATTACAGTATTATTAGTTTATTTAAATATTTAGTTTAATCATTCAAAACCTATTTTGTTTTTCCTACTAATTTATACAATTGCTTTTATTGATTTTTGCCTTTTTATGCAGTCTAATTCTCTTTTATAAATTTGGTTTTGCTTCATCTTGTCTATTCTTATTCTGGTTTCTTATTTGCATTCTTATGTGTTTGTATCTTTTCTCAGCTTATTTCATTTTTAAAATTACAAGTGAATGTATTGTATCTCCCTCCCATTAAAAATATTTTTATTACTCTCCTAGCTTTTTAAATCACAGGCAGAAATCATGGTCTATGCTATAAAGTGGGTGCTATAAAGTTAATTTGTGCCCCAGGAAGGAGACTAATGATTTTTGTCTATGTCTTTCTGGCCTTTTAAACATGACCAACCTCCTACCCAGTTTAAATTGGCAAAATGTTTTATAAGTCAATTAAATAATAAAACTGTAAGCCTCACTTATAAAAGTATTCAACTCAGTCTTAGGATTCAAATGATCACACATATGTAAATTTAGGCCTTGCTTTTTGTATTACTGGTAGTGAAATTTTCTTATACATTCTAATCAGTGGCTTTGTGTATTTTTATTGCCTTGTACCTAAGGCTTGTTTGAACATGTTTTATATACTTGAATTTTACTTTCACTTACTTATTTTAGATTGGAAGGAGTAATGCACAGGATCAAGAGGAAAAATGGAGAAAATATTCTCTCCAGTCTTTAATAAACAAACAAAGAAGAAAAAGAAAATTCACTACCAAATCATACATTTTCTTCCAACCGTAAAATGAAATAACAGTTTCTTCTAATTCAGTTGTCTTTGTCTTTTCATAATCAAGTCTTCAACTTCCATACACAACATAGGAGAACAAGTTTGTTCGTGAGGCCACAGGGGAACTTGATGTTAACAGAAAAAAGATGTGAACAAAGCCCAAGGCAAATGTACAAAATAAAGGTGGAAACTACCTACTAAGAACTAGAACATGGTTGGGATTCAATGAGAATGAACACAAAATTCACCCATTCATATATAATGATTTTTGCAGATGTTAGTTAATGATTTTCACTTCTGCAGTTTTTGCAAGTCCTGGAATTCATCAGATCTGGAAGGAAACATTTCAAGTTCCCAGAGAATTTCTGGCCTACCCATATTCAGGAAGTTATGTGGGTCTCATGAGGAATCCTGTTCTTGTAACAGTTATGGTCCACTTTGTAAACTCGGAAGAGATGAACTAGGGTCAGCAGCAACTACTATTTATTTGTTGCCCAGTAAGTGCCAGACACAGTGTTAAGCACTTTACACATATCGTGTTATCAATGTCTTCTGACAAGCCTATTAAGTAGATATTATTATCTCTATTTTATAATGAGAACCCTACAGCTCAATTAACTTAACTCAAGGTCACACAGCCAGTAAGTGGCAGAGCTGGGACTGGAATCCAGGTCTTAAAGACTATATTCTTAACCATCAATTAATACTGCCTCCCAACTTCCTGAATATTTATTTAAACTCCGTGAAGAGCAGGCATTTAAAATTGTATTGCTAAATATTTTCAAGTTAACCTTGAATTGCTTGGGAGATGAGCAGATATGATATAGTTTGGCTGTGTCCCTACTCAAATCTCATCTTGAATTGCACTCCCATAATTCCCACGCGTTGTGGGAAGGATCTGGTGGGAGATAATTGAATCATGGGGGCAGTTTCCCCCATACTGTTCTCGTGGTAGTGAATAAGTCTCATGAGATCTGATGGTTTTATGAGGGGTTTCCCCTTTTGCTTGGCTCTCATTCTCTCTTGCCTGCTGCCACGTAAGATGGCCTTCTGTCATGATTGTGAGGCTTCTGCAGCCACGTGGAACCTCTTTTTCTTTATAAATTACCCAGTCTTGGATATGTCTTTATGAGCAGTGTGAAAATGGATTAATACAAGATACATTTGGAAAAAATTCTTCAACATCCTTATTGTCATTTTTAGTCTCATTTAAAATTCAGTGATAAACGGTACCATTTTAAGATCTACGGGCAGGGACAGCATAGAAGCCATAGCTACTAACTGCAAAGGATATAAAATACCAAGTTATACAGCCAAAAATTTCAATCTGTAAGAGTTACACACAGTGTAATACATCATATTAAAATTGTACAAATCACAAGAGGTTAAATATACACAAGCATAACTTTTCTTTAGGGTTCAGGGCTTGCCCTAACTTAAGCATTTTTAGGGTTCTGTCTCTCTTTCTTTGACCTTTCCCCTTACCTTCTTTTGTCATTCTCTTTCCTTCTACTTTAATGAAAATTGCTCAAGAAAGAATTCTTAAACAAAAATTTTAAATATTAGTATATTTTTATTTAAAATATCTAAATCCATAGAGTGAAAACATTTTCTGTGTAAAAATCTTAGATTCAAGGGCAGGGTAGAAGATTCTTCTGTTAGCCTCCAGTTTTCAGATAACAAATTCTAGCCACTTCTTTTTTTATATGTCTAAAATAAGAAAACATCTCTTTTATTTAGGATCTTACTTCTTCTAATCTGTGTGTTATTTCCACTTTCACTAACTCCTCCTGCAGGTGAAATATCCTTCTACAAACCCATTCCTTTGCTCTCATACTGTTAATGTCTACATGGAATGGTTTTCACTTGTCCTCTATTGGAGAGTTGACCTGCAGCCCCTTTGGCAAGCAGCACAGTTCTTTTATTTTTTTTAATATACTTTAAGTTCTGGGGTACATGTGCAGAAAGTGCAGGTTTGTTACATAGGTATACACGTGCCATGGTGGCTTGCTGCACCCATCAACCCATCACCTACATTAGGTATTTCTCCTAATGCTATCCATCCCCTAGGCCCCCACTCACTGATAGGCCCTGATGTTGATGTTCCCCTCCCTATGTCCATATGTTCTCATTGTTCAACTCCCACTTATGAGTGAGAACACGCAGTGTTTGGTTTTCTGTTCCTGTGATAGTTTGCTAAGAATGATGTTTCCCAGCTTCATCCATGTCCCTGCAAAGGACAGGAACTCATCCATTTTTATGGCTGAATAGTATTCCATGGTGTATATGTGCCACATTTTCTTTATCCAGTCTATCATTGATGGGCATTTGGGTTGGTTCCAAGTCTTTGCTATTGTGAATAGTGCTGCAATAAACATACATGTGCATGTGTCTTTATAGCAGCATGATTTATAATCCTTTGGGTATATACCCAGTAATGGGATTGCTGGGTCAAATGGTATTTCTAGTTTTAGATCCTTGAGGAATCGCCACACTGTCTTCCACAATGGTTGAACTAATTTACACTCCCACCAACAGTGTAAAAGCATCCCTATTTCTCCACATCCTCTCCAGCATCTGTTGTTTCCTTACTTTATAATGATCGCCATTTTAACTGGCATGAGATAGTATCTCATTGTGGTTTTAATTTGCATTTCTCTAATGACCAGTGATGATGAGCATTTTTCATATGTCTGTTGGCTGCATAAATGTCTTCTGTTCATATCCTTTGCCCACTTTTTGATGGTGTTGTTTTTTCTTGTACATTTGTTTAAACTCTTTGTAGATTCTGGATATTAGCCCTTTGTCAGATGGATAGATTGCAAAAATGTTCTCCCATTCTGTAGGTTGTCTGTTCACTCTGATGATAGTTTCTTTTGCTGTGCAGAAGCTCTTTAGTTTAATTAGATCCCATTTGTCTATTTTGGCCTTTGTTGCCATTTCTTTTGGTGTTTTAGACATGAAGTCTTTGCCCATGCCCACGTCATGAATAGTATTGCCCAGGTTTTCTTCTAGGATTTTTATGGTCATAGGTCCTATGTTTAAGTCTTTGATCCATCTTGAGTTGATTTTTGTAAGGTGTAAAGAAGGGGTCCAGTTTCAGTTTTCTGCATATGGCTATCCAGTTTTCCCAACACCATTTATTAAATAGGGAACCTTTTCCCCATTGCTTGTTTTTGTCAGGTTTGTCAAAGATCAGATGGTTGTAGATATGTGGTGTTATTTCTGAGGCCTCTTGTTCTGTTCCATTGGTCTACATATCTGTTTTGGTACCAGTACCATGCTGTTTTGGTTACTGTAGCCTTGTAGAATAGTTTGAAATCAGGCAGCGTTATGCCTCCAGCTTTGTTCTTTTTACCCAGGATTGTCTTGGCTATGTGGGCTCTTTTTTGGTTCTATATGAAATTTAAAGTAGTTTTTTTCCAATTCTGTGAAGAGTAGCTTGATGAGGATAGTATTGAATCTATAAATTATTTTGGGCAGTATGGCCATTTTCATGATATTCATTCTTATCGATGAGCACGGAATATTTTTGCATTTGTTTGTGTCCTCTTTTATTTCCTTGAGCAGTGGTTTGTAGTTTGGCTTGAAGAGGTCCTTCACATCCCTTGTAAGTTGGATTCCTAGGTATTTTATTCTCTTTGTAGCAATTATGAATGGGAGTTCACTCATGATTTGGCTCTCTGTGTGTCTGCTATTAGTGTATAGGAATGCTTGTGATTTTTGCACATTGATTTTGTATCCTGAGACTTTGCTGAAGATGCTTATCAGCTTAAGGAGATTTTGGCTGAGACAATGGGGTTTTCTAAATATACAATCATGTCATCTGCAAACAGAGACGATTTGACTTCCTCTCTTCCTATTTGAATACGCTTTATTTATTTCTCTTGCCTGATTGTTCTGGCCAGAACTTCCAATACTATATTGAATAGCAGCGGTAAGAGAGGGCATCCTTGTCTTGTGCCAGTTTTCAAAGGGAATGCTTCCAGGTTTTGACCATTCAGTATGATATTGGCTGTGGGTTTGTCATAAATAGAGATATGTTCCATAGATACCTAGTTTATTGTGAGTTTTTAGCATGAAGGGGTGTTGAATTTTGTTGAAGGCCTTTTCTGCATCTATTGAGAGAATCATGTGGTTTTTGTGCATTATTTCCACTTTCACTCACTCCTGCAGGTGAAATATCCTTCTACAAACCCATTCCTTTGCTCTTGTACTGTTAATGTCTACATGGAATGGGTTTCACTTGTCCTGTATTGGAGAGTGGACCTTGGAGGCCCTTTGGCAAGCAGCACAGTTATTTTTATTTATTTATTTATTTTTTTTGAGACAAAGTCTGACTCTGGTGCCCAGGCTGGAGTGCAGCGGCGTGATCTCAGCTCACTGCAACCTCTGCCTCCCAGGTTCAAGTGATTCTTCTGCCTCAGCCTACTGAGTAGCTGGGATTACAGGTGTGTGCCACCATGCTCACCTAATTTTTTTATTTTTGGTAGAGACAGGGTTTCACCATGTTGGCCAGGCTGGTCTCAAAGTCCTGACTTCAGGTGATCCACCTGCCTTGGCCGCCCAAAGTGCTGGGATTACAGGCGTGAGACACTGCACTCAAGCCTAGCACAGTACATTTTTTTCAGCAATCATTTATTGAAGCATTTCTATGTGTCAGACAGTGTGTTTGGTGTTGGGGGTATAATAACTAAAAAGACATGGCCTTTGTCATAGGAGCACTCACAGGTCAGTGGATGAACTTTTCCTGCTTGACTAACTCTTGTTATTTTCTGGTTCCCACACTCCCTCCAAACTAAACCTTTCTTTTTTTTGCCACTTATATTTAGTTAAGCTCAGAGACATTAGCTGAGAGCAATTTCTGAGTACTTTGGAGTTTCCTCTATTATATCCCTCGGAAAAGAGGTGATATGGTTTGACCCTCTGTACCCACCCAAATCTCAGGTTGAGTTTCCAGTGTTGGGTGAGGAACCTGGTGGGAGGTGATTGCATCATGGGGGTGGAGTTCCCCCTTGTTCTCGTGATAGTGAATGAGTTATCACGAGATATGATTGTTTAAAAGTATGTGGCACTTCCTCCTTCTTCTCTCTGTCTTCTGCTCCACCATGGTAACACACGCTTGCTTCCCCTTCGCCTTCTGCCATGATTGTAAGTTTCCTGAGGTCATGCTTCCTGTACAGCCTGCAGAACTGTGAGTCAATTAAAACTCTTCTCTTCATAAATTACCAAGTGTCAGATATTTTTTTATAGCAGTGTGAGAATGGAGTAATAAATGAGACTTCCCTTGAAATTTTCTTCTCATAAACATCAGCTTGTTTTAGCAACATTTTAACCCAGCTTCTCTGGCCAGTGTACTCTTGTAATTGCTTTAATTTTACTCTACTGGCTTCCAAGTGAGACTATTCTTTTTAATGAAAGGAAGCATATAATAAATAATAAGTTGACATTTTATAGGGGGAAGGTTTGGTAATTTTCTGCCTTAAGAGCTGAAGAATTGCTGTCTTATTAGAGGGCAGGTGGTAGTTAAGAATAAAGGGCCTGGAATCAGGTTGCATGGGTTCAAATCGTAACTGTGACTATCCCTAGCTGTGACCTTGGGCCAGTTATTTCAACTCTCTGGGCTTTGCTGTTCTCTTCTGCTACATTGGGTTAATAATAGGGCCTTCATGTCAGGGCTGTTGGGAGGAATAAGTAGGATTTAGAAGAGCCACATAAAATGCTCAATAATATTATCTATTATTAAAAGCAAGTCCTATTCTTTGATGACCTCAATAAGGATTGATTTGAAATTAGCCTAGGATGTAAAATTTGCTATGTTCCTATGTATTAAGATCACCAAAACATTATTACACAAAGCATAACTTCTAATGACTTCATCTAGTATTTCAATTTAGGAAATATATTGTAAGAAAGTAATTCAAGATGAAGACATACTTGAATTAGTACAGAAATATTAATCACATTAATTATTCAAAAGAGCAAAAAGCCACTTCTGGATGTAACTTTCATTCAGAGAGTAATATACTTACAAATATTACAT
The DNA here is from genome assembly GCF_028885625.2 of Pongo pygmaeus. Classification (NCBI taxonomy): domain Eukaryota; kingdom Metazoa; phylum Chordata; class Mammalia; order Primates; family Hominidae; genus Pongo; species Pongo pygmaeus. The sequence goes on along the minus strand of NC_085930.1, from coordinate 163,834,865 downwards.
AAAATTTATATATTATATAAAATTAGAGAATTTCCACAAATGTATTTGTAATGTCCATTATTTTATTAATAATATACAATAATTTATAACTTATTTAATAAACATTCATTAAAACTATATTTATAAAAATTCTCTAATGGATGGAAAAGACTTATGACAAAACAGGTTAAAAAAGATAATAAAATGTGTATATCGTACATGCTAAACTCTGAAAAATAACACACACAGAAGAAGAGAAATGCAGCAAATTTTTCTGAGCAGTTAACTCTTTCTTGATGGTAAGACTATAGGTAGTCTATTTATCTGCACTGAAACAAATTTATTAATTTATAATATGAATGAAAAATATTTTTAAATGTTAACATGAATAACCCCAAGTTTTATAAAATGGCATTTAAATATTGAAACCCAGTGGGAATTTTAATTATGTTAACTCGGTAAGGGATTCCTAAAATATTTGAAGGCAGGAGCTGCCTGTTTTTAATAATCTTCTTCACTTAATAAAATGGTTTGTACTCTGTGAATATCTGTTTTGTGATTGTTGACATATCTAGAGATTGGTTGGCTAAATCTTCAGACATCTGAATTTTAGTAATATCAAGCAGAGCAAATGGAAAAATTAAGAGTTCTTAATTATACATCTGAATCTTTTTTCTGGTTCTTTATTTTTATTTTTTATAAATGAAGCTATTGGGTCTGATAAAAATTAGTGCACTATATATTGTGTATTTTTACAAAGCTAGTAGCAGACGTAATAGGAACAAGAGAGAAACCTTGAAGTACTGAGGGAGACAAATGTGAGGATGAAGCCATCAGAGGCGATAGTAAAAGGTCTGAAACTGGTAATTGGTAGCATCCAGGACATTTGGGGGCTATGCAATTTCCAAGACCACTGAAAATTCCCTTGGAGAGTGAAAGATACTAGATTTCTGCTATTGGACCTAGAAAGGGGAGGTAAAGGTTAGTTGGCCTGCATCTACTATAGCATCTCAAGAATAGATTCATCAGATTTGTCGTCACTGCCTGAGAAGATCCAAGATGACACCTTAAGGTTCTGCAACAGGCAAAATAAGTGGAGTCAGAAGATAGTTAGGAAGCTGCAAAACCACTGCTGGCTTTAACTTCCTCAGGATCCCAGAGCCCTTGTCCTGTTGCTCCCCTTCCTTCCAGGAATGGATACTGTCATGTTCAAAGGGCAGAACTGGGACCACCCTGGTTCTGATTTATGTCCACAGCACTGCCTCTATGTTCTCCCATACACTGTTCTCTTTTCTTGTGCTTGGGCTTCAAGCTCTCATCTAGAAGGTATGAGAGCAAACAAAGAATGGTAGAAGAAAACTTCAATTTTGGCAGGAAAAGGCACAACAAAGAGATTCTCAACAAAGATAGCAGAGACTCTCTAGATAAACCTGAAGATTTTAATGTGGATTGAATTATTTCCCCTATTTGTAAAGACATCCTTGCTTCTAAAGTGATTTCTTTTGCTGCTTTCAGTTTATCACCATTATTATCAGTATCATTGTATAGTGGCTTACAGTGGACAAAATACTTTCATATATATTATTTTATGTATGTAAAGTTATTACTAGCTTTTTACAGATGAAGAAATCCAAACTTAGAAATGACACGATTTTCTCATGTAAAAAAGTCAAATTCATATGCTTTGACTCTTGTTCATCTGTTTGGTCCTAGAACTGACATACACTATCATGTCAATTGTCCCAAATGACAAAATCCTGAGACTTAAACTGTATTCCCATTAAGGCACGTCCCAAATTATCTAAATCTTCCTTTGGATACTTTGTCAGTCTAATACTCAAGGCTTATAAAACTCAGACAAGTCTAAGAAGAATACAAATAATTCTACTTTTTTTTTTTTTTTTTTGCTTGTGTTAAGAATACTATTTTAATTTATTTGCACTATCCCAAAGTGGCAGGCTTCGCAATATTCTGCTCTGAAGTCTTTCTTGATATATTGTCCATAAATATACACTTCCCCAAAATGCTTCTACTTTGGTAGCAAAAGAGAAGAAAAGTGGTATTTTAGGCCCAGAAACAAAGACTATGAAGGTTATGGGCAAAAAATATATATATTGTGCACAGTTCTCCAAATCTTAACATAGGTCCAATAAACATTTCCAGTTCCCAGACTGCCTTTTGGCTCTCATCAAAGAACTCCAAGCCTGTTTTTAACTCAAAAAGACCTCCTATACCCTGATAATACCCTTGGTATCAGATTTTAAAAACATATTGCTGTCAAGTGTCAACATTTTGTGGAGAGGGGTCAAATTAGCATTTCCTCCTGAGAATTTGCGCCAGCTTTTTCTGTTACTGACTCTGGCACTCAAAGAAAGCAGGGATGTTTGTTATTCCTTACATCTAGTTGAGAAAGAACTCAGCTCTGTTGCTTTCAGGGGATGGTAATATTACTTGATGGCAAAAGTGAAAAAGATATGAAAACTCCCAACTTTGGCAGGATTTAATTTTTTTCTCCATCTATGTTGTCTCATTCAGCATAATAAAACAAATCTTAGAAGGTTATTGTCTTGTTAGGGCTGCTAGAACAAAATATCTTAGACGAGGTAATTTATGAGTAGCACAAATTTATTGCTCACAGTTCTTACGGCTGGAAGGTCCAAGATCAAGCCACCTCCAGATTCAGTGTCTGGTGAGGCTTGCTCTCTACTTTAAAGATGTTGCCTTGTTGCCATGTTTGCCATGTCCTCATGTGGCCGGAGAGGCAAACAAGTTCCCTCAGGCCTCTTTTTCACAAAGGAACTAATCCCATTCATTAGGATTGAGCTCTCATAACCTAATCAACCCCACAAAGCCACATCTCTTAATTCTACCGCATTGGGGATTAGGCTCCAATGTATGAATTTTGGGGAGACACAAACATTCTGAACATAGCAGTTATAACAAAATTTAGTAAAACTGTATCAATTTTAGATTTACTGAAACATTTTTATAGGATTTTGTGTTTTTGATTCAAACATTTATTGAGTACCTACTCTCTATAAGGCACTGTGGGAGGTTAAAAATATCACTTTTTCAACCACACTCCTCTGGTAAACTTTCTCTACACCTACCCCAAGACGATGTAAGATCATAATCTATATGCTTCAATGGTAGCCAACATTTACCTTGATCATAACAGTCATTCTGAGAGGTGACAGCATGCTGGCAGCGCTCGCAGCCCTCCCTCGCTCTCGGCGCCTCCTCGGCCTAGGCGCCCCCTCCGGCCGCGCCTGAGGAGCCCTTGAGCGGCCGCTGCACTGTGGGAGCCCCTTTGCTCCCTCAGCTTGAGAGGAGGTGTGGAGGGAGAGGCGTGGGCGGGAACCGGGGTTGCGCGCCGCGCTTGTGGGCCAGCGAGAGTTCCGGGTGGGCGTGGGTTTGGCGGGCCCTGCACTCCGTGCAGCCGGCTGGCGCCGCCGGCCTCTGGCAGTGAGGGACTTAGTAACTGGGCCAGCAGCTGTGGAGGGCGCACCGGGTCCCACAGCAGTGCCGGCCCGCCGCCAGTGCTGCACTCAAATTCTCGCCGGGCCTCAGCTGCCTCCCTGTGAGGCAGGGCTTGGGCCTGAGACGCCTCCATTCCCTGCAGGCCCGCCATGGGCTCCTGCACAGCCGGAGCCTCCCAAGGAGCTCCGCCCCCTGCTCCGCAGCGCCGTGTCCCATCAACCACCCAAGGGCTGAGGAGTGCAGACGCACGGCAGGACTGGTGGGCAGGACTGGCGGGCAGCTCCGCCTGCGGCCCTGGTGCAGGATCCACTAGGTGAAGCCAGCTGGGCTCCTGAGTCTAGTGGGGACTTGGAGAATCTTTATGTCTCTCAAAGGGATTGTGAATACACCAATCAGCACTCTGTGTCTAGCTCAGAGTTTGTAAATGCACCAATTAGCACTCTGTGTCTAGCTGATCTAGTGGGGACTTGGGGAACCTTTATGTGTAGCTAAGGGATTGTGAATACACCAATCAGTACTCTGTATCTAGCTCAAGGTTTGTAAATGCACCAATCAGCACTTTGTATCTAGCTCAAGGTTTGTGGATGCACCAATCGGCAATCAGTAGCTAGCTAATCTAGTGGGGACTTGGAGAACTTTTGTGTCTAGCTCAGGGATTGTAAATGCACCAGTCAGCAGCCTGTCAAAACGGACCAATCAACTCTCTGTAAAATGGACCAATCAGCAGGATGTGGGTGGGGCCAGATAAGGGAATAAAAGCAGGCTGCTGAGCCAGTAGTGGCAACCCACTTGGGTCCACTTCCACAGTGTGAGAGCTATGTTCTTTTTGCTCTTTGCAATAAATTTTGCTGCTGCTCAGTCCTTGAGTCCACATTGCCTTTATGAGCTGTAACACTCACTGCGAAGGTTTGTATTTTTTTCTGCTGAGGCCAGCGAGACCATGAACCCACCGGGAGGAACGAACAATTCCAGATGTGCTGCCTTAAGAGTTGTAACACTCACTGCGAAGGTCTGCAGCTTCACGCCTGAAGCCAGCGAGACCACGAACCCACCAGAAGGAAGAAACTCTGAACACATCAGAAGGAACAAACTCTGGACATGCTGCCTTTAAGAACTGTAACACTCACTGCGAGGGTCTGTGGCTTCATTCTTGAAGCTAGTGAGACCAAGAAACCACCAATTCCGAACACAATTCAAGAAGTGTTTACTGAAGGCCGTCTAAGTGTCAGACAGTGTGCTAAGATCTTGAGAGCCAACATCTTCCCTACTATAGCTGTGAGCGACCTGAAGACTGAGATTTAAATGAAAAATATTAATACATTAATTGAAATGGTACTGGCTAACTTTCTAGAACAAAAGGGGAAAGTGTAGACGCAGGGAGAGATAGGCACTAGGAGTTCATGTGGCAGGATATGGTGGCCAGTTTCCTTTTTCTTTTTCTTGAGACGGAGTCTTGCAAGCCTTGTCATCCAGGCTGGAGTGCAGTTGCACCATCTTGGCTCACTGCAATCTCCACCTCACGGGTTCAAGCGATTCTCTTGTCTCAGTCTACAGAGCAGCTGGGATTATAGGTGTGCACCACTACGCCTGGCTAATTTTTGTAGTTTCAGTGGAGTTGGGGTTTTGCCATTTTGGCCAGGCTGGTCTCAAAGTTCTGACCTCAGGTGATCCACCCACCTTGGCCTCCCAAAGTGCTGGGGTTACAGTCATGAGCCGCCACGCCTGACCTCAGTTTCTTCCATTTTAAAATTAAACACCTGTCGGGGTTTTAGGTCTTTGCATCTTGACTCAAGATTCCAAGTCCTTCAAGGGAGAATACAATTAGCCTAACTGGAGTCATAGGCCCACCACTTGAATAGCGGCACCTGGACTAATAATCCCGGGAAGCCAGCAAACATAGCAGTGGAGTGAAAATTCGCTCAACGGATTGAGAAAGTGTTTCCAAATCAAAGAGGAATAGATACAGTCAGCTAAAACACAACAAATATACATTGTAGATGGCAACACTACACAAAAACCTTTTATGTCTAAGTTCTGGAATTTAATATGGAAATCTTTACGTTTTCTCCTGCTTCCTGATTACTCTCATTTACCTCTGGCCTTCATTCAGAAGGAATGAGGAGATAAATGCCCACAAATGATTGCTGATATGTCCTACCAAACAAGGTAGATAGACTAGCAATCGGTAAGTCACAGAATTCGAAAACAAGTATTAACACTTTTTGTTCCGTAGTTATCTAAAGGCTATTTGCTTTTTATCTGGGCTGTATTTTGTATTTTTTCCAAGTATAAACTTATTTATTTGTCCTCATAATTCAGAGAAGTGAATTCCCTCACCTTAGAGTCCTCATTTCTGTAGGTACTATGAAAGCCACGTTACTTAACATTTTTGTCTCAATTTTTCCACCTACAAAACAGGAGCTAGATACAATCTTGTTCATGCTGCCATATTTAATGCTTGTCTAAATATTTATGATATTCAGACATAGTCATCTTTGTTTTTCCTTCAGAAACTTCAGCTTTCAGTGAGGTTGGCCCAGGTAAAAAGATGAAGACAGGTCAAGTCTGATTCTGGGGCTTTCTGTTCACTGCTGTGCTTGGTTTTTCACTTGTTTCTTCATGCCGTTTTTTCACATTTCCATTTTCTCTCAGTGAGACAATTAGTGTAAAAAGTGAACTAAATGGTGTTTGGGGATGGTAAGTCTTGAGGATATAGACATTGTATCCTGAGTCTCACAGTTCTACACAAATTGCTCAAATCTCACTGTAAACGTCATCAGGTTTTCCAGAGCCCAGGATGGCTGGCTGGCTTCCAGCTATGAGAAATGACTTCCTGAACATGGGCTGGTGAATCTGATGCTTTCAAGATTTGTGTAGCCTGTGTCTTCTCAGCTCTGAGGATTCAGTCATTAAGTTCTCAGCAGGAAGGGGAATTCTAGGGCTGTTTACATCACGTGGTGCAAACCACATTTGATTATGTGACACATCAGGAATTCATTTAAATCCATAGACAAATCAAGATTCCTCACCGAATTACACTCATTTTTTATGACTCATGGGAACGTTTTTCTTGTAAATTCAAATACGAGTGATTTTTGAAAATTCCTAAATGGATCTCCTAATTTGTTCCTAAATTGTTCCTAGATATTTTGTAACTCCTTGTCTTTCTCTTTTGAGAAAAAATGAAAAACCCTTGCTCCTTTATCCTTAGAATACCCTTCACGTCCTGTTTCTCACTTTCTCTTTTATTGCTTAAGCAACTGATTAGGTTTCTTTACCTAATATCAGGAGCTTCATATCTAGAAAAAAATATTTTTTCCAAGTGAGCTCTGGAAATTTTTGGAAAAGAAATAGAATTTCTTTAGATTGACATTTTATAATATTTATGATAGCTCATAACATATTATGAATGTGATAGAATCTCTAACTTTACTTAGCCTCATAGAAATTTTTAAAAAAATACTTGTTTAAATGCCCTGGCACCAACATGTGTATTAAATTGCCTTTGAAAATAACGTAAAGTTCTACACATTTAGGAAGATCAAAACAAAGCAACCTTCATAATGATACATAGTGCTGAGCTAGGCTTAGGGTAATATTAATAGTTACTGAGAACCTACTATTTTTGTTTACTTATTTTTTTAGAGTATTTTTAGGTTCATAGCAAAATTAAGGGGAAGAACATAGATTTCCCATACTCCATGCCCCTACACATGCATAGCTTTCCTTATTATCAACATTCTTTACCAGAGTGGTACATTTGTTGCAATTGATGAACCTAAGTTGACACATCATAATCACCCAAAGTCTGTAGTGTACATTACAGTTTGTTCTTGGTGTTGTACATTCTATGGATTTAGACAAATGTAAATATGAAGATACATATGCATAATTACAGCACCATATGGAGTATTTTCACTGCCCTTAAAATCATCTGTGCTCCATGTATTCATTTCTTCCTTCCTGCAATCCCTGGCAACCAGTGATCTTTTAGTCTACATAGTTTTGCCTTTCCAGAAGATCGTGTTGGAATCATACAGCATATAGATTTTTCGGATTGGTATCTTTCACTTAATAATATACACTTAATATAATATATATAATATACATTTCTCCATATTTTTGTAGCTCATTTCTTTTTAGCACTGAATAATATTCTAATGTCTGAGTGTACCACAGTTTATTAATTTATTCATCCACTGAGGATATCTTGATTGTTTCCAAGTTTTGGCAACTATGAATAAAGCTGTTATAAATATTCATGTAGATTTTTGTGTGTATGTGTGTGTGGACATAACTTTCCAACTCCTTCGCATAAATGCCAAGAAATGCATTTGCTAAGTTGTGTGGTAAGAGTATATTCAGTTTTGTAGAAACTGCCAAACTCTCTTCAACAGTAGCTGTACCAGTTTGCATCCCCACCAGCAATGAATGAAAGTTCCTGTTGCTTGGCATCCTGGACAACATTTTGAGTTACTGGTGTTCCAGACATTGGACAGTCTAATATGTGTGTAATGCCATCTCATTATTGTTTAATTTGCATTTCTCTGATGACATATGAAGCAAAGCATCTTTTCACATGCTTATTTGCATTTGCCTTCATGTTTTTTCTTGGTGAGGTATCTGAGTCTTTGGCCCAGTTTTAAAGATTGTGTGTTTTCTTATTCTTGAGTTTCAAGAGTTTTCATATATTTTAGATAACAGCCCTTTATCATATGTGTCTTTCACAAATATTTTCTCCCAGTCTGTGTCTTCTCTTCCCATTCTCTTGAAATTGTCTTTCACAGAGGAGTTTTTAATTTTAATCAAGTCCAGCTTATCAATTATTTCTATCATGGATGGTGCTTTTGATGTTTTATCTAAAAAGTCACTGTTACGCCCAGGGTCATCTAGGTTCTCTCTTATGTTATCTTCTAGGAGTTTTCTAGTTTTGTGGTTAACATTTAGGTATATGATACATATTGAGTTGATTTTTCTGAAGGGTGTAAGATTTCTGTTTAGATTCACTTTTTTTTTTTTTTTTTTTGCAGCTAGATGTGCAGTTATTCCAGCATCATTTGTTGAAGAGTATCTTTTATCTATTACATTGCTCTTTTGACAAAGATCAGTTCACTGTATTTATGTGGGTCTGTTTCTGGGATCTCTATTCTGTTCTATTGATCTATTTGTATATTCTTTCACCAATATCACACTGTGTTGATTACTGTAGCTTTGTAGCAAGTTTTAAAGTCATGTGGTGTCAGTCTCTAACTTTGTTCTTTTTCTTCAATGTCATCTTGACTATTCTAGATTTTTTTCCTGCCCCCATAAACTTTAGAATCAATTTGTCAATATCCACAAAGTAACTTGGATTTTCATTGTAATTATTTTAAATCTATAGACCAAGTTGGGAAGAACTGACATCTTGATAATGTTGATACTTTCTATCCATGAATATGGAATATCTCTCCATTTATTTAATTCTTCTTTGATAGCTTTCATTAGAATTTTGTGGGTTCCCTCATGCAAATCTTGTACACATATTGTAAGATTTATACTTAAGTACTTTCTGGGGTGTGCTAATGTAAATGTTATTGTGTTTTTAATTTCAAATTCCCCTTGTTCATTGCTGGTATATGGAAAATCTATTGACTTATTCATTTATTTATTCATTTTTTTTTGAGACAGGGTCTTGCTCTATGGTCCAGGCTGGAGTGCAGTGGTGTGGTGCAATCTCAGCCCACTGCAACCTCTGCATCTTGGGCTCAGGTGATCCTCCCATCTCAGCCTCTCGAGTAGCTGGAACTACAAGCATGCACCACCACGCCTGGCAATTTTTTCTATTTTTTTAGTAAAGACAGGTTTTCTCCATGTTGACTAGACTGGTCTCGAACTCCTGGGCTCAAGCAATCTGTTCAGCTTGGACTCCCAAAATGCTGGGATTACAGGCGTGAGCCACTGTACCTGGCCGCTATTGACTTTTTTATATTAACTTTGTATCCTGGAGCCTTGCTAAAATTGCTTAGTAGTTCCAGGAGTATTTTTTGTTTGTTTGTTTTAAATCAATTCTTTGAGAGAATCATATCACCTTTACATAAAGAGTTACATTTCTTCCTTCTTAACCTGTATAGATATTATTTCCTTTCCTTTTTCTGCCTTGTTGTATTAGCTAAACTTCCAGTACAATGTTGATAAAATGTGATGAGAAGAGACATCCTTGCCTTGTTCTTGAAATTTTTGGGAAAGCTTTATGTTTCTCACCATTAAGTATAATGCTAACTGTAGGTTAGCTGTAGGGTTTTTGTATATATTGTCTCTCAGGTTGATGAAGTTCACCTCCATTTCTAGTTTAGTAAGCTTTTTTATTATGAATGAATGTTAGAATTTGTCAAATGTGTTTTTTGCATCTATTGATATGATCATGTGGTTTTTATTTATTAGCTTGTTGATGTGATGGAATACAAAAATTGATTTTCAAATGTTGAACCAAACTTGTATACCAAGGATAAATACCACTTGGTCATGGTTTATGATTTTATATACATTGTTTGATATGATTTACTGAGGATTTTTATAGCTATTTTCATAAAATGTATTGATCTGTCGTTTTTATTTCTTCTAATGCCTTTGTCCAGTTTGGGTATTAGAGTAATATTGGCCTCATAAAATGAGTTAGGAAATATTTCCTCTGCTTCTCTACTCTGAAAGAAATTGTAGAGAATTGCTAACATTTCTTTCTAAATATTTTGGAGAATTCATCAGTAAACTTATTTGGTTTTGGTGCTTTCTGTTTTGGAAGTTTATTATCAATTCCATTTCCTTAATATGGGGCTATTCAAATTGTCTTATTTCTTTTTCTGTGAGATTTGGCAAATTGTGTTCTTCAAGAAATTGCTCCATTTTATCTAGGTTATCACATTTGTGTGTGGTGGTGGTGTTTGCAGTATTTCTTTATTATCCTTTTAATGTTTATAGGCTCTGTAATGATGTCATGTCTTTCTTTTCTGATATTAGTAGTTTCTGTTCTCTTTTTTCCTAGTTTACCTGGCTAAAGGCTAATTAATTTTATTGAACTTTTTAAAGAACCAGCTTTTGATTTTATTGATTTTCTCTATTGATGTCTTATTTTCAATTTTATTAACTTGGTTTTTGCTCTAATACTTATTTTTTTCCTACTGATTAGTTTGGATTTAATTTGCTCTTCTTTTTCTAGTTTTCTAGTTTTCTGAGATAGGAACTTAGAATATTGATTTTAGATTTTTTTTTACTAATATGTGCATTTTAATACTATAAATTTTCCTCTAAGCACTGCTTTTGCTGTATTTCACAAATTTTATATTTTAAATTTTCTCTTGAGATTTCTTCTTTGACTCCCATGTTATTTAAAATCATGTTGCTGACCAGCCTGGGCAAAACAGCAAGACCCTGTCTCTACAAAAGTTATAAAAAAAATTAGTGCAGCATGGTGGTGTGTGCTTGTAGTCCTAGCTACTCAGGAGGCTGAAGCAGGAGGATTGCTTGAGCCCAGGAGTTTGAGGATGCAGTGATCTATGATCATGCCACTGAACTTCAGTCTGGGTGACAGAATGAGACCCTGTATTTTTCTTAAAAAAAAGCATGTGGCTTAATCTGTGTGCATTTTGGGATTTGGTATTTTCCAATTATCTTTTTGTTATTGATTTCTAGTTTAATTTCATATGGTCTGAAAGCAGACACTGCCTAATTTATATTCTTTTGAATTTGTTAAGATGTGACATATGGTCCTGAATAAGGTCTATATCCATGAATGTTTCATATGAGTTTGAGAATAATTTGTAATTAGCTGTTGCTGGATAAAATAATCTATAGATGCCAGTTATATACAGTTGATTGATGGTGTTTAGTTCAACTAGGTCCTTACTAATATTATGCCTGCTGGATGTGTCCATTTCTGAAAAAGAGATGTTGAAGTCTCCAGCTATAATGATGAATTCATTTATTTCTGCCTTTGCAGTGCTATCAGTGTCTGCCCCAGCTGTTTTGACACTGTTGTTAGGTGAGTATACATGAAGAATTGTTATATATTATTAGAATTGACCCCCTTATCATTATGTAATGCTCTTCTGTATCCCTGATAACGTTCCTTGCTTTGAAGTCATCTTTGTCTGAAATTAATATAGTGATTCCATTTTCTTCTGATTAGTGTTAACATGCCATATTTTTCTCTATTCATTTAATTCTAAACTATATGTACCTTTATATTTAAAAGGGGATTCTTCCAGACAATATATAGTTTGGCATTTTTTTAATCTACTCAGACAATATCTGTCTTATAGATGGTGCATTTAAACTTTTGATGTTAAAAATGATTACTGATGGTTGGATTAACATCTACCGTATTTGTACTGATTTCTCTTCAAGGCTTTCTTTTCTTTTCTTTCTTTCTTTTTTTAGAATTATACTTTAAGTGGTGGGGTACATGTGCAGAACATGCAGGTTTGTTACATAGGTATTCATGTGCCACGTTGGTTTGCTACACCCATCAACTCGTCATTTACATTAAGTATTTCTCCTAATGCTATCCCTCTCCCAGCCCCCCACTCCCTGACAGGCCCCAGTGTGTAATTTTCCCCTTCCTGTGTCCATTTGTTCTCATTGTTCAACTCCCACTTATAAGTGAGAACATGCAGTGTTTGGTTTTCTGTTCTTGTGTTACTTTGCTGAGAATGATGGTTTCCAGTTTCATCCATGTCCCTGCAAGGGACATGAACCCCTTCTTTTTTATGGCTGCATAGTATTACATGGTGTATATGTGCCACATTTTCCTTATCCAGTCTATCATCGATGGGCATTTGAGTTGGTTCCAAAACTTTGCTATTGTGAACAGTGCTGCAATAAACATATGTGTGCATGTGTCTTTATAGTAGAATGATTTATAATCCTTTGGGTGTATACCCAGTAATAGGATTGCTGGGCCAAATGGTATTTCTAGTTCTAGATCCCTGAGGAATCGCCACACTGTCTTCCACAGTGGTTGAACTAATTTACACTCCCAACAGTGTAAAAGTGTTCCTATTTCTCCACATCCTTTCCAACATCTGTTGTTTCCTGACTTTTTAATGATTGCTATTCTAACTGGTGTGAGATGGTATATCTCATTGTGGTTTTGATTTGCATTTCTCTAATGACCAGTGATGATGAGCATTTTTTCATAAGTTTGTTGGCTGCATAAATATCTTCTTTTGAGAAGTGTCTGTTCATATCCTTTGCCCATTTTTTGATGGGGTTGTTTGTTTTTTCTTGTAAATTTGTTTAAGTTCTTTGCAGATTCTGAATATTAGTCCTTTGTCAGATGGATAGATTGCAAAAATTTTCTCCCATTCTGTAGGTTGCCTGTTCATGCTGATGGTAGTTTCTTTTGCTTTGCAGAAGCTCTTTAATTTAATTAGATCCCATTTGTCTATTTTGGCTTTTGTTGCCATTGCTTTTGGGGTTTTAGTCATGAAGTCTTTGCCCATGCCTATGTCCTGAATGCTATTACCTACGTTTTCTTCTTGGGGTTTTTATGGTTTTAGGTCTTACATTTAAGTCTTTCATCCATCTTGAGTTAATTTTTGTGTAAGGTGTAAGGAAGGGATCCAGTTTCAGCTTTCTGCATATGGCTAGCCAGTTTTCCCAGCACCATTGATTAAATAGGGAATCCTTTCTCCATTTCTTGTTTTTGTCAGGTTTGTCAAAGATCAGATGGTTGTAGATGTGTGGTATTTCTGAGGCCTCTGTTGTGTTCCATTGGTCTATATATCTGTTTTGGTACCAGTACCATGCTGTTTTGGTTACTGTAGCCTTGTAGTATAGTTTGAAGTCAGGTAGTGTGATGCCTCCAGCTTTGTTCTTCTTGCCCAGGATTGTCTTGGCAATGTGGCTCTTTTTTGGTTCTATATGAAGTTTAAAGTAATTTTTCCCAATTCTGTGAAGAAAGTCAGTGGTAGCTTGATGGGGATAACATTGAATCTGTAAATTACTTTGGGCACTATGGCCATTTTCATGATATTGATTCTTCCTATCCATGAGCATGATAGGATGCTTGTGCCCTCTTTTATTTCCTTGAGTAGTGGTTTGTAATTCTCCATGAAGAGGTCCTTCACATCCCTTGTAAGTTGGATTCCTAGGTATTTTATTCTCTTTGAAGCAATTGTGAATGGGAGTTCACTCGTGATTTGGCTCTCTGTTTTGTCTGTTATTGGTGTACAGGAATGCTTGTGATTTTTGCACATTGATTTTGTATCCTGAGACTTTGCTGAAATTGCTTATCAGCTTAAGGAGATTTGGCGCTGAGATGATGGGGTTCTCTAAATATACAATCATGTCATCTGCAAACAGACAATTTGACTTCCTCTTTTCCTGATTGAATACCTTTATTTATTTCTCTTGCCTGATTGCCCTGGCCAGAACATCCAATACTATGTCGAATAGGTGTGGTGAGAGAGGGCATGCTTGTCTTGTGCCAGTTTTCAAAGGGAATGCTTCCAGTTTTTGCCCATTCGGTATGATATTGGCTGTGTGTTTGTCCTAAATAGCTCTTATTATTTTGAAATATGTTCCATCAATACCTAGTTTATTGAGAGTTTTTAGCATGAAGGGCTGTTGCTATACCTGAAAATGATGGGGAGAATGGAACCAAGCCAGAGGCCTTTTCTGCATCTATTGAGATAATCATGTGTTTTTTGTCATTGGTTCTGTTTACGTGATGGATTATGTTTATTGATTTGTGTATGTTGAACCAGTCTTGAATCCCACGGATGAAGCCGACTTGATCGTGGTGGATAAGCTTTTTATGTGCTGCTGGATTGGGTTTGCCAGTATTTTATTGAGAATTTTCACAGAAATGTTCATCAGGGATGTTGGCCTAAAATTTTTTTTTTTGTTATGTCTTTGCCAGGTTTTGGTATCAGGATAATGCTGGCCTTATAAAACGAGTTAGGGAGGAGTCCTTCTTCTTCTATTATTTGGAATAGTTTCAGAATGAATGGTACCAGCTTCTCTTTGTACCTCTGGTAGAATTCGACTATGAATCTATCTGGTCCTGGACTTTTTTTGTTGGTATGCTATTAATTACTGCCTCAATTTCAGAACCTGTTATTGTTCTATTCAGAGATTCAACTTCTTCCTGGTTTAGTCTTTGGAGAGTGTACTTGTCCATGAATTTATCCATTTCTTCTAGATTTTCTAGTTTATTTGCATACAGGTGTTTATAGTATTCTCTGATGGTAGTTTGTATTTCTGTGGGATTGGCGGTGATATCCCCTTTATCATTTTTTATTGCATCTATTTGATTCTTCTCTCTTTTCTTCTTTATTAATCTACCTATTTTGTTGATCTTTTCAAAAAATCAGCTCCTGGATTTATTGATTTTTTTTGAAGTTTTTTTATGCCTGTATCTCCTTCATTTTTGCTCTGATCTTAGTTATTTCTTGTCGTCTTATTCTGCTAGCTTTTGAATTTGTTTGCTCTTGCTTCTCTAGTTCTTTTAACTGTGATGTTAGGTGTCAATTTTAGATCTTTCCTGCTTTCTCTTGTGGGCATTTAGTGCTATAAAATTCCCTCTACACACTACTTTAAATGTGTCCCAGAGATTCTGGTACGTTTTGTCTTTGTTCTCATTGGCTTCAAAGAACATCTTTATTTCTGTCTTCATTTCATTATTTACCCAGTAGTCATTCAGGAGCAGGTTGTTCAGTTTCCTTGTAGTTGTGTGGTTTTTAGTGTTTCTTAATCCTGAGTTCTAATTTGATTGCACTGTGGTCTGAGAGACAGTTTATTGTGATTTCTGTTCTTTTACATTTGCTGAGGAGTGTTTTACTCCAATTATGTGGTCAATTTTAGAATAAGTATGATGTGATGCTGAGAAGAATGTATATTCTGTTGATCTGGGGTGGAGAGTTCTGTAGATGTCTATTAGGTCCACTTGGTCCAGAGCTGAATTCAAGTCCTGGATATCCTTGGTAATTTTCTGTCTTATTGATCTGTAGGGTGTTAGGGTGTTAAAGTCTCCCACTATTATCATGTGGGAGTCTAAATCTCTTTGTAGGTCTCTAAAAACTTGCTTCATGAATCTGGGTGCTCCTGTATTGGGTGCATATATATTTAGGATAGTTAGCTCTTCTTGTTGCATTGATCCCTTTACCATTATGTAATGTCCTTCTTTGTCTCTTTTGACCCTTGTTGGTTTACAGTCTGTTTCATCAGAGACTAGGATTGCAACTCCTGCTTTTTTTGCTTTCCATTTGCTTGGTAATCTTCGTCCATCCCTTTATTTTGAGCCTATGTGTGTCTTTGCATGTGAGATGGGTCCCCTGAATACAGCACATTGATGGATCTTGACTCTTTATCCTGTTTGCCAGTCTGTGTCTTTTAATTGCGGCATTTAGCCCAGTTACATTTAAAGTTAATATTGTTATGTGTTATTTTGATCCTGTCATTATAATGGTAGCTGGTTATTTTGCTCATTAGTTGATGCAGTTTCTTCATAGTGTTGATGGTCTTTACAATTTGACATGTTTTTGCAGTGGCTGGTACTGGTTGTTCCTTTCCATGTTTAGTGCTTCCTTCAAGAGCTCTTATAAGGCAGGCCTGGTGGTGAAAAAATCTCTCAGCATTTGCTTGTCTGTAAAGGATTTTATTTCTCCTTCTCTTATGAAGCTTAGTCTGGCTGGATGTGAAATTCTGGGTTGAAAATTCTTTTCTTTAAGAATGCTGAATATTGGCCCCCACTCTCTTCTGGCTTGTAGAGTTTCTGCCAAGAAATCCGCTGTTAGTGTGATGGGCTTCCCTTTGTGGGTAACCCAACCTTTCTCTCTGGCTGCCCTTAACATTTTTTCCGTTATTTCAACCTTGGTAAGTCTAATGATTATGTGTCTTGGGCTTGCTCTTTTCGAGGAATATCTTTGTGCTGTTCTTTGTATTTCCTGAATGTAAATGTAGGACTGCCTTGCTAGGTTGGGGAGGTTCTCCTGGATAATATCCTGAAGAGTGTTTTCTGGCTTGGTTCCATTCTCCCTGTCACTTTCAGGTATACCAATCAAACATAAATTTGGTCATTTCACATAGTCCCATATTTCTTGGAGGCTTTGTTCATTTCTTTTTACTCTTTTTCTCTGATCTTGTCTCCTTGCTTAATTTCATTAAGTTGAGCTTCAATCACTGATATCCTTTCTTCTGCTTGAACGATTTGGCTATTGAAAATTGTGTATGGTTCACGAAGTTCTCATGCTGTGTTTTTCAGCTCCATCAGGTCATTTATGTTCTTCTCTACACTGGTTATTCTAGTTAGCATTTCGTCTAACCTTTTTTTAAGGTTCTTAGCTTCCTTGCATTGGTTTAGAACATGCTCCTTTAGCTTGGGGGAGTTTGTTATTACCTACCTCTGACCTACTTCTGTCAATTCATCAAACTCCTTCTCCATCCAGTTTTGTTCCCTTGCTGGTGAGGAGTTGTGAGCCTTTGGAGGAGAACAAGTGTTCTAGTTTTTGGAATTTTCAGCCATTCTGCTCTGGTTTCTCCCCATCTTTGTGGTTTTATCTACCTTTGGTTTTTGACGTTAGTGACCTACTGATGGGGTTTTGATGTGGATGTCCTTTTTGTTGATGTTGATGCTATTCCTTTCTGTTTGTTAGTTTTCCTTCTAACAGTCAGGACCCTCAGCTGCAGGTCTGTTGGAGTTTGCTGGAGGTCCACTCCGAACTCTGTTTTTGTGGGTATCACCAGCAGAGGCTGCAGAACAGCAACTATTGCTGCCTGATCCTTCCTCTGGAAGCTTCGTCCCAGAGGGGCACCCACCAGATGCTAGCCAGAGCTCTCCTGTACAAGTTGTCTGTCAGATCCCTACTGGGAGATATCTCCCAGTCAGGCTACCTGGGGGTCAGGGACCCACTTGAGGAGGCAGTCTGTCTGTTCAGAGCTTGAATGCTATGCTGGAGAACCACTGCTCTCTTCAGAGCTATCAGTCAGGGACATTTAAGTCTGCTGAAGCTGTGCCCACAGCTGCCCCTTACTCCAGGTGCTCTGTCCCAGGGAGATGGGGTTTTTATCTGTAAGTGCCTGACTGGGGCTGCTGACTTTTGTTCAGAGATGCCCTGCCTACAGAGGTGGAATCTAGGGAGGCAGTCAGCCTTGCTTAGCTGTAGTGGGCTCTGCCCAGTTCGAACTTCCCAGCAGCTTTGATTATACTGCGAGCATAAAACTGCCTACTCAAGCCTCAGTAATGGTGGACGCCCCTGCTCCACCAAGCTCGAGTGTCCCAGGTCTATCTCAGACTGCTGCGTTAGCAGCAAGGATTTCAAGCCAATGGATCTTACTTTGCAGGGCTCTGTGGGCAAGGGACCTGCCAAGCCAGGCACTGGAGGGAATCTCCTGGTCTGCCAGTTGTGAAGACTGTGGGAAAAGTGCAGTATCTGGGCAGGAGTATACTGTTCCTCCTGGTACAGCCTCTCATGGCTTCCCTTGGCTAGGAAAGGGAAATCCCCCGACCCCTTGCATTTCCTGGAGCTGTTCCTATTAGGCCATCTTCCTGGGCCCTCCCCAAGATCTTCTTTTCTTTCTTTTCTTCTTCAGATGTCTCACTCTGTCACCAAGTGTGAAGTGCAGTAGTATGATCACAGCTCACTGTGGCCTCAAACTCTTAGGCTCAAGAGATCCTCCTGCCTCAGCCTCCTGAGTAGCTAGGACTACGGGCATGTACCACCATGTTGAGCTAATTAAAAAAAATTTTTTTTGTAGAGATGGTGTCTCACTGTATTGCCCAGGCTGGTCTCAAACGCCTGGCCTCAAGCAATCCTCCTGCCTTGGCCTCCCGAAATACTGGTATTACAAGCATGCCTGGCCTCTCTGTTCTTTATTTCTATTTTTGTCTCCCATTGCTTCTGCTTTTTGTGGTTTTAATTGATTATTTTACAGATCCATTTTCCTTCCCTTCTTAGCTTATTTATTTTTCTTTTTGATTTTTAAAAAAGGTTTTCCTAGTGTTTGCAATAAACATTTACACCTAATCCAAATCCACTTTTAAATTATACAATAGCATTTCAGAGATAGTGTGGATAACTTAAAAAATAATTTGAATTTCTTCAGCACATTCTTTGTATCACTGCTGTCATTCATTTCACTCATATATAATCATACATAAGCATATATAATCAAAAAAATTGTTACTATTGTTATTTTGAAAAAATTATTGTCTATTAGATCAATCAACAATCAGAAAAGTTTTTTTCTTACTTTCACTTATCTTCTCTTTGTTGGTCTTATTTTCTTCACGTAGATGTGAGTTTCTGACCTAGGTCACTTTCCTTCTTTCTGATGATCTTCTTTTAACATTTCTTGCAAGGCAGGCCTACTGGCAACAAATTTTCTCAATTTTTAATTGTCTAAGAAAATCTTTATTTCTTCCTCACTTTTGAAGAATAATTTCACAGGGTACAAGGTTCTAGATTAGTGTTTTTTTCTCTCAATACTGTATAGATTTGATTCCGCTTTATTCTTGCTTGCATAGTTTCTGAGAAGTCAAATATAATTTGCTCTTCTAAGCAGCAGTCCCCAACCTTTTTGACATCAGGAACCAGTTTGATGGAAGACAATTTTTCCACAGATGGGGTCAGGGGGTGGGATTGGTTTTGGGTTGAAACTCTTCCACCTCAGATCATCAGGCATTAATTGGATTCTCATAAGGAGTGTACAACCTAGATCCCTTGCATGTGCAGTTTACGATAGCGTTCACGCTCCTGTGAGAATCTAATGCTGCAGCTGATCTGACAGGAGGCGGAGCTCAGGTGGTAATGCTCCATTGCTGCCGCTCACCTGCTGCTGCACAGCCCATTTCCTAATAGGCCACAGATCAGTACAGGTCTCTGGCCCAGGGCTGAGAACCCCTGCTTTATAGGTAAGATTCCCTGACCCCTCCCCACTGCTCCTTCTCTTGCCCCTGGCTTCTTTCAGAAGTTTTTATCTTCCATTTTCTATAATTTGAATGTAGTAGGTCTAGCTGTTGCTTTTTGGGCATTTATCCTGTTTAATGTTCTCTGAGCTTCCTACTTTTATAACTTGGTGTCTGACATTCATCTTTGGAAATTTTTAGACATTATTGTTTCAAATATTTGTTCTGTTTCTTCTTCTCCTGGTATTCCTCAGTATCAATACATTACATGTTTTGTAGTTGTCCCACAGAGCTTGGATATTCTGTTCTATTTTTTTCTTTTTTCACTTTGCTTTTCAATTTTGAAAGTTTCTATGGTCATATCCTCAGGCTAAGAGAGTCTTTCCTCAGCTTTGTCCAGTTTACTGATGAACCCATTAAAGGCATACTTTATTTCTGTGGATGCATTTTTGATATCTAGTATTTCTGATTGATTCAGTCCTAGAATTTCCATCTCTCTGCTTATATAATCTACCCCTTTTTCCATGCTCTCTACTTTTTCCATTAAAGCCATTGTCATATTAATTATAGTTTAAAAAATTCTTGGCTTAATTCCAACATTCCCGCCATATATGGTTGTTCAGATGCTTATTCAGCCTCTTCAAGCTGTTTTTCTGCCTTACAGTATAACTTGTAATTTTTTGTTTAGAGGAAGACATGATTTGCTGGGTAAAAAATAATTCAGTAAGTAGGCCTTAGTCATGTGGTGATAAGGTGTGAGGGGAGAAGGAGTGTTCTGTAGTCCTATGATTAAGTTTCAAGTCTTTTAGTGAGGCTGTGACTCTGGGCTGTTACTTCACAGTGGCTTCCAGTCCCCTCACTTAAGTGGAACAGTATGGTTAGAGGAGGCTGGAGCTGGGTATTTTCCTTTCCCCAACATGGAAAGCTAGAGGATGCAGAGTTGGATATTTCCCTTCTCCTATGTGAAAGGCCAGAGCTGAGTGGATTTGGATATTTCCCGTCTCCAGGTTAGTTAGGCTCTGATAATGCCCCAGAAGGTTAGACTTTTGTTAATTAGTTTCTCCTGAGGCTCTCGTTAAGAACAAAATGCTCTGATATATTTCAAAATGGTTCCTTTTCCCATCCCCCTGCCAGAAGTGTAAGGAGATTTTTTCCTCCGGCATTTACTGTGGTAACTTGCTTGATCTCCTGAACATAAATCTCACAGTATTGTGGGAACCTCCCTATGACTGGGTTCTCCTGGAGTTTTTCTCTCTCAGAAGTGTCCACAATGAGCCTCCATCAATTTGTCCACTGCGGTTTGTGTTTTCCTCCCCTGACACTGCTTCCTGACGTCTCAGCTTGCACATCTGCTCTGGCACGCCCTGTATCCACCTGTCTCTCCACTTTTGAGGGCAGTGACTTGCCTCATGTCCTCCTCTTTCTTTGAGACTCAAGAAGAGTTATTGCTTTTTCAGTTTGTTCAGTTTTTTTTTTACTTGTTGTTAGGACACAGCCATTGTTTCCAAGGTCTTTACATGCAGAACAGGAAACCAGAAGTCACAGATGCTCTTTTTTTATATGGAAAAATATATTTTGTATGGAAATAATTTCAAACTTTAAAAAATAAAAATAGTAAAAGGAAAACTAATGTATCCTTTTACCTAATTCCTCTGTTGTTACCATTTTACTCTGTTTGCTTTTTTATTTTCATTTGCTCTCTCATTGTGTAACTACTCTTTTGCCAGGTTTTTAAAAATCTTCTCCCTATTTCTAATCTTCAGAACAACTTTATTTAAAATTCATCTGTATTTTAGATATAAAGCTTTATGAGATGAAGTGGCTATCTATTATTTTTTGCTTCTTATTCTCCTTGTGTTTTCTAATTTTCCTCTGGAGAACCCTTACTCTCCACTCATGTGGTTCAGATGGATGGATCCTCTCCAGGTTGTAGGGGTGGGTTTGTGACCCATGCTTAGCAAATGAAGGCAAAGCATCTTCTTTGTTATAGCAATTAGTTCAGAGATGGGCATATGACTCAATTCAGATGAATTATAACCAATCAACATTAGCCCCAGAGTATTTTTCTAAAACATTTAGGAAAGTAGTTCTCTTTCCCTTGGAGTTGTTAAACTGTAGAATACAAGTTTGGAGCTGTTAGAGGCCTTTTTTTGCTAACACAAAGAGACTTATAGTGAGACTGAGAATAAAGCTAACACAGAGAAAGAAAGAAAGTTCTGAAAGAAAGAGTCATAGATGCCTGGAATCATTATTTGCAAGGTAATAACACAGTCATGTTAGACTTAGATTTCCCTTTTTGCCCAATATTTACCCTTGCAACATAGAATAAACTCCTGTTCTATTCTACTCTATCCTTCTCTATTCTATTCTAACTTCCTCTGCTCAGTTATTTCCATTCCATTGTACTCCACTTAAAAAGAAATAGTGGTTGATTTGTGATTCTGTTACTTGCCACTGAAAACATTCTGACTAATTGAGACACTACACTCTTTTCTAAGATTCCAAGGCTGTTAAGTGTCAGGAGCTGGAATTTAAACTAAGTTCTGTCTTAGGCCAAACTCTTCCCTCTTGCAAATAGTAGGCTTCTCAATTGTACTAAGTGCTGGCAAATAAAGAGAAGGAGAGAATTGCACACATGCAACTTCTTAAAGAAGAATGTTTCAGGCTGGGTGTGGTGGCTCAAGTCTGTAATCCCAGCACTTTGGGAGGCCGAGGCAGGTGGATCATGAGGTCAGGAGATCGAGACCATCCTTGCCAATATGGTGAAACTTTGTCTCTACTAAAAATACAAAAATTAGCCGGGCGTGGTGATTACACATGCCTGTAATCCCAGCTACTCAGGAGGCTAAGACAGGAGAATCACTTGAACCAGGGAGTTGGAGGTTGCAGTGAGCTGAGATTGCGCCACAGCACTCCAGCCTGGTGACAGAGTGAGACTCTGTCTCAAAAAAAAAAAAAAAAAAAAAATGAAGAAGAAGAAAAATGTTTCAGTAAACAAACTGTTTTTTAACATGTCTGTATTCCATGTTCTCATAGAACATCATATGCTCTACTGTGGCAAACAAAGAAAGACATAGAAATCAAAATAACTCACTGTGTAATGCTTATGAATTAATAGAAAATAAAAGTTATTTTTTTAAAAGACAGGGAAAAAGACACATTGAGAGTTTGATCATTTTAAACTACATAAATGGACAAACATTTCTGTCTGAAAGAAAGAGTAAAGGGCCACATCATACCCTCAAACCATTACCCTCTTCTGATGTTTCCAGTACTCTCCACAAAGTCACT
This sequence comes from Pongo pygmaeus, assembly GCF_028885625.2. Lineage (NCBI taxonomy): Eukaryota > Metazoa > Chordata > Mammalia > Primates > Hominidae > Pongo > Pongo pygmaeus. The sequence goes on along the minus strand of NC_085930.1, from coordinate 163,812,232 downwards.
GGCTTCAGATCCTTTAGGTACATAACACGAGTCATTTTCAGTTCTCTCTTGCCCCCACCAAAGGTCCCAAGACAAGCCCTGGTGATTCTAATTATAAAATATTATTTTATCTTTTATACTTCCACAGGCCTGGGCTTATTTTTTGTATTAAGCTGGGACTGTTGCAACAATATATTATAATAACAAAATATTATAATATTTGCCATGCTTCTGTTTTCAGGCAGAAGGACTTTGTCACCCAAGCATTTACTAAACTAGCATTTTTCAAGTGATGGGCCTTAGTAGGTCACAGCCACTATTTCTTTTTAAGTGGAGTACAATGGAATGGAAATAACTAAATAGAGCAAGATAGAATAGAATAGAGAAGGACAGAGTAGAATAGAACAGGAGTGTATTCTATGTTGCAAGGGTAAATATTGCAGCACAACATTTTTATATACCTAAAAATATGGGTATTGATATGGATATAGGTATTGATATAGGTCTAGGTATACAATGTGAATGTGTTTGTGTGCATGCTTATGTATACTGGGTTGCCATATGTAAAATATATTTCATATGTGAGTTTTCAACAAAAATGTTCAAAATCCAGTGAACTAGACAGAGCAGTAACTAGCAATCAATCAAAGAAAACATATTAGCAGAATCTAGTTTATGCAAACATTGCTATAGGATTCATCATTACAACACAAGAGTGACTTTGCAGTATCTTTGCTGTGAAAATTACAGTGAATACAATCCTCCCTAAGTTCTGAACTCTTTCCAGTGTGCTTCAAAGTTGGCCACAAAAATGATGCTTACTGTGGAATAACCCTTATCTGTCACTGTTCTCTCAGCATTGCTTCTCTCCTCTCATCTCTGCCAAGTCACAGCATTACCTCCATTCAGAATCTTGTTCAAAACCTACTTCTTCCACAGAACTGTGAGAAACTTTGTCCTAAAAGAAACAGGTTAGACTGGGTGCGGTGGCTCATGCCCATAATCCCAGCACTTTGGGAGGCCAAAGTGGGCGGATCACCTGAAGTCATTTTTTATATACCTAAAGACAGGCCTGGCCAACATGATGAAACTTCATCTCTACTAAAAATATAAAAATTAGCTGGGTGTAGTGGCGGGCACCTGTAATCCCAGCTACTCAGGAAGCTGAGGGAGGAGAATTGCTTGAACCCTGAGGTAGAGGTTGCAGTGAGCCGAGATTGGGCCACTGCACTCCAGCCGAGGCGACAGAGCAAGATTCCATCACACACACACACACACACAAAGTTAGTTTATACCTTACTTGATTAAAATCTTTTTAACTTATTACTAGTTTTGTAGAAAGTTTGAAAAGTACAGAGGAAAAAATGAAATACGGTATAAAGAAGGAAAGGAAAAAAAAGCAATCCATGCCAATCCTATTAACATTTTAGGTAGGTAGAAATTGCCTCCAAAGGCCAAAGGAAAAAAAAATTTTTTTTTTTTGAGATGGAGTCTCGCTCTGTTGACCAGGCTGGAGTGCAGTGGGGAAATCTTGGCTCACTGCAACCTCCCCCTCCAGGCTCAAGTGATTCTCTTGCCTCAGCCTCCTGAGTAGCTGGGATTAGGGGTGCCCACAACCACGCCTGGCTATTTTTTTTTTTGGTATTTTTAATAGAGATGGGGTTTCACCATGTTGGCCAGGCTGATCTCAAACTGCTGACCTCAACTGATCTGCCCGCCTTGGCCTCCCAAAGTGCTGGGATTACAGATGTGAGCCACCGCACCTAGCCAGAAGAATTTTTATTTGAGATGTTGAAGAGGAATCATAATAATCCCCCCAAATCTATTCCATTTAAGGTTTAAATTAAATATAATCAATGTGAGCACAAAACTTCGATAATTAAAAAATTAACTATCACTCCTGAGTTATACGAAGAACGAGGATTTAACCAAAAGATTACTTGTGATTAAAAGATATTTATGAGAGTTGAGGTAATTTACTAGTTTCATTAGTAAGCTGTACCGGTTTCTCTTTGATTCAAAAAGTGTTTTCAGAGTGTCACAATAATGTTTTGGGTTGATGAAAATATGATATACACATATCATATGTGAAAATATGAAACCTGATGAGGAATGACTGGAAAATGTGTGAAAAGAAAACACGTGAGAAGTGTTAGACTAAGTCCTTGAGAGAAAAACAGGAATGGATCTGTAATCCTAGTTCAAGTTTCCATGATCTTTTCCCTTGCATCTCCGCCAACCATCTTTCTAAATAAATTAATAATAAAGCTTGCAGGAATAACAAATGTTTTGCTGAAATGCTGATATATTTTTATTTCTCTATTTGAACATCATGAAAGTATATTTGAGTTTATGAATATTAACTTTCATGGCCTCAATCACGACCTCATCTTTGCGTCTTGTCCCCACATTTCTGGGCCAGACTTGGAGCTTCCATTAATGTCAAACAGAGCTTTGCCCTAAGGCAGGGAACTGAAAGGTTGTAGTAACAAAATGAGGATTTGTCCTACTGGGAATAAGTAAAAGAAAAGGAAGTTCACTTTTGTCAAAGAAAGCAAAAAAACCTATAGAAGTTGGAATAAAAAATAAAACTTTTTCAGATATCTTTGTTGTTTGAGATATAAACCAAGGCTATGTTGAAGTTAGCAATTTAACTTTATTTATTTGCCTTTCAGAAACAGTGTCATCTGTAAGCAGTAGCATCCTGTGGTCTCTGCAGTCTTTTCTGAAATGTCTTTTCTTATCATGGGTCATGAAAACTTGCGATAGGAATTTAACAAAACACTTACTGTTTAAGAAATTAAGATTCTATCTTGGGCTTTCCTAAAGGGAAAAAGAGGAAAAAAAGTTTCTGTGTACTTTAGCAATACGACCCATGGAGAACTGGAAAACGACTAAAGAAATGAAAATAATTTTCTCTTCTAAGAAAGTTCTGTAAAAGATAGGGCAGAGCCAGCTTTTCATTGAATATCTGTCAAAACTAATGAAAGCCTGTAGTAAAGGCAAAAAGAATCAACCATCTTAGTTGGCCATCAAGGTAAACATCTTATACTTAGGTGCTCACCTTATTTTCTATGAGCTTTGCATGAGATAAACTGCATTTCATCTTAGACAAGGCAAAAGCCCTTGAAGTCCCTGTCCAGCCAGACTCTTTCCAGGGAAAACACAGAAGCCATAATCTGTTGAACCCTTACAATTAAGTTGAACCATTTGAAATTGCTGGTAAGAAGTACTAGGCACATTAGATAAGTTACTGCTGTAATCCCTACAATTCGGCTTTGAGATAGGCACTACCATTCACATAAAGCTGATGAGAAAGCAGGCCAGGGAGGTAATGTTATTTGCCTAGGATAGGGTCACTTGGCTTGTCAGTGTTGGAGTTGGGTTCAAACAAGATCTGACTCTAAAGCTAGTGAAGAGTTAGTTTATCAGGAAACAAAAAGTTAAAAAGACATTCCTGAAATGTTTTCTTTTTTTTTTGGATGGCCAAAATTAAAAGTGTTTCACTACGAGTTAAGGTAAAGAGGGGTTCTACTCTCCTTGGAAAGAGAAAGGGGAAAAAATGGGGGAAAGCTATTAATAAATGTAAAGGATTAAAATAAAAATTCATTACTGCAATGAAGGACAGAGTTAACTGTGTACAATCCATATGCCTGGGACAAAATAAAGCAGTAATTTGCCTCTTGAAAAATAATAGCAAGATGTGCTATATAAATGCAATGGTACTTGGCATACAAAAGGAAATTTAGAAACTCGAGAATACAAGCTGTTGTATTAGAACCCTTTAATAGTGTCTAACAAATCAGACCTAAATTATAATTCTAAGATTTTTTTTTAAATCAGCCATAGCACATAAATACGTGATATGAGCTTTCTGAGTTCACTTACCCAAGTGCAGATGTACCCAGGTCATTCTTTTTGCAACCCCAAATGTTTGCTCTGCCCTCTAAAGGGCTTAGAGGAATTCATTCAGCCCGTTGGTTTATTATGGATAGCTCCTTCACTCTGAGATTTAGATCAAATATGCTGAAAAAAGGTGGTTTTCTGTCTTTGAGTGAGACTAGTACGTAGATATAATAAACACTGAACTTTTTTAAAAGAAGGAAACATTCACTGAAAGGCAAACTTTCACTATATCTCTGCATAATTGATCCAGGCCACTTAGTTGAGTGAAATGTGTTCAGTTAGTCACTTAAGATGTGACACGTACCACTTGGAACAATCTAGAAGTGAGGTTAACAAGAGACTCTGATTCACTCAGTGAACTCTGAAGGTAGAATGAAAAACATTTATTAAAAAATCTATTACTTTTGTCATTTTTAATGACTCAATTAAAAACATTATTTCCTTTAAATCTGCAGTAGGGATCCAATATACTCAACTAGGCTTTAAACAAAATAATGGTTATAAAAGTCTTTCTGAAAATATGAAATAGTTAAAGCATCACTAACAGCAACCTCTCAAAATAAGATTAAACAATTCAAAATGCCACCAATAAATAATTGTAAAGAAAATACAGTTAACTCTTAAGTATTTAGTACGTTGTAGGTTTTTAAAAAACTTTTTGCATTATCACTGTTCATCTCTCTCTCTTTTTTTTTTTTTTTGCTCCTGTCACTCAGGCTGGAGTGCAGTGGCATGATCTCGGCTCACTGCGACCTCCGCCTCCTGGGTTCAAGCAATTCTCCTGCTTCAGCCTCCCAAGTAGCTGGGATTACAAGCGCCCACCACCACGCCTGGCTAATTTTTGTATTTTTAGTAGAAATCGAAGTTTCACCATGTTGGCCAGGCTGGTCTTGAACTCCTGACCTCAGGTGATTCACCCACCTCGGCCTCCCAAAGTGCTGGGATTACAGGCGTGACAGTGTTCATCTTTTAAGCTTCTTTTCCATTCATTGTCTGACTTTTTAATGACTTGACTGTGCCTCAAGAACCAGTCTTGGTTCAATGAACAGGCTGGATGAGAAAGAAGTTTTGAAACTTATCTAAGTCAACGTTAGATAAGTTATATTCTTATCTAAGTCAATGTTAGATAAATTATAATAATGAACAAGGCTGAGCTGGGATTAGCATCACTACCTCAGAGAAAAATTTAAGAAGGCACCAAAAAACTCAGAAATGAAAATAGTATTTTAATACAATATTTTAAAAAATCAAAATTAATGCAAAAATTCATGATTAAAAACACAAAAATGTAAATAAAGACATCTTGTTGTTTGTTTGCCTGACAGTGCTGGGTTATTATGCAACAGGAACAGTTGTTTCCAATCAGCTCACAATTCTCAGCCAGTGCAACCCTCTTGGCTTCTGCCAGGAGGATCTATGAAGGCTGACAATGGTGTGTAAACTGTTTTAATTGTAGAACTTTTGTTAACTTTCCCACTTGGTTCAAAATATAGGAGGATATTTTGTTAGGTGTATGTAAATTCACACTTTTAATATTTTTCTTTTTACCTCAGGCTCCAACATGGTTTCATTTAACACTGATAATGGAGTTCGATAAGTGAGTCCCAGGCAGCTGGAAATTCAGAATTCATCAGCATTTGCTTTTTGGTTTCAAGATGGTTGTGGTTCATGTTCTGGGAATTTCCTTCATACAAAGCTAGAAGTTACTTCATGGATACCTAAAGAAATTAAAACATATTCTAGTTTTTCTGTCAATATTTTGCAAGGCCAAGATCAATCTGAGTACTGTGCTAAGCAAAAAGATGTATGTCTAATTCCTAGTGTAATGCCTGACATGGATTAATTTCCCGATACATGTTTGTTCTTTGAGCTCTGAAATTCCCACAGGTGGGATAAAAAGTGGTTTTAGTTGTAAAGTAGAAAATAATAGTAATGATAAATAATAATTCAAATTCATTAAGAATATTTTAGTCCTTTATTACACTGACTTCAAAAAAATTATCAATATTATTTCTAGTCTTCTATATTTATTTTCAAGGCTATGAAGATCTTGCTTCCCGCTCTCAGAACACAAAATCGAGACTATATATCCCAGCTTCTCTCCCCTTTTTTTTAGACAAAAAAGACGTGGCATCTAAGTTTCTTTGAGATTCTTCCTTATCTTGATGTGTGAAACTCCTTGAGGTCAGGTTCAGTGTTTTGAACAGCATAACTTTTTAGTAAATGCATATTGAATTAAATGCTATGAACCTAAATTGTGGCAATAGCCTGACTACAGTTTTTGTTTTATTTTCATCCAGGTTTCAAGGAATGGTGGCTTTCATGTGCTTGGCTAATTCCAGCCTGAAGTAGCACAATGCTTCATGTGCAGATGATCAAAAGTACCTGGATAAAGCCAAACCCAGGAAACTCAACTTGTACCATGCTGTATGGGATGCTAGGGAGAAGTTCAAAAGATTTCTAGGCAAAATAACCTTGTTGTCTCCCTAAATATGTTCAAAGTAGCCTGAATCCCTCTCCTACACCTTGTGAAAATCTTTTTTCTACAATTCAATATCAAAATTAGAGAAAAATAGAGAGTAATATATTACAGAAAAAACAGAAATGGAAGATAGCAGCAAGTTGTATTGCAGTTTCTATGAGTGGAAGATTAGAGAGGAATGTTCCATTCAGGTGGCTTGAAGATCCTCCTACAAATGAATTCTGAGTTTTTGGTATTTCTTTTTCTTCAGTTTGTTAAATGTGCCCATAATGTTAAACAAAAAAGACCCAATAAAACAAAAATGGCAGAAATTTTCTATCTTGTATCAGGCTGGTAGAACACAGATTTGGGATGAAATATTTCTGCTATCATTTGAGATGCCATATAAGCAACAATCTCAAGCATGTATTGCCTTAGAAACAAGTCAGGAAATAACACCTAGATCAGGTAGGGTAGGATGTTTTCATATAGAGCATCCACTTTTTGGTTTTAAGGGGCACAGAAAGGTGACTAAAAGAATTGGTTGAGAATACACACGTAATTATTTTTACACAAACCCCAAAGTGTGCAGCAAGCCTCTGGAGAAGCAAAAGTCCAATGTATTTTGTTGCCTAAAGCTTAGTGGGATATTAATGTGCATGGTAAATATTCAGTACTTTTGAAGTTAGATTTTGATATTGGTTATGCTTATATGCAAATCTCTTAAAAACCATGTTATGTGGTTTTGAACTTTTTGCTCAGTAGGGAAATGTATATGTATTTGTTCAGATCAAAATAAATTACATTTTTCCTTTTCATTATATGGTTATTAATTACCCCACACATAAAATGCATTCATTCATATATGAGGTATAATATAAATAATAAATTCCTTACTGTTGTTTCTTAAGGTATTCGAAGCCTGCGATAAAGCACTGTTCTATTTGCTCACTAAAAATTAAATAACTACAAACCTTATAAAACAGTGTTATATGGGAGAAAAATTTGGCCTTGTATTATTGCTTGTGGAGAGGTAATCTTGAAGTATATAGCTAAGAATATAGCTAGCTTAGTGTGTCTTAAAACATAAAGTTATTAGAGGAAATATTTCTGACGTGTTGACCTGGATTTTGAAAGTCATGGAGCGTTGTTTAAAAATGATATGTAGTGGCGTAGTTGGTATTACTGCTGCTCTAAAGGGGAAAAGAATTTTAGTAGCACTTTTTTGCTTGAAATACATTGAAATGGAAGGAGAGTCTGTGAGAGTGACTATAATAGCTAAGAATCACTTGCATTTTCTCTCAGCCTAGTTGTCTGGTACAATAATAGGTGTAGAGCATTTGAAAATAAAACCTTCCATAACTTCTAGATCCTTTTGGTTTATCCACAATAGAGATGTCTGCACTGTTAATCCAGTGGAAGAGATATGATAGAGCTTTCTCAGGCAAGTGTGTCACTTCATGAGAAAAGAGAAATCCCAGGCTTTCCCATGTCATTAAAAGAGTCTCTGTGAAACTACTGACATTTAGCTTGGTATTCAGCTGGAGGTTGAGAAGTTGTCAATTCCCCAGATCAGTTTGAGTCATGTTAAAAATACTTTGGTATGTGTGGTTGGTTAACTGCAGGTGTTTGGCTATGAAAGTTGAGGAAGCACAAACATGCAGTTAGAACATTGTGGTTCACAATGATTTGAATGGGAGCTAAGAGAAAACATTGTTTATGACCAATTAATTTATTTCCTTTTTGGAAGTGTCTCTGTGATGCCAAACATCTGAGTGAAAAATAAAAAGCATTAGAAAATCCTTTGCAAAATTTTTTTTCTCTTCATCCATCCAATCATTCATTTATTCAACATTTCCTGGTTGTTTATAATACATATGGCCTTATCACCAAGGAACTTAGAGTTTAAAAGGGGAGCAAGTTATGCACATATACTATAATTGTTATGGAAGTTGTAAAGATATTAGAGAGTGCCACAAAAGAGATGTAAACAAACTCTTATGCCTAAGCAGATTACTTAAACATAGCTGGGAGATTCAGGAATGCCTTCTGGACAAAATGACATTCAGTTGAGCTTTAAAGTGAACATTTTCATTCTAGCTGGAGTTTAGGTCATATAACAGAGAAGCTTCGGTTGTAAAAATGCAGAAAACACAAGTAAGACTTAAATGAGGACATTGGAGAGAAGGGAAGGCACAATCCATTAGAACATGATGATTCCCATTCAAATCATATAATTGGAATATGGTAGGAACATTTTTGGTTAGACTGGAAAGGGAAAAAGAGTGGGGCACTTGCCCCAGAATGTGAGAAGGGATTGCCTCATAAAATTGGTATCCATTAAACAATAGTCTGAGATGTAAAGTTGTAAAGGTAGCTGGAGCTGTAAATGTTAAATCAAGGATTAACAGTAGGCCAAAGAAAAATACATAGGAAATTTTGCACTGGTGAAGGCAAGGGATGATAATGAAGGTTTGGATTAATATAATGAGAATGAAGTTAGGAAAGGATATATAATCTAGATCTGCCAATTGTAGAATCAGTGTCAGTTGGCATTCAATTTGAATGTGAGTACTGTTGATTTTCATAGTGCCATAAACCAAATTTTTATGTCATGTGAAAGCATATGTTCAAGGGATGAGAATATATTCAATTTGATGCACATTGAGCTTGAAGTGTAGGTAGACTATCAAAGTGGAAAGGTGGAGCAGAGTTTTCATTAGTGCTGGGCTCATATCAGGATGGAATCATAGGTCTAGGAGTTCTACAGCAGTAATAACAGAAACCTAGTGATTGTTAAGAGAGTGTATGTTGAGAGAAAGGAGGAAAAAAGAGAAGATGGTCAAAATGTTTAATGATTTAAGTACTAGGACATTTGAAAAGATATGGATGTCTTATACACCTAAACTACCTAAAAAGTGACTTGAATTTTCACTTTTCATCTACATGGTTTAGTAACATGGGGGCATTTATATTTACTTTTTTGGTGATTTTAAATTCAGTATTATATGTGGAAAAGTATGGGTGATTTCTAACATATAAGCTTGATGCCACGGCCTATATACAATTATCATATCCCCTTAATTGGAAAAGTTTGAACAATCAAAAGGCATTTTTCTAAATGGCCTCCTCAACTGTTTTCTGTGTTTTGGTCACATCCAAACATATTTTGATATTTTGTATGTTGGTCTTCAGGCTTACTCATTAAACCTCTACCTGACTTCTTTATTGGAGACTTTTGCAAGCTGCTCTGAAAATGCCTTTTTGGTGAGCATTAATTAATATTGATTGTAGTTTTTGTATCATTTGGATTTATTAGTACTTGGGATAAAGGATATTTTCAAACCCAAAGTCAGAAGGGTATTTGGATGCATGCAAATTTTTACATAAGCTAATACTTTCCCTTGTTGTGCTTTGGTGTCATTCATAAAATTGTAGTAAATACTCTTATTATGTAATGTAATCTCATTCAGGACTATTTATATACTTGTGTGTGGGTGCAAACACAAAGCAGGGTAACACACATATAGTAGGCATTTAACAAATGCTAGTTCAAGTTAAATCTAAAGTGGGTTAAAAAGGAGGCTGGCATTGGTACCTTAGAAATGTCAGTCTTGTCTAGCTCTGTAATGGAGTAATGGACTGATGGAATCATTATAACTCCCATGGTTAGAAAATAGTATTTTTGTAATGACAGATTCTTTATCTGTAGAAATATGCCTATATGGGTTACAATGCAATCCCTATCAATAGACCAATGACATTCTTCTCAGAAGTAGAAAAAAAAAAGAAATAGAAACAGAAATAGAAAAAAACAATCCTGATATTTATATGGAACCACAAAAGATCCAGAATAGCCAAAGCTATCCTAAGTAAAAGGAACAAAACTAGAGGAATCACATTATCTGACTTCAACTTGTAATGCAGGGCTATAGTAAACAAAACAGTGTGGTACTGGCATAAAAACAGACACATAGACAAATGAAACAGAACAGAGAACTTAGGAACAAATCCACACATCTACAGTGAACTCATTTTCAACAAAGGTGCCAAGAACATACACTGGGGAAAAGACAGTCTCTTCATTAGATGGAGCTGGGAAACTGGGTATCCATATGCAGAAGAATGAAACTAGACACCTATATCTCGCCATACAAAAAACTTAAATCAAAACATATTAAAAATTTAAATCTAAGATGTCAAACTATGAAAATACTACAAGAAAACATTGGAGAAAATCTCTAGGACATCGATCTGGGCAAAAATTTCTTGAGAAAGACCCCACAAGCACAGGCAATGAAAGCAAAAATAGTCAAATGGGATCATATCAAGTTAAAAAGCTTCCACACAGCAAAAGAAACAATAAAGTGAAGAGACAATGCAAAGAATGGGAGAAAGTATTTGCAAACTATCCATCTGACAAGGAATTAATAACCAGAATATATAAGGAGCTCAAATAACTTTATAGGAAAAAAAATCTGATAATTTGATGAAAAAATGAACAAAAGAGTTGAACAGACATTTCTTTTTCTTCTTCTTCTTTTTTTTTTCTTTTCTTTTTTCTTTTTTTTTTGAGACAAAGTCTCACTCTGTTGCCCAGGCTGGGGTGCGGTGTCATGATCTCAGCTCACTGCAACCTCTGCCTCCTGGCTTCAAGTGATTCTCCTGCTGAGCTCAGCCTTCTGAGTAGCTGGGATTACAGGCACCTGCCACCACATTTGGCTAATTTTTGTATTTTTGGTAGAGACAGGGTTTCACCATGTTGGCGAGGCTGGTCTCGAACTCCTGACCTCAAGTGATCCACCTGCCTTGGCCTCGCAAAGTGCTGGGATTACAGGTGTGAGCCACCTTGCCTGGCTGAATAGACATTTTCTTAAAAGAAGACATACAAATGGCAAACAGGCCTATCAACATCATTGATCATCAGAGAAATGCAAATCAAAACTACAATAAGATATCATCTTACTCAATTAAAATGGCTTATTTCCAAAAGACAGACAATAACAAATGCCGGTGAGGATGTGGAAAAAAGGGAAACCTTGAACACTGTCAGTAGGAATGTAAATTTGTACTATCACTATGATGAAGAGTTTGGAGTTTCCTCAAGAAATTAAAATAGAGCTACTGTATGATCCAGCAATCCCACTGCTGAGTATATACCCGAAAGGAAGGAAATCAGTTTGTCAAAGACATATCTGCACTTCTATGTTGGTTGTAGCACTGTGTACAATATCTAAGATTTGGAAGCAACCTAAGTGTCCATCAGCAGATGAATGGATAAAGAAAATGTGGTACATATATACACAATGGAGTACTATTCAGTCATTAAAAAAAGAATGAAATCCAGTCATTTGCAACAACACGGATAGAAGTGGAGATCGTTAAGTGAAATAAGCCAGGCACAGAAAGGCAACTTTGCATGTTCTCACTTATTTGTGGGATGTAAAAATCAAAACAATTGAACTTATGGTCATAGAGAGTAGAAGGATGGTTACCAGAGGCGGGGGCTTGGGATAGGGAGTGGGAATGATTACTGGGTATAAAAAAAAGAATGTATAAAATCTACTATTTGATAGCTCAACAGGGTGAATAATAACTAAATTGTATATTTAAAGCAATACTGTAATGGACTGCTTGTAACTCAAAGTATAAATGCTTGAGTGGATGGATACCCCACTCTCCATGACATGCTTATTTCACACTGCATCCTTTTATCAAAACATCTTATTTTAATCTTATAACTCCAATCTCTCTGCCACTATCTTTACATCCTCTTTTTCTGTGTCTGTCTATCTGAACAATAATTTTAAGGGGAGCTGCTTACATGCTCTCAAGGAATGAATGAACCTATTATGTGAATAAACTCTGTTACCTTTCTCTGTAGGTAAATCCTGGAGACAAATCATAATCCACCCTCAAAAGGAATCACTTTTGGCTAAATGTCTTAATTTTGTTTGTCATGAAGCATTCCATCCTATTCTTAAAAATTCAAAGTAACTAACTCAATGTTTAGTAAATGTTTCTCCTCTAATTAAAAACAAAGGAGCTGAAAGAATGCTTATTTTAAGGGAAATTTAATTATGTGTTTTTGGATTACTTAATTCTTTATTCACACACATGTTGTTTTGTGAAAACTCAAAGGAACTCGTTAAGCCTTTTGTCCTAAGAACAGGAAGTTCTATGTTGACAAGTAAGAGTGCCAAGGGTTTCAGATTTTACTTAAAATTAAATTACAACTCATATTTGAGGAAACTTGGCAAAAACCTGGCAATATGTCATCATTAGAAAACAAAAGCATTTTACAAACTGTGGATTTCTCGGTACCTAACAAAATAATACAAAGACAATAGAGTAAACGCAGATGAAGACTGGGCTTCTTCATGACTGACTGCTGAGCCATCATGGATCTCTGAAAAAAACCTGGCAAATTGGGAAAAATTATTTTCTAGATACAACATTTCACCACACTTATATAAACATAATAGCTTACATTTTTAAAGTGTTTTCAGAGTGCCAGTTTCTTTGACAGGGGTTTCATGAACTTAATGTAACTTAATCCTCTTAACATCAGTAGGAGGAAGATATCATTGTATATTCATTTCATTGATGAGAAAGCTGAGCAAGAGAGATGTTAGATCTCTCAGTTCATGCAGCTGATAAGAGGTGGGTTTGGAATTCGAACCTGAGGATCTCACATCAGAGCCAGGCTCTCCTTCAGTTATTATGATGAATTCTCACTAAAATACAAACGTATGTTTTCTAAGGAGATGTAATGACCAGTTTAACCTCTCTCTGGTGAAAATTCTTTTTGATATCCCTCCAATTCAGTGTGGAATATTTAGTAGGCACAGCAAATTCTAAACTTAAAAAAAAATCTAATTTATTTTCTTTATACCTGTGATTCTTGGTCTTTTCTGGGTCCCAGGCTGCTTTGGCAATTAAACAAAAAAGTTAAACATATTTTTCCATTTAAAAGAACATATACTTCTGAGGGCTCTGTCCAGTTCCATTGGTCTATATCTCTGTTTTGGTACCAGTACCATGCTGTTTTGGTTACTGTAGTCTTGTAGAATAGTTTGAAGTCAGGTAGCGTGATGCCTCCAGCTTTGTTCTTTTGGCTTACGATTGACTTGGCCATGCGGGCTCTTTTTTGGCTCCATATGAACTTTTAAGTAGTTTTTTCCAGTTCTGTGAAGAAAGTCATTGGTAGCTTGATGGGGATGGCATTGGATCTGTAAATTACCTTGGGCAGTATGGCCATTTTCACGATATTGATTCTCCCTGTCCATGAGCATGGAATGTTCTTCCATTTGTTTGTGTCCTCTTTTATTTCACTGAGCAGTGGTTTGTAGTTCTCCTTGAAGAGGTCCTTCACATCCCTTGCAAGTTGAATTCCTAGGTATTTTATTCTCTTTGAAGCAATTGTGAATGGGAGTTCACTCATGATTTGGCTCTCTGTTTGTCTGTTATTGGTGTATAAGAATGCTTGTGATTTTTGCACATTAATTTTGTATCCTGAGACTTTGCTGAAGTTGCTTATCAGCTTAAGGAGATTCTGGGCTGAGACAATGGGGTTTTCTAGATATGCAGTCATGTCATCTGCAAACAGGGACAATTTGACTTCCTCTTTTCCTAATTGAATACCCTTTATTTCTTTCTCCTGCCTGATTGCGCTGGCCAGAACTTCCAACACTATGTTGAATAGGAGTGGTGAGAGAGGGCATCCTTGTCTTATGCCAGTTTTCAAAGGGAATGCTTCCAGTTTTTGCCCATTCAGTATGATATTGGCTGTGGGTTTGTCATAAATAGCTCTTATTATTTTGAGATTCGTCCCATCAATATGTAAATTATTGAGAGTTTTTAGCATGAAGAGCTGTTGAATTTTGTTGAAGGCCTTTTCTGCATCTATTGAGATAATCATGTGGTTTTTGTCTTTGGTTCTGTTTATATGCTGGATTACATTTATTGATTTTCGTATGTTGAACCAGCCTTGCATCCAAGGGATGAAGCCCACTTGCTCATGGTGGATAAGCTTTTTGATGTGCTGCTGGATTCAGTTTGCCAGTATTTTACTGAGGATTTTTGCGTTGAAGTTCATCAGGGCTATTGGTCTAAAATTCTCTTTTTTGGTTGTGTCTCTGCCCGGCTTTGGTATCAGGATGATGCTGGCCTCATAAAATGAGTTAGGGAGGAGTCCCTCTTTTCTATTGATTGGAATAGTTTCAGAAGGAATGGCACCAGCTCCTCCTTGTACCTCTGGTAGAATTCGGCTGTGAATCCATCTGGTCTTGGACTTTTTTTGGTTGGTAAGCTAATAATTATTGCCTCAATTTCAGAGCCTGTTATTGGTCTATTCAGAGATTCAACTTCTTCCTCGTTTAGTCTTGGGAGGGTGTATGTGTCCAGGAATTTATCCATTTCTTCTAGATTTTCTAGTTTATTTGCGTAGAGGTGTTTATAGTGTTCTCTGATGGTAGTTTGTATTTCTGTGGGATCGGTGGTGATATCCCCTTTATCATTTTTTATTGCGTCTATTTGTTTCCTCTCTCTTTTCTTCTTTATTAGTCTTGCTAGTGGTCTATCAATTTTGTTGATCTTTTCAAAAAAGCAGCTCCTGGATTCATTGATTTTTTGAAGGGTTTTTTGTGTCTCTATTTCCTTCAGTCCTGCTCTGATCTTAGTTATTTCTTGCCTTCTGCTAGCTTTTGAATGTGTTTGCTCTTGCTTCTCTAGTTCTTTTAATTGTGATGTTAGGGTGTCAATTTTAGATCTTTCCTGCTTTCTCTTGTGGGCATTTAGTGCTATAAATTTCCCTCTACACACTGCTTTAAATGTGTCCCAGAGATTCTGGTATGTTGTGTCTTTGTTCTTATTGGTTTCAAAGAACATCTTTATTTCTGCCTTCATTTTGTTACGTACCCAGTAGTCATTCAGGAGCAGGCTGTTCAGTTTCCGTGTAGTTGAGTGATTTTGAGTGAGTTTCTTAATCCTGAGTTCTAGTTTGATTGCACTGTGGTCTGAGAGAGAGTTTGTTATAACTTCTGTTCTTTTATATTTGCTGAGGAATGCTTTATTTGCAACTATGTGGTCAATTTTGGAATAAGTGTGATGTGGTGCTGAGAAGAATGTGTATTTGTTGATTTGGGGTGAAGAGTTCTGTAGATGTCTATTAGGTCCGCTTGGTGCAGAGCTGAGTTCAATTCCTGGATATCCTTGTTAACTTTCTGTCTCATTGATCTGTCTAATACCACACATCTACAACCATCTGATCTTTCACAAACCTGACAAAAACAACAAATGGGGAAAGGATTCCCTATTCAGTAAATGGTGCTGGGAAAACTGGCTAGCCATACACATAAAGCTGAAATTGGATTCCTTCCTTACACCTTATACAAAAATTAATTCAAGATGAATTAAAGACTTAAATGTTAGACCTAAAACCATAAAAACCCTAGAAGAAAACCTAGGCAACACCCATCAGGACATAGGCATGGGCAAGGACTTCATGTCTAACACACCAAAAGCAATGGCAACAAAAGCCAAAATTGTCAAATGGGATCTAATTAAACTAAAGAGCTTCTGCACAGCAAAAGAAACTACCATCAGCATGAACAGGCAACATACAGAATGGGAGAAAATTTTTGCAATCTACTCATCTGACAGAGGGCTAATATCCAGGATCTACAAAGAACTCAAACAAATTTACAAGAAAAAAACAACCCCATCAAAAAGTGGGTGAAGGCTACGAACAGATACTTTTCAAAAGAAGACAGTTATGCAGCCAACAGACACATGAAAAAATTCTCATCATCACTGGCCATCAGAGAAATGTAAATCAAAACCACAATGAGATATCATCTCACACCAGTTAGAATGGTGATCATTAAAAAGTCAGGAAACAACAGGTCCTGGAGAGGATGTGGAGAAATAGGAACACTTTTACACTGTTGGTGGGACTGTGAACTAGTTAAACCATTGTGGAAGACAGTGTGTTGATTCCTCAAGGATCTAGAACTAGAAATACCATTGGACCCAGCCATTCCATTACTGGATATATACTGAAAGGATTATAAATCATGCTGCTATAAAGACACATGCACATGTATGTTTATTGCACTATTCAAAATAGCAAAGACTTGGAACCAACCCAAATGTCCATCAATGATAGACTGGATTAAGAAAATGTGGCACATATACACCATGGAATACTATGCAGCCATAAAAAATGATGAGTTCATGTCCTTTGCAGGGACATGGATGAAGCTGGAAATCATCATTCTCAGCAAACTATCGCAAGGACAAAAAACCAAACACCGCATGTTCTCACTCATATGTGGGAATGGAACAATGAGAACACTTGGACACAGGAAGGGGAACATCACACACCGGGGCCTGTTGTGGGGTGGGGGGAGGGGGGAGGGATAGCATTAGGAGATATACCTAATGTAAATGACGAGTTAATGGGTGCGGCACACCAACATGGCACATGTATACATATGTAACAAACATGCATGTTGTGCACATGTACTCTAGAACTTAAAGTATAATAATAATAAAAAAGCACATATACATAAACCATTATTTAGAATTTCAGGAGATTTGTAGATTCCAAGTAACTTAGAAGGTTAAATCCTTCCCCTCACCATCCTCTCCCTCTATAGCACCACCTTTCTAGAAAATTAACATTTTTGTTAGTTACCAGACTAAAGAATTCCCCATTACTCTGTCACATAGTTAACTTATTTATTAGATGTTTTACTTATTCGATAAGTAGAACTATAGTGCATAGTTTCTCTTGCTTTTTTCCAGATGAAATGAGTTGGTGTTCATGGTAGAGGGGAGATGTTTGAATTGAACTGGATGATCTCATATATCACCTGAAAAGTTGACCTAAATTTGAGTGATATCTTAGAAATATTACTGTATAAATATCTGCTTCCCAGTAACTATGAGTCCTTAAACTTCAAATGGAATTAAATACATGACTTGAGGAAGTTTAAATTTACCTTATGTGAGTCACTCTTTGCTTAGTCTAGTCCTGTCCCTCTAAGATATTGGTAATTTTCCTTCCTCCTCAAATGGGATTTAGCTCTCAAAAGTTATATCACTTGGAGCAGGATTATTAAGCCTGACTTCTATACAGAGATAATCATGACCTTTCTAAATGTCTACCATTGTGGTGGCCCTAGGCTCCTTTACGATATCTCAGAAATCTAGGCTTGTTCCTAATCTTCCTTACTATATACTATCAGAGTTACCTGAACCAATGACTAGAGTGCTAATTCCTTTGTTCCATGTCCTCTATTCTTGGTCCCTCATGTTTTGATGACCTCTAACTGTTGATGCATGCTCCCTGTGACTTGGTAATTGTGAGTAGCCAGGTCTTCCCCATAAGAGTTTAGGAAGGCGGGCGGGGGGGGTCTTCTATGTCTCTTTCAGTCTTCCATGTCTCTCTATGCCTCAGTTTCTCCATCCACAAAATCAGGATAATAATAATTACCCCACAGGATTATAAATGGGGATTAAATGAGCTAATACATGTGAACAACCTACAACAGTATCTGGAACTATGTAAATATTGGTGGTGATTATTACAAATGGATTGGTAGTATTTTAACTGCCCTGGCTTGAGCTCAGGCCTTCCAAGAATGTTTATGGCCAGTTGTCAGCCACAGTTAATAGTAGCCTACAGTTTATAATAGGCACTTAGAGAGCTAAAATTCAAGTATATTTATTTAATAATTTTTCTGATATCTACTATATGCCAGAATATGTTATTTGCTAACAACTCCCCATAACCTAACACAGTCAGAATAGTTTCATTCAACAAATAACTCAAAGTGTCACAAAGGTAAACCCCAGGGTTTTGTGTAAAGCATACCTAGAAATCTGTCTTGATTGGTGGAGTGAATGGCATTTCCTTGTGTACCATGGCTGAAGCATGGGCCCCCTTGCCAACTGTGCTCTTTTAACTGAAAACATTTACTCTTTGTTCTCTTCTCTGCTAGAGGACAGTACTTCTCTGCACTGTTAAATAAACATAAACAACCACATTGCCCCACTTCTTTGGATTGGTTTAGCCATTTCTCAGGTATGTTATGGTTATGCTAGGCTTTTCTTCCTCTCTTTAGGATGACAACCCCTATTGCTTATAAGTTGATTCAGCCTAATGTATTTATTATTTACATTATGCCAGGTATGGTTGAAAAATGAGTATGATGCTGTTCTTGTCCTTGAGGAGCTTATAGTTCCATGGAGGAGACAGACCCCAGAGTAGGCAAACATAATATGTTGCAACCTAATATATTGTGGCGAGCTTGAGCTCACAGGATGTGATGGCACCCGTCCACATCACAACTCTCCCTCAGGTCCCCATTTCTCACTACAGCATGCATCAACCATCATGTGAAAACCTGGTGTTCCTGACTCACAGTCTGTAGAAGTTATACACTCCAATTTTTTCCAGTACTGATAATGGATTGTACTAAATCATTTATTTACTCTTTCTGGGCCAGTTTATTTTGGCATAAGGCATGTATTTACTGATGGAGAAAACACATGGAGTGTGTGAATGAGTGTAGTGAAACATTTTTCCTCTGGGAAGAGAAGCAAGCGAGACCTCATTTAAGTTTTACTAGCTAGATAGTTACCTTGATGTTTTTAAATGAGTCCAAAGTAGTATATTCTACATGATTCCTTGCGTGTTTAAATACATGTGTATATATACATCTTGTGTAAAATGGGAAGGATATGGTAACATCCAGCATATTACTCATTTGAACTCTTTTACATGTGTATTACCACTTTTATATGTTTGGACAAGGCACTACTACCTTCAATAATCCTTAGTGCTTGCCTGTAAAGTAATTGCTTATCCCATGCATTTTTGTCAATGGGATGTAGGTTTGGTCAATATATACATGTATATATTGTATATATACGTATATACAATATATACATGTATGTATTGCATATATACATGTATTGTATATATACATGTCTCAAAAATATATAAGTATATACGTATATACTATATATATATATAAGTATATACGTATATACTTATATATATATATATATATATACACATTTTTTTTTTGAGACAGAGTTTTGCTTTTGTTGCCCAGGCTGGAGTGCAATGACACAGTTTTGGCTCACTGCAACCTCCGCCTCTCAGGTACAAGTGATTGTCCTGTCTCAGCCTCCCAAGTGGCTGGGATTACAGGCATGCGCCACCATGCCTGGCTAATTTTTTTGTATTTAGTAGAGATGGGGTTTCACCATGTTAGTCAGGCTGGTCACAAACTCCTGACCTCAGGTGATCCACCTGCCTTGGCCTTCCAAAGTGCTGGGATTACAGGCTTGCACCACGGCGCCCAGCCAGGTTCAGTCAATATTTAATGTAGTATAGTAATGACTTTCAATTTATTGATTGTGAATTGTACCTGCAATTTTTGTTATTTCCACAAGGAGAGTAGGGGTATCTAAATATGACTCCGTGGCACCACTGACTAGATATGCTCACATTTGGATAACATTATAGTAACAATAGTCCATGATGCAACTTCTTATACAATACTTTAGCCAAAATATAACTCTATTGGTTTTCCACCAATTTCTCTGACTGCTGCTTCTTGCATCATTTTGTTGTCTCCAATCCCTGTTCTGGTGCCTCCAATGTCTCAGTGTTCCCAAGGATTCTATCCTTGGTCTTCTATTTATCTTTTTCCTACACATACTTACTTGATAATTTCATTCACTGTCATGATTTTTAACTAGGACCCATAAGTCATTGAATAATTATTTGTATCTCCAGTCTGGATCTTTTTGGCTTCCTAAAAAATTACCAGAGTTTCTCACTGGTGCTGCAAGCCCTGTCTGTCGTAATAGAAACCTATCACTTGCTCCTCCTCCTCAGGTCCTACATGATGCAACATTCACCCCTCTAGAAAGAAACCAGTCATCCTTAATGCTCTCTCTCCTTTACCATCACCATGGAGTCCAATCATCCAAGCCCTCAGAGAAGTCCTTCTGTTATCTGTACTACCCTGACACTGCCTTTATCAAAGCCTTTAGAATTTCTCACCTGCAAAATTGAGAATAGCACCTCTCAAGTGTTCTTACCTTTAATCACATTCTTCTACAATCCACCATCCACAATGTTACCAGTGCCATCTCTCAAAAACACACATCTTTCACTGTGAAGCACCCCCACTGCCTACAGGATAAAGTTCCAACTCTTCAACAGGACCTACAAAGTCTTCTGCAATCTGGCCCAGCAAGCATCCTCATCTCCTGGCTCAGGTCTTCTCACAATGCTTCCAACAGGTCCTTCACCCAGATCCCTCTCCTGTGCCCTGTTGGTCCCTGCCCTTTCACCCCTTCGCATGTGTTAATGCTGTTTATTCTGTGAGGAATGTCCTTCCTCATCCCCCTTCTCTTCCTAGAAAACTTCTTGTTTTTCAGGACTCACATCAGATCTCCTTTGAACCGAGATGCCAGCCTTCTCCAACTTTCCCACACAGTGTGGCTGCTCGCTTCACTGGACTTCCAATGCACTTTCTCCTTCCCTTGGCTATGTGAAACTCCCATCATTCAGTGCTGTAACAATTTATTTCTGTGTTTCAATGCACAAAACTTTGAGTTCCTTTTGAATCGAAAACTTCAAGTCATCGAACATGCTCCTATGACCCAAAACAGTGCCTGCCATGTACAACTGTGAACCAACTGAATAAACTTTATAGCATTTTTTTAATATCAAGAAAAATACTATGTGGATCTTTTCGCAGACCCATACTCAACTGTGTCAATCATTGATTAATCAATCTTTGGACTTCCTTATTCTCCTTTAATACTGATCTTTATCCTTCTTTCTTGTATTTGATTTTAGTATGGCAAAGCGCTGGAAATTGATGTGTTTATAGTTTTCTGGTGGTTTGGTGTCTTGATATTTTAAGCACTTACACATTTACTAGTGTATCTTTCTCTTTTTCTTTTTCTTTTTTTTTTTTTTTGAGACAAAGTCTCGCTCTGTCACCCAGGCTGGAGTGCAATGGTGTAATCTCAGCTCATTGCAACTTCTTCCTCCCGGGTTCAAGTGATTCTCGTGCCTCAGTCTCCCAAGTAGCTGGGATTACAGGTGCCCACCACCACACCTGGATAATTTTTGTATTTTAGTAGAGACAGGGTTTCACCATGTTGGCCAGGCTGGTCTCAAACTCCTGACCTCAGGTGATACACCTGCCTTGGCCTCCCTAAGTGCTGAGCCATTGTGCCTGGCCTTCTTTTTCTTTTTGATTTTTGTTGTTGTTGTTGTTTTGTCTTGAGATGGAGTTTTGCTCTTGTTGCCCAGGCTAGAGTACAATGGTGCAATCTCAGCTCATTGCAACCTCTGCCTTCCGGGTTGAAGCAATTCTCCTGCCTCAGCCTCCCAAGTAACTTGGACTACAGGTGTGTGCCATCATACCCAGCTAATTTTTGTATTTTTAGTAGAGAGGAGGTTTCACCATGTTAGCCAGGATGGTCTTGAACTACTGACCTCAGGTGATCTGCCTGCCTCAGCCTCCCAAAGTGCTGGGATTACAGGCATGAGCCACTATGCCCGGCTAGCATATCTTTTTCTAAATCAGGACCATCAGTGAGTATTAAGTGTCTTTTCAGTGCTCCCAACTTTGATGTGCTCTAGCTATTCGATCCTTGTCCAGGCCATTTTAAAGGCAGAAGTTACTCTTCCTGTTAATCTAAGAAATAACTCTGAATCACATTCACCTGTCTTAGGGTTTCCACACATTCATTTTTCTGGGGCTCAAAATTCATAACTAAAGATCAGGACATAATTTTTCTCAAATCTTTCTAAATTGTTATGATCTTTTTCCAGCCACAGCAAGATTTTCCTTGCAATTTTTGTTTATCCCTCCACCAACTCCTCCCTCATGATAGAAGCTTCATTTACATTGAAGGGGCTTCATGTATTCAGTTCCATTATTATTTTTAAAGCCAGACCTTGTCAGCTACCTGCTTTCTGTTCACAAAGCATTGCCATTTTCTTCTGAACTTAACATGAGGGGAAAATACTCTTCTAAATGAAATCATAAAGCAACTTTATGTTTTACATATTCTGGAAAATAATATAATCCCAAAAGATAGTTCCCTTTGTGATAAATCAAACTCTAATTCATACATTTAAACAATTATTCCTTCCTGCTGTGAACATGGTATTCTGAAGTGTTTGTATACACTAATTATTGGCAGAGACAGAACTAGAAAAAATTATGGCAAAAATTTCTTTTAATAATTTCTATGTCCATGTCTTTTTCCTCTTCCCAATCCTATTTCCTTATTATTTACTGCTAATGGATGAACATGCATATGGTAAATGCATAAATGTGCCTATGCTAGATCATCTTTTTACCTGGAAGGTGAAAGCTGTGAAATATAAGCACACTTTCAGGTTAACAATAAGCTAATGGTCATTGAACACTTGCCATGTACCAGACCCTCTAACAAGGCATCTCACATGAATTATGTCATTTTCAGCAGAACTTATAATCAAAATGGAAACACTAAATGAAATACTTAAAGTAGAAGCACAACACTTATAAAACATAGAAACTCCTTGAATAATTTATTTTATCTTTACATAAGCACAACCATCAATCTGCATTTAATCCTTCATTATCACAAACAAATCTCTCCTCTCTTGCTTTCATTTTATTCAAAGCACATTAAGGAAATATTCAGTATTTCTTGGATATCAGTCCATATCAGTCATTCTTAGCCTATCAGGGTGCCACATACACTCAGGGGAATTGTCAGTAGATATGGGAAAATATACTTGGAGAAACAAGGTCTCAATTATTCATCCTACTTGACTATTTTAACCTTCTAAAACAGGCAGTATTCAATCAGTACTTTGCTATTTGTAGTTGGTTCATTATTGTTAATTTTTCAGTAGTTAACTCTAGCAGCATAGAAACCAAGAGATGGAAAAGGTCTTCTCTGAAAGAACTTGAGAACTTGAAGTGGGCTTACGTTTCTGAAGCAAAAGGGATCTTACAGAGGTGGAAGTGATACCCAGATAGATTCAATATCCTGCAGAAAGTCACATAACTAGTGAACAAGTGAGACTAGACCTGTCTGACTTCAGTGCAACTCTGTCTTAACCCCAGATAATACCTTTCCTCAAATGTCTCCCTTTTACTTCAATTTCCTTGTGCCATTGATTTTATTTTTCTTGGTAAGAACATATGTTTTAATTATTTTTTCCCTCCACTTAAAATTTTTCTTGCTGGTTTTCCTATACCCTCTTGCTTTTTGCCTTCTTTTCTTGGTTTACCAAAAGGTTTTATTTGCCCTACAGAATTTCTCGACTTTCTTTATTTGGGGTTTTTTTTTAAATTACCCCTTACTTTTTCTGTTTTTCACTCAGAGAGTCTGAAAGGGATTTAGAAATTTTAAGATGTTCAGTGTCGATTTTCCAAATCAAATCAGCTAAAATAACAACAACCAGAAGCCAGCAATGAACATCGTGGGTTTGAATTTCCTATTTCTTTTAATGGTACAGCTGCTGCAGCCGAATCCCGTAGGTTGAAACTGGATGGTTTTCATTTTGGAAGATAGTAATAAATCTAATAGTAGAATATTATTTCAATAGAAATTTTTTTAAGAATGCATTTACATAAAAGAGAATGCATTTACATAAAAGCGAAAATAAATGTTATTAATTATTAATTGCTTTTAACTAATAATTTAGTAGCTAATTAACATACAGTCTTATATTTATTCTCTGGCTAGTCTATGTGGGGTCTGTTTTTTTCAGCTAGAGTATAATGGGGCACTACTACACCTTGTTTATATGTTGACTTTAAGTTTTAAATGTACTGACATTATATGCATTTTGGATAAAAATAACATGTATCTATTAAAATAAATTTCATAGCCTATTTTGTCTGAATCACTTGTCAGCATCAAGTTCAAATAAGAGGGCACAGACTGACCCATATACCCCATTCGCTGTAGAAGTATAAGGTGTTTCTACACACAAGAGCTGAGAAATTGTAAGATTCCCTTTATCTTTTTCTTATTGCCTCATGGCGATCTCCTTTGACTTAAACCTGTGACTGCAACACAGAAAGGCAGAGACAGGAGAAGGATAAAGAAGGACTTAGGAGAGGCCTTTGTTGAGCACAGGAACCTTCGTGTCTTAGTAGCCACCACTATCACTATTAACATGCAATGGTTTGTTCAAACTGCCTTAGAAACAGAAAAAAAAAATACTAAAAATTCAGGGACATTCAAAAGCATTTTAGCTCTGTATGCATGTGCATTTTGGTCATTTTGTTTGGCACAAAGAGGATTCAGGAATCAAGAAAACTTCACTTATTCTATCCAAATTTGCCATTGTGTAACAAAATGTCGTTTCTGATCATTGTCTAGTTAAACATGTGCACAGAGCACATACTTGTTTTCTGGGTTCATATGAACAACACTTCCCCAAATTTCTGGAATTATGACCAGAACACAACCATGATTAATTAGCTCTGGCCCACAGCAGGCTCAGCGCTGGAAATAATACAGGTAGTATGTTTAGCGAAAATGAGGAAGTGGCTCTAAAAACAAGTCATGTATTCACCTCTTCATTGTAGTCTTTTCAACGGTATTTTTTATAGGGATCTTATTTGGTTTCCTATCCACCTGCCTTTAATAATGCCTTCTCACCTGTTAATTATACACTCAATCGATACTACAGCTGAGTCAAATAATGAGTATTGAAGCAACTAAAGGACTTAGCTGGGAAAATAGAATTTAAAAAGATGAACTAAATAGAAAACAATACATTGCAATTCAAGGAAATTTTCTCCACTATTCCAGCTCACATTGGTTTCACCCTTCTTTGTTCTCCGTGACACTTTAATCTGCCCTGCCTGTTTTAGTCCTCATTGTCTGCTCTATTATATTTGAGCCATTTCAAAATAGAACAGTACATAACTAAGGTAATGATCATGGCTATGCTCTGTTAATGTATTTAAATTTATTTTATATGTTACTGCTGGTTCTCAATTTACGGCATAATTACTTAAAAATTTCTTTCTCTTGTCTAGCACTGTGCTGGACAAGAGGAAGTTCTATGTGTTGACTCACTTAATAATCATTAATTATAATTTTTGAACATGTAATTAATTGGAAAGCATACTCTATTCAAGGCTAATGTTTATCAAAGATGACTCTGTTAAAGCCAGATATAGCTTCTGAGGGAAGGATCAAATTTGAAATGTGAGTTTAGTTTCCCTTAAGTTCACATTTCTTTTCTCCCTTGAGTAAATTAGTTAAATTTTCTCATGTAAGAATGATTATTTCTATATTGCTACATAGATTCCATAGATAATGAAAGATTTTAATACAAATAAAACAATTTAAAAAATTGAATCTAATGACTATCAATAATCGCTGAATAGTAATCTCCTTGAAGACAGAGACACTCATTATCTTTGAATTGCTCTCAACATCTGGCATAACTATGTTATAGGGGCTTAATTAAGGTATATTAAATAAAAGGATAAAGGTCTGATAGATGAAGAGCATATATGTGACTAGGAGACCTTGGCTGTAACTATTGCTATCAATGGAGAATTAACAGCATGAAAAGGATCTAGTCATCAAGAGAGAAATAGCCTGGCAATGCCTTTTAATTGAGAGACTCCTGTGCTAATCACTAACACAAATTTGTCTATAATAAAAGAACATTTCCTGTGAAAATGATTTGTTAACATTCATTCCATGATGAAGGTTTTACATTGCACAATACTTGAGGTTTGTTCTGATAGGGATAACTAGTTGGAATTGTCACCTTATAGATACGTTATCTTAATGATGGAAGTATGCCTAAATGAACTAGGAAGGATAAAGCACATACAAAGTGAAAAATGAAGAAACATTAGTGATCGCAGGAAAGACCTATAACTCAAAGAATCTCTTGATATTAACGTCAATTAAAAATACATCAAATGAAACACTATTGTGCCGCACTTCATCAGTTTCCTTTCTGTCTCCTCTGCTGAATCCTGCTTCTCTTCCCTCTCTGTAACTGTCTCCCAAGTTACTCATTCTTTACTGTTTGTTCTTTTTATTCCATTTCTCATAGAAGCCAGTTACAGAATTTGAGTGCAAATTCTGCACTCAGTGCAGGAAATTTCTATTTTAACTTCCTATTTTCATCTGAAACTCAAGAACAGAAAATCTGAACCTTATTCACCTTAACTCTTGTACCTGCATCCTTACTTTCCTCTTTATTTAGTTACCTAGTTGGGTATGTGGTCCCATTCTTTGCTATAGCCAAATAATTTATTCTTTCAAACACGTATGGAAAATTTCCAGACGTTGTCATGTTTACAAGAGTTTCCCTCCTGACAGCAGTAAACTTAACCAAAATAACTAAATAATAGAGTGACAAAAACTGTTTATGCTGAACTTTAGAAAGGTCTTAATCTCATACTACAAATCCAATAATTATCATCAAGACACAAGTTCAGTTGAATTTATATAGGACACCAGTTTCTCAACACAGCAGAAGTATCTCAACTAAGTGAAAGAAATAAAGACATTGCAGAAAAAAACAAATAAATATGAAGGTCCCTAAGAATATCCACCGGGTAGTGAGACATGGGCATTACTCATGAGTCTAGCGTAAGGCAATTTCCTAACTGCCGCTCAGCCAGACTAGAAGAGACACCTCTAAGCTAAGCAGCTTCTTACTTCGGAGGGGTATGATCTGGAAACAGGGCTAATGTGAAATAAGCTTTGGACCAGAGGTGACCACACACTTAAGGACCTAAAAACAAAAGTACAGTATGTAAGTCTGGTTGACTTTTTCATCCAAGGGCTAACACACTGAAGCAGAAGAACAAACCCATTTCCAGCAACACCATATGTGCTGTTACGCTGCCAGTTGGGCCCTCATCCAGGTTTGCTGGCTGTAGAGGCAGAACTTCCAACAGATTTTGGGAGAAACAGCAGGAGAAATCTTTTCAATCACATTGCCAGTGTCTACCTTCCTTTCTTTGGTACTCAGGAAAATGAATGATAACATATGCCAAAAATAGGCAAATCACCTTGTTTTTGAAGAGAAAGTTCTGAGTAGAATCAAAGATGTCGTCCATATTAACTTAGGGAAAATAGTAAAACATGTAGATTTGTCTTAGGCCAAAGGAAAAGAAGTTGCATGAGGGCAACTATGATACTAGTTTTGTTCTTTATTGTAAGTCTAATGCCTCCGGCAGTGCCTGGCATAGAAAGAGCTCGGTAAATATCTGACAAACTAGTTACTGTTGGGGAGGGTAAAGACATATATAGACTTACTTAAGTCAGAGTGACTTAGTTAAGAGGCCCAGATCTGTAACTTTTTAGCTCTGTGTTCTTGTATATGTTTTATAATACTTTGTATTTTTTATGTAAAATTAAGATAATAGTAACATCTACCTCTTTATGGAGATTAAAAAATATATATTAAGGTGTTCGATGTGTGACTCTGCAGTTTATTTTCCGTTTGGCCCCCAGCTTGCTTCTTCAGTAACACTATCTCCTTCTCTTACCTCTTCCTGCCTATGGAGTGGTAAAAGCACCCCATTGTTGCTGACCTCCGGGTCCCTCAGCATCCTCTATTGGTTCCCTTAATCCTGACCACAACTCTGTAAGTTCTTACCTTAATGTTTTTTGAAACTTCTTAGTTGTATTTTGTTTTATGTTTGGATCTTGAGTGATACAGGGCCTATAAAGGAGTAATAATCAAAAAGGACTCATTTTTGGTGGTGTTGGTAGGTGTAGTTGCATTAGCAGGAGTCATAGGAGCAGTGGCAAGAGTAGTAGTATCAAGAAGAGTGACAACTGCTTTTACTGATGTTATGAGCAGAAACACCCAAAATATGAAAGAAAAACTGCTACAGCAAAAGAATGCCTAAAATGAATACAGCATTCCAAAAGATGAGTCAACTTTACTGCATTATCAAGAAAACTAAAGAAAAGAAATTCCTGAATACGAAAAATTAAAATTTTTGGATACAAAATGGTTAGTTGATGAATTAACTAAAAATGGTAGTGCCAAGGAAAAGAATGATGGAAAAATTAATATTACTACAAAATATAAGAATGTTTAAAACCAGAACACATACTGACAATTTTAAAAATGAAATTAGTAATATACTTGAGAACTTAACTTTTAAAATACCAAGGACGTTTTAAAAATAAGAATTGTAAAATAGACATAAGAATTCAACATATGGATAACTGATGATCTGAAAAACAAACCAGAAAAACCTATTTAATGAAATGTTAGAATGAAAATACTTCAATTAATTAAAATTGCCCTATAATTTAGAAGTCTCACTGCTCATGATTGGGAGGGGAGAGAGATTACACAGGTGAATTTCTGATATCCAATGATTTAAAAAAATCATACATTACCCAGTAGAAGAAGCAGACCCCTATAAAGGTAAGCAAATGAGTTTATATCAGATTTCTTTTCAGCAATTTTAGGTAAGACAAAGCACAGAACAATATTAACAAGCATTGAATATAAAATTATGTCCAAGTAATTAAATATTACATCAATTTTTTTTGCATGTAAAAATTTAGAAAATGAACTCCAATACAGGATTTTAAAAGTTCATATGTGTCTTGTAAAAAAAATTATTTGAAGATGTACTCCAGACAGAAAAATATGCACCAAAATAAGGAATTCATAAATAGGCAAGCTAAGGAACTAAACACATAACTACTGGCGAGTTTAATGTGCCCACGGGAAATTTTGAGTGGAGGGTAAGAGGTGATAATGTCGCTTTAATTTGTTTATATTTCATGGTAAGGAACAATAAATATATATATCTTTAATCTCAAGTTCACAGAGAGATATATTGAAATTTGTGTAGGTAACCACCAATGGAAAATGTTACAGAGTTTGTAACTTGTGATTACTTAGGTGAGTGTGTGGGGATGTGGGCTAGCGGTTGAGGGTGTCAATGATGCAGACACAGGGTAGAGAAAAACAAATAAAACATAGTTTATATAGAAAACTATCAGAAACAAACTAAATGCAAAATAAGGAGGATGTCAAATGAACTATGCCTCTTTGATAAGAAATGAAAATGAAATTGTCATCTTTAAAAAAATTATCCTTGGGCCAGTCGTGGTGGCTCGCGCCTGTAATCCCAGCACTTTGGGAGTCCAAGGCAGGTGGATCACGAGGTCAGGAGTGCAAGACCAGCCTGGCCAAGATGGTGAAACCCTGTCTCTACTAAAAATACAAAAAAATTATGCAGGCATGGTGGCGGGTGCCTATAATCCCAGCTACTCGGGAGGCTGAGACAGAGAATTGCTTGAACCCATGAGGTGGAGGTTGCAGTGAGCCTAGATGGTGCCACTGCATTCCAGTCTGGGCAACAGAGCAAGACTCCATCACAAAATAAATAAATAAATTAATTAATTAATTAAAATAAATAAATAAATAATCATTCTTATTCAAACAATGAAACTTGATGATACGCATTTTAAAAAGGAGATACCAAAACTGAGTATTTCAGGAATAAAATCAAAGAATGCTCCAAACAAAATCAAATGGAAAACTAGTAAGAATCATGCTGTATTCAACAATTTGAATATGATATGCTTTGATGTAGTGTTCATGTTTCTCCAGGTTGGTGTTCATCAAACTTCCTGAATCTTGGGTTTGTAGTTTTCATAAAATTTGAAATTTTCTGGTCATTAGTTCATTAAATATTTCATTCTGTCCTTTTCTTTTCCAGGACCAAAAATACACATAGATTAGGCTGTATGATATTGACCCATAGTTCACTGGCATGCTCATTTTTGTTCAGTCTTTTTTCTATCCTTCATTCTAGTAGTTTTTATGTCTTCAAGTTTTCTAGTCTTCTGCAGTGTACTATTTATTTTAGTATTTTATTTTTCATCTTTAGAGTTTCTATTTGGGTCTTTTTATTTCTTTCATTTCTCCGTCATGTTCATGCTTTTCTTTACCTTCTTGACTATATCTTTACAATACCTCTTTTAATATTTTTGCTTAATTTTATTATCTGTGTAATTTTGGGGTCTGTTTCTACTGAGTTTTTTCCTTCTGGCTATGGGCATATTTTCTGCCCTCTTCGCATGCCTGGTAAGTTTTGACTGGATGCTGCATATTGCTCCCTTTCCATCTGTTGTGCTGAATCTCATTTTTTGTGTTTATGGTTGTTGTTTCTTTTTAATAACACTTGGTGTTGGATTTTTTGCATTCCTTTAAATATTTCTGGTCCTTGTTTTAGAATCAGTAAGTTACATGAAAACAATCTGATCCTTTCAAGTCTTGCCTTTAAGATTTGTTAAAGCAGGTCCTGGTGAACCTCTAGTCTGAGGCTACTATTGAGGTAATGATTTTTTGAGGACTCTTGATTGATGCCCCATTTACTGGAAAAACTTTACACTCTAGCTATTGGGAGCACAAACTATGCTTGGCCCTGTGTGAGCTCTGGGGATTATTCTGTTTATTCCTTTCCAGGAGTATTTTTCCCTAGCCTGTGGCTTTTTCTTCTACACAGGTGCTGCAGATTAACACTGAGCCAAAGACTTGAGAGGACCCTTGAGCAGATATCAGGACTGTCTCTGCACAGCTCTCTCCTCACTGCCTGTTTGCCTTAGAAATTCTATCCATCTTTACTTTCTTGACAATCAAACTCTATTTCTTCAACTCCGCAAAACTTCCAAGATCTACTGGCATTTCCCTTCCTTCTGATACTACTTAGAAACTTGCTCGATGCTGCGGTTGTCAAAGATATAAACTCACATGTTTTCCTTCTTTTAGGAATCACTGTATTAAGTTGTCTGTGGTTCAATGTTTGAAAACCATTGTTTTATACATTTTGTCTGGTCTTCTAGTTGTTTAATGTAGGAGATAAATCTCCATCTATGTTATTCTATCATGTACAAAAGCAGAAGTTCTCATGTTAATATAAGACAAACTTGTATTTAAGGCAAAAAGCATTAAATTGGAGAGAAAAAGTTACTTTTTATCATTAAAATTTATAACGAAATATAATTGTCCCTTTTTTTGCACATTAATGCTTTCATTTATTACACAAATATTGAGTGTCTACCACGTGTCAGGCACTTTTCTGTTACTGGAAAATTTGAAAAGTGAGTCAGTATTTCTGCTGTCAAAAAGCTTCTAGTGGAGATGCAGAAAGACACATGAAATTAACAATTATGAATGCTGTAGGAAGATGTAAAGTAGGGTGATATAATACAAGCATCTATCAGACAAGGGATTTCTGGGATGCATTATTAACCATGCACAAAACAGGAAGAAAATGGGACTATCTAGCAGAGATGCTCTAATATGTGAATGAGCTTGTCCTGTCTGAGGAAGAAAGAGATGGCGAGTGTAGTTAAGTGTGTTGGGAAAAGGGGAAATGGTCACTGTAGCCAAAGAGAAAGGCATAAGCCACATTCACATACTTTGTAGGCAGAGTTAAAGTGTGGACTTACCCTAATTGAGATTGGGATGGAAATCTGTTGGGAGGTTTTAAGAAAGAGAGGAGGAGAGTTTAATGAACTTACTTATTTTCTACAAATCATTCTGACTTTTATGTGAGAAGCAGGAGTCGAGTTAGGAAGATCACTTGAGAGCTGATATCAGTAAACCAGGCAAGAAGAGATAGCTGGCTTAGATTAGGATGGTGTAAGGAGAAAGTGTGGGAAGTAGATAGATTTGGAATTTGTGTGGAGATACAGTTATCAAGACTTACTGTTGGATTGTATGGGGAAACTTTTGATTTTTGGTTTGAGGAACTGGGTTCACGGTCTTAACATTCACTGAAAGGAAAAGAGTATAGAAGTAGAATAGAAAGAAATGAGAGAAAAGTCTGTTTGGGGGATATCAAATAAAGAATAACACTAAATACAATGAAAAATACAGACACAGCAAACAAAGAACTTTAAAACATTTATCTCCATTTTTTTATTGACCAAGAAAAAAATAAGTGAAAATATAAAGAAGACCAAATTCTAACTAATATAACTTACTTTACTCTAATATTTACTTAAGTCTATACTACTTCAAAAGAGAATAAACCTTTTTCCCAAAGGCTTATGACACATTCATATAAGTTAACTATGTATCAGACCTGAAAGGAAATATCAACAAATTTGAAGGTATAAAAATAGTAAAATTAGATTTTTAAAAATCATAGCATAATAAAACTAAAAATAAATTAGAAAATTAAAATAAAATTAAAATTAACATCAAATACTTGCAAGTTTTAAAAATATTTTCTAAGTAAACATTCGGTCAAAAATGAGCTCATTATTGTAATACAAAAAGAAATAGAAAAATTTATTAAAAATCATCATCCACCTATAGTGAATCCATAGCTGTACTCAGAAATACCCATAGCTTTGAACATTTTTATTACAAAATAAGAAGAAAAGTATATCAAGTACTTGACTGAAAAAATAGAAAATGATCAACAAAATAAATACCAGAAAAACACCATAAGGAAAAACCCATGCCAAAAAAAAAATGAAAGCTAAAAAAGAACAAAATGGCCGGGCACGGTGGCTCATGCCTGTAATCTCAGCACTTTGAGAAGCTGAGGCAGGTGGATCACTTGAGGTCAGGAGTTTGAGACTAGACTGGCCAACATGGTGAAACCCATCTGTACTAACATACAAAAATTAGCTGGGCGAGGTGGTGCACACCTGTAATCCCAGCTCCTCAGGAGGCT
The DNA here is from genome assembly GCF_028885625.2 of Pongo pygmaeus. Classification (NCBI taxonomy): domain Eukaryota; kingdom Metazoa; phylum Chordata; class Mammalia; order Primates; family Hominidae; genus Pongo; species Pongo pygmaeus. The sequence goes on along the minus strand of NC_085930.1, from coordinate 163,779,121 downwards.
GAGGCAGTAGACTTACTTGCACTCAGGAGGCAGAGGTTTCAGTGAGCCAAGATTGCACCACTGCACTCCAGCCTGGGAGACAGAGCAAGACACCATCAAAAAAACAAAACAAAACAAAACAAAAAAACAAAAAAAAAAGAGCAAAATGAGAAATCTAAGAGTAGTTTATTGGAAATGCCAACACATACACAAAACATGAGCTGAAACAAAAATAACAAAGTTATACCATATTAGAAAAGACATAAAAGAGATGAAAATATGCATCACACACATTATTCTAGGAAAACATAAATTACAAAACTTGAGTGAAGAATAAAAAGGAAAATTATAAAATAATAATCCTCTAACTTCCATGCTCTAATTTGTTTTACAGCTCCAAGCCACAATAACCTCTAAGTGATTTTAACTATTCAAGACCATAAAGGGAGCAATCTTCATAATGTTTTGAATGAAGTCAGCCAAACCCTAAAAACAATATTTTACAGTGAGAACTAAAAGGGGCAAAATTTCAGTCCAGTCCTGCTTATGTATGTTGATGCAAGTACCTAACTAAAATATTAGCAATTAGAATTCAAGAATACATGAAAAATCTTACAAATCCATAATCAACAAAAACTCATTCCAAGAATGCTAGTTTATGTATTATTAGGCAATCTGTCACTACAAATGACTATTATTACAATGAGTGAAGGCAATATGATTGCTAAGGTCTGAATGTGGTGTCCCCTTAGAATTCATATGTTGGCACCTAATATCCAGTACGACAGAATTAAAAGGTGCAGCCTTTTAATCACTTTTAAAAGAAGTGGTTAAGTTGTAAACCAAAAATAAAATACTAAGCCCCCAACCAACTGAATGGACTCCCTCTTGGCCAATGGGAACCCAAAGAAACCTGAAAAACTGAATTCCTGGCCATGATGGTGGAAAGGAAAGTCAGACACGCCTTGTTATATCCTCTCCTTTTTGGAGTTTAGCATTAAGGTTAAAATGGAGAGCATAATAAAACGAAAAAAACAGCCTCTTTGTGGCAATAAGACAGCAAATTATAAACAAGACCTAAGACCATGCAAGTCCAGGGTTGAAGTCACACCCTACAAACCATAAAACCGTAAGTGTTTTTTTTTGTTTGTTTTAAATAACCTGGTATAATGTAGTTTACTTTCCAACCTGACTCTGTTATCACGTCACATGACAGACAGCAGACTCTGAAGGAAATAAAAATATTTTACCCCAAAATATATTTCTTTGATATATTTTTAAATGACCCTACAAAGCCGTCTTGTGGGGGTAATTTGCATCTATAGAGAATCTCTATTAATATAGCCAGGCCTTCCCTTTCCAGGACTTTTGGAGATCTAGAAGAGACTAACTGAAAGTCTGACACCTTTAAAAGTCTGAATGGAGATATTTTCCACTTATTTTCTCTGAAGGCTCTTACCTATGAGCCTTCATCTACATAGCAAGGGCCTTGGCCCCCTAAAATCCTCTTGTCTTAACTCAAGCATTCCTTTCTACTGACTTCAGGTCTTTAGACAATGGCCGCTCTCCAACAACTATCAACAAAAGAATCCCTAAAATCCACCTATGACTTGTAAGCCCCCACTTTGATATGTCTTGCCTTTTCAGCCTGAACCCATGTATACCTTCCATGCATTAATTTATGTTTTGACTGTAAGGGAGGAGACCACCCCTTATATTGTCTTATGCCCAATTTCTGCCTCCAAAGAAAGAAGAAGTAAAAACTAAAAGGCAGAAATGAAATCCACAGGCAGACAGCCTGGCGCTGTGCCCTGGGCCTGGTTAAAGATCGGCCCCTGACCTAACCAGTTATGTTATCTATAGATTCCAGACATTGTATGGAAAAGCACTGTGAAAATCCTTGTCCTGTTCTGTTCTGTTCTGATTACCGGTACACGCAGCCCCCAGTTACGTAACCCCTGCTTGCTCAATCAACCACGACCCTCTCAAGTGGATCCCCTTAGAGTTGTAAGCCCTTAAAAGGGACAGGAATTGCTAATTCGGGGAGCTCAGTTTTTGGAGACGTGAGTCCTGCCGAAGCTCCTGGCCAAATATAGCCCTTCCTTCTTCAACTTGGTGTCTGAGGGGTTTTGTCTGAGGCTTGTCCTGCTACAACTGTAACTCCTGTCTCCCCAAAATGTGTAAAATCAAACTAACCTAACCACCTTGGGACCACTTACTCAAGGCTTCTTAGATTTGTGTTTTGTCTGGGCTATGGTCACTAATACTGGTTCAGAATAAACCTCTTTAAAATATTTTATAGAGTTTTGTTTTTTTGTTAACAAAGCAATGAGGGCTCCACTTTCATGAAGGAATTAGTGCCATTATAAAAGAGTTTAAAGGGCACATCCTGGCTCTCTTTCCTGCCATGTGAAGTAGAGAGAAAGCCCTTACCAGCCACTGAATTGGCTCTTGCATCGATCTTGAACTCCCCAGCCTCCAGAACTGTGAGAAATAAATTTTCATTATTTGTAAATTACCCAGTCAAAGGTATTTTGTTATAGCAGCAGTAACAAACTAAGACAAAAATCATCCCCATATATTTCCCAAGAAGTATTTGGTAATACTCAATTTAAAACACTCTGATTAAAAATGACAATGTTAAAAAAAGTTTTATTAGAATAAAACTACATGGATTATATGGACTGGTGCCTGACACACACGTGTTGTATGTATTCTATACGTAAAACTAACAGTTTGTGTTGCGATTAACTGTGTATCTAAGAAGGCTAATTCTAGGAAAGGTGGTCAAATAAACTTAAGAAATTATCCACTTAAAATGATGTTCTAAAAACTGATAAAATATAAAAAAACACAATAAAAGCACTGAGACACTGTATAAAAGAAACTTGTTTAGTTTAATTTAATGTAAAAACTTAAAAATCTGGAATCGTTTTTCTTAGCACGTCTATTGTATACTGTGAAAGACTTTTCTGTCATTATTAGTATTAAAATTCTGTACCAGAAAAGTTCCATTAAGGTTAAGAGCATCATTGCCATGCTAGCCATGAAAATTGGATTAGAAAATAAAATAAATATCTCACTATTAAACAAAAGAAGTGAAGTTATCATTTTTCTAGATAAAATGTTAAATATGCTTTCTTGAAAAATAACAGAATGAATATACACAAATATAGCTTTTTAAATAAAAGACAATTAGGAATATAATAAAAGTATATAAGCTACAATATTAAAAATATTAAATCATCTAGATAATTGTAAACTTAGAAATACATAGAACTACTTTGAGGAAGACTCTAAAACTACTCTCAAAAAGAAAACAAGAAGACAGTACTTAGTCTTAAAGTCAAACACTAAATATTCTAAAGGTGTCAATTCTCCCTAAAATAATTATAAACATATAAATTTCAATCAAAGCACCAATAGGATTTTTTTCTTAATTTGATAAAAATGATTCTACATTTCAATTGAAGAATATCCAAAGAATTCTCATGAGAAAAAGTAAAGAGATATATGCTTTTATATAGTAAAATGTATTATAAAAGAATAGTTATAAAAATAACTGAATGGTTCAGGAAGAGACTAATATTAATGGAAAGGATGATTATTCCAGGGAAACCATGGACTAAACCCATATGTATTAGAATATAGTCTAATGAATGTGATATCTAAAATTGAGTGCCTGGATGGGGGAGTGGAGATTCATTAGCAAAAAAAAAAAAATGATAAAAAAGGTGATATAATAACTGGATAGCTATTGGGAATAATAAAAATATCCAAAACAAATTCTGAGTGGATCAAATATTTAAATGTAGGAAATCCAATTCTAAAATTATTAAAATAAGCATAAGGCAAAATTTGTATAATATATTGTTTGGTAAGTTCTTTCTAAGCTTCTAATTATGTTGCAAAAAGGAAGAGAAGAGAGAAAGTGAGAGAGAGGGAAAGGAAAGAATGGAGAACTTTGCCTGCCAAAATACAATAAATGAGTTTGAAGATAACCTCAGGAACTAGGAAAAGTATTTGCAATTTATATGACAGATAGAGAGTTAATTCTCCAATTTTGATAAATAGATTAAAAATAAAATTCAAATAATACACACCTGGATAGGAAAAAGGGCAAAGGAGTTGAAAGGTATATATATCACAAAGGAAAAGTGTAAATGATCAATAAACATGTGAAAGGATATTCTACTTTGTAGTAATCAAATAAATGAAAATAGCAATGAGTGTCTTAAGTATGAAATACATGACAAAACTCAGTATTTGTAGGGTTTTGGAAACTTAGATCTAGACCCACTTAGTTGAGATAGACATTTGACCAGTTTTTCTTACAGCCTTTAAAACATGTATCAAACACATCCTTTTTAAGTCTAACAACCCAACCACTATGGATAAAACCAAGAAAACAATCTCGTAAGTATATCAACACTCATATATAAGGAGGGTGCATGGTTTTTTTGGTGGATTCTGTCAGTTTTGACATCAGCATTCTGATGTCTCCAATCAAAGAATTTAAAAGATTTTCTTTTTTCCTCATGTTCTGAAACATTTTAGTGAAAAAGTAGAAAAAACTAAAATAACCTATCATTAAAATTGATGGTGTAACTATTGGCATTGTTGAGTGAAAAATAGCAGGGAAAGAAAGAGTATGGACAGTGCATTTACATAAAACTGCATATTCTTTTCTATGTGTGAGTGTATATTCACAGAAAGATATACTAGAGGTCGAGAAGCATAACCATTTAATAGTTTTTAGTTTTTTACCCTGAGCTGTCAATATGGAGTAATTTTTATTTCTTCCTAGCATTGTTTTCTTTTGCTTTTCTTAAAAAATGACCATGTCCTACTTTTATGATTAGTAATTAATAGTGAAGTACTTAAACTTTGGGAAAGAAGTGATATGTCTACGTAGCTTCATTTTTAAGTGGAACAGAAAATTACGATAAAAAAGGCCTTTGTATTTATAAATTTAGAGGCCACTAGTGACTTCTAAAATAGTTTCAGAAGAATGATGAGAAATGAAACCACATTTTAAGATTTTAAGGAAACAATTGCCAGAGAGGAGGTAGAAGAGAGAAATTTGTCAGACAATTTTTATTTTTCTTCTATTAACTCCTTTGCATTGCTTTGATGTTCTCATTTCTTTTTTGTATTTCAAAATTAATGTCCTCTTTTTCCTTACCTGTGAGATGGCCTCTTGTGTAAAATGTCCAGCTTCCTATGTCCTTATTTATATCTCACTAGATGATCTATGCCACGTCCTCATCAAAAGGAAGGCAAGCATAATAAATGTTTATTAGGTAGTTAAAAAATGCACAAACAAGGTCTTGCATAGAAATATCATGCATTGGAGTAGGAAACATGCTCACTTAAGTGCTACTTTGCTGTTCCTTCTCAAAATGGAGCCCTGGTTCTTTAATACTGCATGCCATCCTTTTTCGTTGTTTTTGTCAAATTCCCTCAGCCCTTCACTGATTTCTCTATGACCTGCAGTACTTCATCCATCTTTTACACTTAGCCCAGCTGTTTTCATTCTTTCTTTTTATCACTGTCTCTTCTTTTGTGCATCTATAGTAATGTAATAAAACTGAAGGCCTTGAGTTGTTCTTCTGAGTACAAAGGTTATGAGGTAGAATAGAGTAAATTATTCGAATATAGAGTAAACACAGCACATCAAAAGAAAAACAACAAAAGGTGAACTGAAGAAACAAGACCACACAGAATCAAGACACCATCTGATTAAAAAATGATATTCACTGTGACCATAGCCAAGCCATAAATGAGCTGTGTTTACTCCTTTTTTTTAAACATATTGAGGTAAGAATGATCCTTTTGGCAGGAGGGGGGTGCATTGGTATTACATAATAGTAATTAGTTTTTACTGATAATAAATTGTAGTACTTTTTCTGTTTCCTCTCTGTTTCCTCCAGGTCCTATTGATTCTCTCTCTGTGTGGCTATTTGAATCAGTTCATTTCACTCCATCTCCACCAAAACCACTCACCAGGTCTACAATAGAAGCCTCCTGAAGCTTTCTCTGACTTTAATCTGGATGCCCTCTAAAATCCATTCTATACAGAGCAGCTAGAGTTATCTTTAACAGTGTTAATATAACCATAATAATTCTCTGCTTAAAACCCTTAAAAAGCTTTTAATATTATTTAGAAAAAAAAAATTTAAATAGTTCACATGGCCTACAAGTTTCTGCATGCTCTGGATTGGGCTGGCTCCCTTACTCATTGATTTCCAGCCTCACTGCTACTCTTACAAGGGCTCCATGGGCCAAGTACTCCTCACCTCAGGGTCTACACATATGCTGATCTCTCTCCCTGTGATTCTCTTCTTCACACCCTTCACCTGGCCCAACTCTCCTCCCTCAAATGTAAGCTCACCCATTAAGAGCTCTTCCCTTACACCTGTGGCAGATATTATAGGTTCTCTTGCTCAGCACCTCTTCCAGCCTCCTTTGCTGTGGCCTCCTGAACTGAAGAACTGAAAAGCTCCAAACTGCGTCTCCCATACTCCTGCGCTGCTGAGGTTCTGAAAGTGACTTATGTTTACCAAATAAAGGCTCTCATTAGTGATTTGAATTCAGAACTCAGTTAACTGGAGAGAAAAGCAGGGTTTAAGCCATTCATTTTTATGGTGCAGATCTCAGCAGAGGGGATGTAGTTCTGGGGTCAGCAGCCAGAATACCAGCTCTGATTCTGGCAGGGGTAGTAGTTTCCTTAATTGTCTAGTTGTGTGGTGTGGCGTTAAGAACCATTCATGATAGCTCATTGTAGGATCTGTGGCTTTTTCTACTCATTCTGAAAGCCATTTAATACTCGGCAATGAATTCCTTTAACTTAACTAGTGCATGGCCCCTCTTCAGTCTAAATCAGGTCTCTCTGTTCTAGCCTGGCAATATATCAGACATTTCTTAAAGAGCACTTGGCATCAATTGTAATGTACTTATGTGATTATCTGTCCCTGTCCGCTTTAAAAGAATAGATTTTTAATACATATTTGTTGAAGAAATGAACAAGAAAGCAAAACGTATTAAGATCCTTTTATATTTATTACCAGATGACCTACTTTCCTTTGGTTCCAGAACTGTGGGTACAATAATTGTTTGGTTGTAGCTACAATTAGTTAGTCAATTTTATTATTATTCATTTTGATTACATCCAAAGTAATCTTATATTATTTCACTTTAGCAATACAGACTCTACTAGAAGTTCTTTCTTGAATATGATATTATTACAATGATTAAGGTTAAACTAAGTTTCCCCAGCATCCACTCTTGGATAGAAAAGAATGTGTATTGCAGAGAAAGTGTATAAATAGTTGAGCTCAATAAGTCAGGTATGAGATTTGGACAACTAGATTAGTGTGTTCTGATTATGCAAAGTGTTCTTTAAGTTTTCCAATATTCAACTAGAAGAAGGAAAAAATCATTAGTGACAGGTAAGAGCAGAATTATTATGGAAGCATGTGTGTTTTCCTTAGTTGTATCATATGCCTTTCATATTGGACAAGTCTGAAGAGATGTTTTCTATTAAAGGATAAAGCGTATTTAGATTTAGAAAGTTATGCAATGCATTTCATCTCATATAAAGATCAATGGGCAGTCATCATAAAATAAGATGAACCAAGAGTAAATGAGACAGCTAAGTCATGGGAAGAATGAGCTAATCAAGCTCAGGAGGCTTATCTTGGATGACTGGTGTTTACAAGTGTTCCCTATGCAGATCCAACCCACCTTTAGATGATGTTTGAAGACAGCAAACTTGCTCCTCTTCCTGGGATATAAGCCAAAGAAATTATCCACCTAGGAACCTGGACAACAGTCCTGATTATTCCCTCCTCCTATATATTCATATTTCTCCATCTAATTTGATCAATGATGACATTCTTAAAATATCTCCCCTTTCTTAATATTTTTTTTGTTTTGGCCACTACTTTTATCAGTGTTATTGAAACAGTCTCCTAATTGGTCTTCTTTCTCTTCTTTCAACATTTCAACCTATAATAATGTATCTAAAATTCAAATATTACCATTATACTCCTCTGCTTAAAATCTGTTAGTGGCCTCCCTTTCCAGTTAGACAGGATTCTTTATAATTCCTTCTCCTGCTATGCCCCTCCCCGATCCAGGCACCCATTGCTCTATTTTCACTGAGATACTTTATATTCCCAGAATGTACTGGGTTTTCTCCCTATGCCCCACCCCCTAGGTTCTGCATACACTGCTCTTCATTCCCAATGCCCTCTTTCTATTGTAAATCAAAAATAAAATTATAAGCTCTTCAACTGACTGAATGGGCCCCTCCTCGCACCCAAGTAGATTCCAAAGTAAATCTGAAAAACAAGTTCAGGCCATGATGGGAAGCAGGGGGTCAGACATGCCTCATTACAGTCTCCTCTCTGGAATTCAGGCACAATTGACCAGCTTTAACATCAAAATAGAGATCTTATGACTGCCAAACAGACTCTTTGTAGCAATAAGATAACAAATTTCCACCTGACTCTTCTATAGCATCACATGACAAATAACAGGCCCTGAAAGAAATCAAAGCATTTACCCCAAAACATATTTCTTTGACATATTTTGAAATGGCTCTGCAAAGCTGTCTCTCATAGAGAAAATCTACATTCTGTAGAGAGTTGCATTCCCTTTCCAGGTCTTTTCCTGATCCAGGAGAGATTAAGTAAGAATCTGGCATTGTTTTAGGTATGATAAGAAAAATTTACCATCTATTCTTTCTGAACCTGGAGGCTTCATCTACATAATAAGAACCTTGGCCTCCATAATACCCTATTTTAACTCAGACACTCCTTTCTATCGATTCTAGGTCTTTAGATAATAGCTTAGCTCTTTCAACCAATTGCCAATGAGAAAATCTTTGAATCCACCTACGACTTGGAAGCCCCCACCCTTCTGGACCAAACTAGTATAAACATTACATGTGTTAATTTATGTCTTTGTCTGAAACGTCTGTCCTCCTAAATTGTATCAAATCAAGCTATAACCCAACCACCTTGGGGACACGTTTTCAGGACCTCTTGTGACTGTGCCTCAGGCCTTGGTCACCCATATTTTGCTCAGAATAAATCCCTTCAAATATTTTACAGAGTGTGACTCCTCTTCATTGAACTGTACTCTCTTTGCTTGGCTAAATCTAACTGATTTTAAAGGATTCAATTTTGACATCACCTCTTATAAAAAACTTTTTCCATACCCTAGTGCCTGAGTTAACTTTGAGCCTCAAACTTCCCTAAAAATTCTATTCTCACCTTTGTCAGACCCCTGAACTTATCTGTTCATTTGTTTGTACCCATTAGGATCAGATTTGGCCTAATATTAAAAATATAATAATAGTGGCTTAAACATGTTGGAGGCTTATTTTTATCTTATCTAAAGGAAACCCAGAGTTGATTCTGCTAGAAAGGAAGAAGGGAGAAGTAATATTGAGCCAGCAATCTCTGCTTCCCTAGGCTGTCTCCTCCCCAAAAGCAGGACTTTACCTCTGTATCATCCTCATGCATGACCACACCTTCCACTGAGTAGAATTCAGTAAATATTTGCGGAGCTAAATACATGAATAGTTTAAAGATAAACAGTGTAATATTGGATATGCTTATAGACTAGATTGTGGTTCTTCATATGTAAAATAGTTTCCAAAGTTTGTTTGTTTTTCAAAATGTGTAATATTTCTTTATTTTCCACACAAAATCTTTTCTTGAACCCACTGTGAATTGCAAATCAATAGAAGTGGAATGCTTTTGTTGGAGCAGAGCAGTCTGAGTTCTGACTTGGCTTTCCCTTACAGATTCCCTTAGATGAGCCCTGAAATGTCTCTTTGGATCTTCTAGACTCCACAAATCACAATTTTAAAACAATTAGACTCATAATGCTACTAGTATAAGAGTCTCTGAATCTAACAGTAACATCAAGGTAACTATCATATCATCAGAAAATAATCAGCACAGCAGGTTGTTAATAAAAATTAAGCTGACTTCGGAGATCGAGACCATCCTGGCTAACATGGTGAAACCCCATCTCTACTAAAAAAAAAATACAAAAAATTAGCTGGGCGTGGTGGTGGGTGCCTGTAGTCCCAGCTACTCAGAAGGCTGAGGCAGGAGAATGGCATGAACCAGGAAGGTGGAGCTTGCAGTGAGCCGAGATTGTGCCACTGCACTCCAGCCTGGGCGACAGAGCCAGACTCTGTCTCAAAAAAAAAAAAAAAAAAATTAAACTGACTTCTTTTGTACCTAAAAGTGACATCATTCATTCTTGGAACACTGAAATTCTATGTCAAAATATTGAAATAAGAGAGAATGGCATAGTAACAGCAAATGCAGATCACAACTTGATGTTCTATATGAAATTTAGAACACAATTTCAACTGTGCTAGGGTGTAGCTCAGACCCTAGATTATCCACAAAGTCTTCACTGATGCCCCCTGACTACCCAATCCTAACCTACATGTAGGGATTGGGTTGTACTGGCCCACCAACTGCAGATCACGGAGCTAGGGGGAGGTATAATGTACAGCATTGAGGATGAAGCTTTGATGAAAAAAAATCAAGCAGAAAATGGAGCCCAATTTTTCTTCAAATGGACAGAGCAGTAAAAATAAAGTACAAAGCAAAAAGATAAACTGAAAATATTAGCACAGAGCCAATAAATTTAGAAGGAAGAGTAAGAGAACACAGAGTAGCTGCAAGGTAGGTTTTTTTTCTTTATGGGACACTTGTGGCCTCCATTGCAACAATTACAATTTATTGTAACTCTGTAGTGCTTTGATATGAATCTTACATATGTTTTTTTTTAATCCTCATAGCAATCTTGGAAGTATGCTATGGGGGAGGTTCCAAGATGGCCAAATAGGAACAGCTCCAGTCTGCAGCTCCCAGCGTGAGCGACACAGAAGACAGGTGATTTCTGCATTTCAAACTGAGGTACTGGGTTCATCTCACTGGGGCTTGTCAGACAGTGGGTGCAGCCCACAGAGCAGGGTGGGGCATCACCTCACCCAGGAAGTGTAAGGGGTCAGGGAATTCCCTTTCCTAGCAAAGGGAAGCCGTGACAGACAGTACCTGGAAAATCAGGACACTCCCACCCTAATACTGTGTTTTTCCAACAGCCTTAGCAAACAGCACACCAGGAGATTATATCCCGCGTCTGGCTTGGAGGGTCCCATGCCCATGGAGCCTCACTCACTGCTAGCACAGCACTTTGAGATCGAACTGCAAGGCAGCAGCGAGGCTGGGGGAGGGGCGTCTGCCATTGCTGAGGCTTGAGTAGGTAAACAAAGCAGCTGGGAAGCTCGAACTGGGTGGAGCCCACCACAGCTCAAGGAGGCCTGCCTGACTCTGTAGACTCCACCTCTGGGGACAGGGCATAGCTGAACAAAAGGCAGCAGAAACTTCTGCAGACTTAAACGTCCCTGTCTGACAGCTTTGAAGAGAGTAGTGGTTCTCCCAGCGTGCAGTTTGAGATCTGAGAACGGACAGACTACCTCCTCAAGTGGGTCCCTGACCCCCAAGTAGCCTAACTGTGAGACACCTCCCAGTAGGGGCTGACTGACACCTCATACAGCCAGGTGCCCCTCTGAGACGAAGCTTCCAGAGGAAGAATTAGGCAGCAACATCTGCCGTTCCACAATATTTGCTGTTCTGCAGCCTCCACTGGTGAAACCCAGGCAAACAGGGTCTGGAGTGAACCTCCAGCAAACTCCAACAGACTTGCAGCTGAGGGTCCTGACTGTTAGAAGGAAAACTAACAAACAGAAAGGACATCCACACCGAAACCCCATCTGTACGTCACCATCATCAAAGACCAAAGGTAGATAAAACCACAAAGATGGGGAAAAAACAGAGCAGAAAAGCTGAAAATTCTAAAAATCAGAGCACCTCTCCCCGTCCAAAGGAACGCAGCTCCTCACCAGCAACAGAGCAAAGCTGGATGGAGAATGACTTTGACGAGTTGAGAGAAGAAGGCTTCAGACGATCAAACTTCTCCGAGCTAAAGGAGGAAGTTTGAACCCATCACAAAGAAGCTAAAAACTTTGAAAAAAAATTAGACAAATGGCTAACTAGAATAACCAGTGCAGAGAAGTCCTTAAATGAACTGATGGAGCTGAAAACTATGGCAAGAGAACTACGTGATGCATGCACAAGCTTCAGTAGCTGATTTGATCAAGAGGAAGAAAGGGTATCAGTGATTGAAGATCAAATGAATGAAAAGAAGTGAGAAGAGGAGTTTAGAGAAACAAAGAGTAAAAAGACACAAACAAAGCCTCCAAGAAATATGGGACTATGTGAAAAGACCAAATCTACGTCTGATTGGTGTACCTGAAAGTGACTGGGAGAATGGAACCAAGTTGGAAAACACTCTGCAGGATATTATCCAGGAGAACTTCCCCAATCTAACAAGGCAGGCCAACATTCAAATTCAGGAAATACAGAGAATGCCACAAAGATACTCCTCGAAAAGAACAACTCCAAGACACATAATTGTCAGATTCACCAAGGTTGAAATGAAGGAAAAAATGTTAAGGGCAGCCAGAGAGAAATGTCAGGTTACCCACAAAGGGAAGCCCATCAGACCAACAGTAGATCTCTCGGCAGAAACTCTACTAGTCAGAAGAGAGTGGGGGCCAATATTCAACATTCTTAAAGAAAAGAATTTTCAACCCAGAATGTCATATCCAGCCAAACTAAGCTGAAGGAGAAACAAAACTAAGTGAAGGAGAAACAAAATCCTTTACAGACAAACAAATGCTGAGAGATTTTGTCACCACCAGGCCTACCTTACAAGATCTCCTGAAGGAATCACTAAACATGGAAAGGAACAACCGGTAACAGCCACTGCAAAAACATGCCAAGTTGAAAGATCATCAATGCTAGGAAGAAACTGCATCAACTAACGAGCAAAATAACCAGCTAACATCATAATCACAGGATCAAATTCATACATAACAATATTAACCTTAAATGTAAATGGGCTAAATGCTCCAATTAAAAGACACAGACTGGCAAATTGGATAAAGAGTAAAGATCCATCAGTGTGCTGTATTCAGGAGACCCATCTCACGTGCAGAGACACACATAGGCTCAAAATAAAGGGATGGAGGAACAGCTACCAAGAAAATGGAAAACGAAAAAAAGCAGGGGTGGCAATCCTAGTCTCTGATAAAACAGACTTTAAACTAACAAAGATCAAAAGAGACAAAGAAAGCCATTACATAATGGTAAAGGGATCAATTCAACAAGAAGAGCTAACTATCCTAAATATATATGCACCCAATACAGGAGCACCCCAATTCATAAAGCAAGTCCTTAGAGACCTACAAAGAGACGTAGACTCCCACACAATAATAATGGGAGACTTTAACACCCCACGGTCAACATTAGACAGATCAATGAGACAGAAAGTTAAAAAGGATATCCAGGAATTGAACTCAGCTCTGCACCAAGCGGACCTAATAGACATCTACAGAACTCTTCACCCCAAATCAACAGAATATACATTCTTCTCAGCACCACATTGCGCTTATTCCAAAATTGACCACATAGTTGGAAATAAAACACTCTTCAGCAAATGTAAAAGAACAGAAATTATAACAAACTGTCTCTCAGACCACAGTGCAACCAAACTAGAACTCAGGATTAAGAAACTCACTCAAAACTGCTCAGCTACATGAAAACTGAACAACCTGCTCCTGAATGACTACTGGGTACATAACGAAATGAAGGCAGAAATTCAGATGTTCTTTGAAACCAATGAGAACAAAGACACAACATACCAGAATCTCTGGGACACATTTAAAGCAATGTATAGAGGGAAATTTATAGCACTAAATGCCCACAAGAGAAAGCAGGAAAGATCTAAAATTGACACAGTAACATCATAATGAAATGAACTAGAGAAGCAAGAGCAAACACATTCAAAAGCTAGCAGAAGACAAGAAATAACTAAGATCAGAGCAGAACTGAAGGAGATAGAGGCACAAAAAACCCTTCAAAAAATCAGTGAATCCGGGAACTTGTTTTTTGAAAAGATCAACAAAATTGATAGACCACTAGCAAGACTAATAAAGAAGAAAAGAGAGAAGAATCAAAAAGACACAACAAAAAATGATAAGGGGGATATCACCACTGATCCCACAGAAATACAAACTACCATCAGAGAATACCATAAACACCTCTACGCAAATAAACTAGAAAATCTAGAAGAAATGGATAAATTCCTGGACACATACACCCTCCCAAGACTAAACCAGGAAGAATTTGAATCCCTGAATAGATCAATAACAGGCTCTGAAATTGAGGCAATAATTAATAGCCTACCAACCAAAAAAAGTCCAGGACCAGATGGATTCACGGCCGAATTCTACCAGAGGTACAAAGAGGAGCTGCTGATACCATTCCTTCTGAAACTATTTCAATCAATAGAAAAAGAGGGACTTCTCCCTAATTCATTTTATGAGACAAACACCATGCTGATACCAAAGCCTGGCAGACACACAACAAAAAAAGAGAATTTCAGACCAATATCCCCAATGAACGTCGATGCAAAAATCCTCAATAAAATACTGGCAAACTAAATCCAGCAGCACATCAAAAAGCTTATCCACCACGATCAAGTTGGCTTCATCCGTGGGATGCAAGGCTGGTTCAACGTACACAAATCAATAAATGTAATCCCTCACATAAACAGAACCAAAGACAAAAACCACATGATTATCTCAATAGATGCAGAGAAGGCCTTTGACAAAATTCAACAGCCCTTCATGCTAAAAACTCTAAATAAACTAGGTATTGATGGGACATATCTCAAAATAACAAGAGCTATTTATGACAAACCCACAACCAATATCATACTGAATGGGCAAAAACTGGAAGCATTCCCTTTGAAAACTGGCACAAGACAGGGATGCCCTCTCTCACCACTCCTGTTCAACATATTGTTGGAAGCTCTGGCCTAGGCAATCAGGCAAGAGAAAGAAATAAAGGGTATTCAATTAGGAAAAAAGGAAGTCAAATTATCCCTGTTCGCAGACGACATGATTGTATATTTAGAAAACCCCGTTGTCTCAGCCCAAAATCTCCTTAAGCTGATAAGCAACTTCAGCAAGGTCTCAGCAAACAAAATCAATGTGCAAAAATCACAAGCATTCCTATACTAATAACAGACAGAGAGCCAAATCATGAGTGAACTCCCATTCACAATTGCTTCAAAGAGAATAAAATACCTAGGAATCCAACTTACAAGGGATGTGAAGGACCTCTTCAAGGAGAACTACAAACCGCTGCTCAGTGAAATAAAAGAGGATACAAACAAATGGAAGAACATTCCATGCTCATGGATAGGAAGAATCAATATCGTGAAAATGGCCATACCACCCAAGGTAATTTATAGATTCAATGCCATCCCCATCAAGCTACCAATGACTTTCTTCACAGAATTGGATAAAACTACTTTAAAGTTCATATGGAACCAAAAAGAGCCCACATTGCCAAGACAATCCTAAGCCAAAAGAACAAAGCTGGAGGCATCACACTACCTGACTTTAAACTATACTACAGGGCTACAGTAATCAAAACAGCATGGTACTGGTACCAAAACAGAGATACAGACCAATGTAACAGAACAGAGCCCTCAGAAATAATACCACAAGTCTACAACCATCTGATCTTTGACAAACCTGACAAAAACAAGGAGTGGGGAAAGGATTTCCTATTTAATAAATGGTGAGGGGAAAACTGGCTAGCCATATGTAGAAAGCTGATACTGGATCCCTTCTTTACACCTTATACAAAAATTAATTCAAGATGGATTAAAGACTTACATGTTAGACCTAAAACCATAAAAACCCTAGAAGAAAATCCAGGCGATACCATTCAGGACATAGGCATGGGCAAGGACTTCATGACTAAAACACGAAAAGCAATGGCAATAAAAGCCAAAATTGACAAATGGGATCTAATTAAACTAAAGAGCTTCTTCACAGCACAGGAAACTACCATCAGAATGAACAGGCAACCTACAGAATGGGAGAACATTTTTAAAATCTACCCCTCTGACAAAGGGCTAATATCCAGAATCTACAAAGAACTTAAACAAATTTACAAGAAAAAATCAAACAACCCCATCAACAAGTGGGCAAAGGATATGAACAGACACTTCTCAAAAGAAGACATTTATGCAGCCAACAGACACATGAAAAAATGCTCATCATCACTGGCCATCAGAGAAATGCAAATCAAAACCACAAGGAGATACCATCTCACACCAGTTAGAATGGTGATCATTAAAAAGTCAGGAAACAATAGTTGCTGGAGAGGATGTGGAGAAATAGGAACACTTTTACACTGTTGGTTGGACTGCAAGCTAGTTAAACCATCGTGGAAGACAGTGTGGCAATTCCTCAAGGATCTAGAACTAGAAATACCATTTGACCCAGCCATCCCATTACTGGGCATATACCGAAAGGATTATAAATCATGCTGCTATAAAGACACATGCACAGGTTTATTGCGGAACTATTCACAATAGCAAAGACTTGGAACCAAATCAGATGTCCATCAATGATAGACTGGATTAAGAAAATGTGGCACATGTATACCATGGAATACTATGCAGCCATAAAAAAGAATGAGTTTGTGTCCTTTGTAGGAGCATGAATGAAGCTGGAAACCATCATTCTGAGCAAACTATTGCAAGGACAGAAAACCAATCACTGTATGTTCTCACTCATAAGTGGGAACTGAACAATGAGAACACTTGGACACAGGGTGGGGCACATCACACACTGGGGCCTGTTGTGGTGTTGGGGGAGGGGGGAGGGATAGCATTAGGAGATATACCTAATGTAAATGACGAGTTAACGCATGCAGCACACCAACATGGCACATCTATACATAGGTAACAAACCTGCACATGGTGCACATGTACCCTAGAACTTAAAGTATAGTAATAATTAAAAAAACTTCCATGGGGGGAGAAAAAAAGCAACAGTACCTATCTGATGGGGGTGTTTTGTGAATTGAGATAATGCACATAGAGCTTAATAAATAGTAATTATTATTAAAAAAAGAAAGTATGCTATTATTATTGCCATTGTATCAAAACAGAAACTGTGTGTTAATAAAGGTAAATTCCCCACATCTTTGATGAGAAAGAAGAGAATATGCAATTGTAGTCCAGTACATGTTATTCCAGTGCCACCCCGTGTGCTTCACAATGTCAAGATGATGCTGTGATTGATGAATTATAGTGCTCTCAGGATGCTCCTCTTCAGTCAGTTTGGCTAATAGCTCTTCAGAGAGATGTTAAGACTTCTTCTGTAAATACAGCTTTGAAAGTGAGGACTGCAAAGCTTTATAATTAATGGTAATTATTTCTATATACTTTAACCCTATGAACTCAGAACTCTGCACAAAAATTGACTCATAAGTTGTGAAATAATGGGTGCTAAACAACACCGCCATTTATTGTTTCTCATTCCTTGATCATCTCCAAAATACATCATTATATTCCTATTGGAAGAATCTTCTTTTATCGCTCCATAAGGGCCCTGTCTCAGTTGACAGGAACATTTTGCTAGATATCCTGTTAGGGAAATTAGGAATTTAGATTAGTCAAGGAAAGAAAATGCTAGAGAAGTCCTTTCTCCCCCTGTCTCTGTGAACTTACTTCTTCCTTACTCCAAATTCTTTCTTATTTCCTCAATGCCTAAACCCCCACCTCACCATGGGAAGCCAGGCTGAATCTAGCAGTGATTAAACTTCTGAACCATGCCAACTTCGAGTAATTTGTTGATTGTTGATTGACTAAAAGGTCAAGTGCTTCCTTTTATCTTAAAGACAGATTGTCTCTGTAAAGTTCACCAGTGAATCATGCATCAAACAAATGGCCATTGTTTGATGGCCTAACAAGGAGACGAATGTTCCTAAAGCAGAAGAAGTTGTGTCTTTTTCTGGAGAAGTTGGTAGACAATTGCCTCAAGATTTTCCTCAGATGTTCATGAGTGCTTCTGAAGTGGTCCAAGGATTGAGTTTATCAGGTTGCCTTAAACATTCTTCTGGTTTGACCTTCCTCCCAGAGGAGGAATGTCTTGGGTTCCTTCCTCCAGCATTGCTTTCCTTCTTCCCAGTTGAGTGCCTTTCCCAGTCATTGTGGGCTCCATGGCCTCCAAGAGCCAGATGGACTGAGAAGCAACTATCTCAAGATTTTGTAATAAAAATATCAGATAAATTACTCATATAATTTAATATGAACAACTTACTTTCACCTGAATTATCTAAATGTTTTAAAATCTTTTTATTTGTAACTTCAGTGATATAAATAATTGACTAAAGTTATTTGGGGTGAGTAGAAATTGCCAAAGGTTTAAATATAACACTTGCAACATACATAATTAGGTTTTGAAATCCTAGACCAAGTAAATGCTAAGACCCTCCCAGGAATATATGGTACAAAAAGCAAAATGGGCCTACAGTCTGGCCAGTTCCCAATATTATGTTAGCAATTGTTTTTGCATATGATTAACTAATATCATTCTGTGTCTGTAATTGTTCATGTTTTTAAAAATTATGATTTCTTTGGTTTTCCTTGTATTGCTAATAGAGAGTGGGCAGATCCAGTAGTCAGTGAAAATGTGTTTAGAGATTGATTTGTTTTCAAATATTCTTAAACTTGTTTTTAGTGTGTAGATTAACTAAATATCTTTTCTCACTGACTGCCAGTGATAATAGTATAATACAGCCTCATGGAACAATAACAGTAGGACTTTGGTGAACTTTCTCAAATGTAAGAATATAATAGGCTCTTTTAAAAGACTCCAACATTTATATTAAATGCATTTTCGTTTCTTAATTGACCTGAAAAATCCCTCTCCTGCTGGGTGTTGTAAGTGCGGTTTCCCCACAAATAAGCAAGAATTCAAAATTGGCCAAAATAAGCCAAAACAGAATAAATTAAATATTTGGCTTCACACCACTTTGCAATGTTCTTACAGTAAATGGGAAGTGCTGTCCCCCATCTTGAGTATTCCCTGGATGATGGCTTTTCTTGGGAATACATTTTTGGAGAGAAACCCTAAGAATATTTGTTTCCTTGAAAGGATGTATGCTTTTGCTAGTGAATGTTGATTTAGGAACATTAAAGAAATGTGAAGGACTGAAAAAGGTCCTGGGTTTGGTGTTGGGGAAGGGAGTAGGAGGAACTCAAGTTCATTGAGTTCTTATTTTGGTGAAGGGCTAGCCATCTAACGTAACTTTTACTCTTTGCTGATGTTATTGGGCATTTTATTGGTAAGAAAATTATAGATAAGTTAACAAAATTCCCTAAATTCACATTTTTTTAGCAAAAGGAAGAACTTGAGGTAAGATTAAAACAGCACAGTGGGTCTGTTGAGAATGAAGATCTGTGCTGTTTCTCTTCTTTACTACAGATCTCTGAGGGTTGGATTTCAATGGGGCAGGCAAAAGCTCTGCATTGCGGGCTCATCTCCCTTCACTGATATTTAATTCACAAAGGATGACACCATCAGTATAATAATCAGAGAGGAATCTTCACATGCAACTACCCTTAGGAAAGGCAGCACATGCTTTGTATTAACATTCAAATGTTAATAATTATTACATCACTAAATTTATCATGCGTTGTATCAAGTGCTTTACATATAATTTTTATTTCATCCACAATAACCTTAACTATGTATTTTGTTTCTATTTTAAATGTGAAGCAATTGTAACTTAGGATAAATAAGTATCACATAGTCAATGGAAACACTAGTATCTAAAATAAAGTGTCTATTCTTAACTCTAGTAGTAATCGTGTATCAGTGTCACATGTGAAGTTAAAAATAATCATTATTTGAACATTTATTAGTTTTTTTGGCTACCAATACCAAAGGATTAGTGTTTTCGGTAACTTTACCGTCATTTTCCCACTCTTAGCTCCTGTGCTTTTCAGTAGTTGACTCAATTTTCAGATGCAGAAGCGAGTCCTGATTGTTCTAAGGCAATCAGCATGCCCATCCTCTTAGCCATAGTTATAGGTTCAAGATGGACATGTATGCAAATAAGAACCATTGTGAGGTAATGTTTGCTGGGGCTTCTGGGAAAGAGAAACTTTCCTTATATAGTTCCTATGGATTTGATAGTATGAAAACGAAAGGTCTGGAGGTATCATATTTTGCATTCATCAGGAGCCTAAGGCTGCCAGTGACCAACACCTAGAATAGGGAATGAAGGAAGCTAACCTTCAGGAGCCAGAACACAGAGATGAGACCTGGTGGTCATTTGTTTCTAAATAAAGCTGTACCTGAAGATATCATTCCCCAAAGACCCTGCAATTATATGAGACAATGGTTACATTTTTTGTTTATGGCAATTTAAGTTGGATTTTCTAGTGTTTGTAAGTAAATGAATGCTGATATTTAAATTTTACTCAGAAAGCACTAACCAAAAAAGAAATTACTGCTAAACTAGACTATGCTAAAATTCAAGACTGTGTTTGTGAAAATAAAGTCTCAAACAGCCAAAAATACTTGCAACACATAAAATTGACAGATCAGTACCCAGAATATATAAATAATTCTTATAAGTAGAAAGATGATGACAAAAATACACTTATTTTACAATAGAATTGATACATATATACATTTAAAAATTTTTTAAATTAATTGACAAATAATAATTGTATACATTTATGGGATATAATGTGATATTTTTGATATATGTATAAATTATAAAAAGACTAAATCAAGCTGATTAACATATCTACCACTTCACCTATTTATTTATTTATTTGGTGAGAACATTTAAAATCTACTCATTTCACAATTTTGAAATATACATTATTATAATCTGTGGTTACCATGTTATGCAATAGATTTCTAAAATTTATTCCTCTTGTCTAACTGGAACTTTGTCCCCTTTGCCCAACATATCCCCATTCCTCACACCCCTGAAACCCCTAGATTCTAATAACCACCATTGTCTTCTCTGCTTCTGTGAGTTTGACTTTTTAAAATTTTTCATGTAAGTGACATTATGCAGTATTTGCCTTTCTGTGCCTCGCTTATTTCACTTAGCATAATGTTCTGTAGCTTCATTCATGTTGTTAAAAATGACAGAATATTGTTCTTTCTCATGGCTATATAGTATTCCATTGTGTGTATTACATTTTTATTCATTCATCCATTGATGAATTTTCCTATAGTTTTTTTATGTTTTGTTTTGATGAACACTTGTTTCTAGTTTCCATTCATTTTTTATGACTGAATAATATTTTGTTGTATGTATATACGACATTATAAACATTTGGGTTGTTTTCAATTTTTGGATATTAGAAATAATGCTGCTATGAAAATTTTTGCACAAATTTATGGTGAATATGTGATTTCAGTTCTTTTGGGTATATGTCAATGAGCAGAACTTTTGAGTCACGTGATACTCTGTGTTTAACTTTTTGAGAAATGGACAGACTGTTTTCTACAGTGGCTGCACCACTTTATATTTCTATCAGCAATGTATCAGGGCTCACATTTATTTAATTCTCTCCAATACTTGTTTTTTTAGAATTATGGTTATCCTAATGGGTGTTAAGTGATATCACATTGTGGTTTTAATTTGCATTTCCCTAATGACTAATGATGTTGAACACTTTCCATGTGCTTCTTGGCCATTTGTATATCTCCTCTGGAGAAATGTCTATTCAAATTTTTTGCCCAATTTTTAACTGAGTAATTTTTCTTTTTACTGTTGAGTTGTAAGAGTTCTTTATGCATTCCAGATATTTGGTTGTTACATAATATATGATTTGCAAATATTTTCTTCCACTGGGTGAGTCATCTTTTCACTTTCTTGGTAGTGATTTTTTATGAATAAAAGTTTTTAGTTTTTACAAAGCCTAATCAATCATTCATTTTTAAATAAACTAAATCATGAGAAAAAAGTATTTTATATTTAGCTGCATATTAAACATCTTCATCTCTATGAGTAAAATTAAATTTCCATCTGTTAGGATTTCCCATCAGCTTTAAGATCTTTCTTTAATTTTTTTTTCTGTACAGGTCTGATGATGACAACTGCCTTTAAGTTTTGTTTATCTAATATTGGAGTGAACGAAGGTGAGAAAATAAGCTTTGCATTTGAATTCTCTATTCTGTAATGTTTCACTTGTTATAACAAGCATATTTTAATATTATTATAAAACAAGAGGTTTAAAAAGAGAAAACCATATTCAACTTAAATAAGGATGGAAAATACTCTTAAGGTAGTCTTGTCCTTATATTAGCATGTTACTCATTACAAAGAAAAGAGATAATGAATTTTTATGGGGTTGACCTCTTAATTTTTCCAGCTTAGAAAATTATTATGCTTCTCTAAATAGTACCTATTTAATAGTAAACTATTAAGCTACCTGTAAACTATTAATACTAAATAGTACCTATTCCTGCAAACTCACTGATTAAACATGTATTTTCCCCTAATTGAAACATATATTTTAAATAGGAAACCAATTGAAACATTTTTGAGAGGGGCAAATAAAGTGAAAACAGATCTATATATATGCCTTCTCTCTAAGAGAGAAAAAAAGTTCAACGAAAATTAAATCAACCTGTTCTATTATTGTGACTACATGGTAGAAATGTTTCATAATAACACATATTTTCTACATTAATGTTCTTTTCTGTCAACTTTTCTTACAAATATGCAGTGAGAATTATAAAAATATAGAATAATGATAATTTGAAGTTGCTTCTTGTTCAAAAATGTATAACTTCAAAGACTAAGATATGTTCCATAGAGAAAAATGTTGAATGCAGTATAAAACACTGTAGACTTGCCTGACTCTTGAGAATTATTCACGTTTCTATTTAACTGTTAGCATATTACAGGTACTCTTTTACTAAGTCTGAAGAAAGAAGTAGGAAAGTCACTCAGTATTTATCAATAAGGCTATTTACAGTCTTGGGTGAAAAACTGACATTTTAGAGTTAGCTGTATTTTGATAAATTGATACTCTACATACAGATGATGAAAAAGAGAAATAATGTTTAAAAGTGAATTTAATCAATACAAGTAATCCATTCATTCATGAAAATTTAAAGGAGAAAATGGTGTTTATTGTGAGGTGGAGTGTATGCTTTTTCTGTCCTCCCTTGCAACTTGTGATTTGCTTTATGAGGATGTGTGTTTTACCTACCATGTAGCAATATTGAACATGGAATCAAAATATGTAATTTTAAGTCTTAGATCTGTCATTAACTAGTAAAATAATCTTAAGTAACTCATTTAAAATTTTCTAAACATGAGATTACTCATATCTAAAATAGGAATACAGTTGTGACCCTACCTACCATGTGAGATAAATGAGGGATCAAAAATAATGTAATGTTTTTCAAAGCAGTGTGTACACCA
Organism: Pongo pygmaeus; assembly: GCF_028885625.2. NCBI lineage: Eukaryota > Metazoa > Chordata > Mammalia > Primates > Hominidae > Pongo > Pongo pygmaeus. The sequence goes on along the minus strand of NC_085930.1, from coordinate 163,755,710 downwards.
TAAAGTTCTATATAAATATATCATTATCAGGTCAAACATCATTGCCCCATTCTCTATCCATGAACTTAAAAAAGTCTACGTTCTTTTCCATATAAGGATTTCTATGTTATGCATGAGTGAGGAAAGCCATATTGCAACACATTTCTATAAATATTGAAGAGGAAACAAAATGGAACAAAGTCTGGCTTCACATTTTTAACATGTAGTCTAATCAATAGATGAGATTTGGGTTTTCCATGAAGAAGACAACAACTCAAGAACTCACTCTCTCCATTATTATCTAGCTCAGACTCTTGTCTTTCTCCTCCAGCAATGCCTAGTAGTTTTATCTGATCACTCCTTCACCCAAGTCTTTGCATCTGCCACTGTTTATTCTGCCATCAGATAATCTTCCTAAGTGTGATTAGATTATTCTCATGTTTATAAATGTCTATTAATTTCCATTTGCATAGAAAATAGAAGTTTGTTTTAGAAAACATGTCATAACTTGCTTCTGATTCCTCCAGGAGGAGAATTACCCAAAGTGGAAATATTCAGGATTAATGTAAAATGTCAAAGAAAAATTTGCTTTTATTTATACTAGTCTGAAAAATTTAAGAATGTTGTAAATTAATTCTTAATATCTGACACTTTTTGAACACTACTCTTTGCCAACTGTGTATTTCATATTTTTCACACCAATGCCATTATTACACAAAAAATGTGTAATATACTATTTCCAAGTGAGAAAAATGTGTAATATACTATTTCCAAGTGAGAAAATTAAAACATAAAAGGATCAAATAACAGAACCTAGAATATACATCTAATAAGCATTTGTTATATGTGCTAGATTTCTGAACTCTACCCTAGTGCTTTCCTTGTATTTATTTTTTTAATGATTATAATCCTTATGATTTTTTTCTAAATAAAAAAGTTATGAGAGGCAGGTGGAGCAAGATGGCCAAATAGAACCCTGCAGCAATTGCGTGACACCACAGGAAAACCAAGTTGAACAACTATCCAAAGAAGAAAGCAGCTCCATAAGAACCAAAAATCAGATGAGTGATCGCAGTATCTGGTTTTACTATTATATCAAGGAAAGAGGCAGTGAAGAGGGTAGAAAAGACAGTCTTAAATTGTGAATACCCCTCCTTCTCCAACTACCACCAGCAGCCACATGGCTTGGAGAGAGAATCTGTGCACTTGGGAGAGGGAAAGCACAGTGATTGTGGGGCTTTACATTTGAATTCAGTGCTGCCTGTCACAGTGGAAAGCGACTCAGTGCAGAATTCAGCTGGCATCCACAAAGAGAGCATTTGGACCAGCCCTAGCCAGAGGGGAATCATCCATCCTAGCATTCAGATTCTGAGTTCAGTATAGCCCTACTGTCTCAAGCTAAAGCACTCTGGAGTTCTAAATAAACTTGAAAAGCAATCTAGGCCACAAAGACTACAATTCCTGGGCAAGTCTTGGTGCTATACTGGACTTAAAGCCAGAGGACATGGGGTTCATGTGATCCACTGAGACACCAGCCAGAGTGGCCAAGGAAGTGCTTGTGTCACCACTCCCCCAACCCTAGGCAGTGCAGGTCACAGCTCTAGGAGAGACTCCTTCCCTTTGCTTGAAAAGAGGAGAGGGAAGAGTAACTTCCCTCTTGCATACCAGCTTGATATGCAACTTGGATACCAGCTCAGCCACAGTAGAATAGGGCACTAGACAGAATTCTGAGGTACCCATTACAGGCCCTAGCTCCTGGATGACATTTCTAGATACACCCTGGGCCACAAGGGAACCAGCTGCCTTGAAGAGAAGAACATAATACTGGAGATATTTATCACCTGCTGACTAAAATGCCCATGGGCCCTGAATAATCAGAAGTGGTAGCCAGGCAGTACATGCCGTGAACCTTGAGTGAGACCCAGTGCCATGTTGGCTTCAACTGTGACTCAGCACATTCCCAGCTGGAATGGTTATGGGGAGAGACTCCTTCTGTTTGAGGAAAGGAGAGGGAAAAGTAAAGGAAACTTTGTCTTGCACCTTGGCCACAGTAAGGTAGAGCACCAAGTGGGCTCTTGAGGTTCTCAGTTTCAGGCCTTGAACACCATTTTGGACTCATCCTGAGCCAAAGGGAAACCCACTTCCCTGAAGGGAGAGACCCAGGCCTAGCAGCATTTACCACAGGGTAAATGAAGAGACGTTCGGCCTTAAGTAAACATTGGCAGTAGCCAGGCAGAATTCCCCATAGTCCAGGGGCAGTGGTGCATGGGGAGAGATGTCTTCTGTTTGAGGGGAGAAGAAGGAAGAGTGGAAGGACTTTGTCTTATGGATTGGGTGCCAGATGAACCATCGTAGAACAGAGCACTAAGTAGATTCCTACGGTCTCCAACTCCAGGTCCTGGCTCCTGGATAGCATTTCTGGTCAGCATTTCTGGATAGCAAACCTGGTCAGGGGAGGACCTTGCTGCCCTGAAGGGTAGGACATAGCCTGGCTGGATTCACTACCTGCTGACCAAAGAGCCTTTGGGCCTTGAGTGAACACTGGAGGTACACAGGCAGTGGTCACTTTGGGCCCTGGGTGAGACCCAGTGCTGTACTGGCTTCAGATTTGACCCAGCAGTCCTTACTGGGGTGACCACAGTGGTGCTTGGTCACCCTTCCCCCAGCTCCAGGCAGCTCAGCACAAAGAGACTCTATTTGTTTGGGGAAAAGTAAGGGAAAAGAACAAGAGTCTCTGCCTGGTAATCCAGAAAATTCTTCCAGATCTTATCCAAGACCACCAAAGTTGTACCCCTATGAGTCAGCAAGAGTCACAGTGTGACTAGCCTTAGGGTGCCCCTTAATATAGATATGACTGCAGTGACCCAAGGCTTAGATCACAACACTTAAGTTCCTTTGAATACCTGGAAAGCCTTCCTTGGAAGCATGGGTACCAACTAGCCCAGACTGTGAAGATGAAAATAAATATTTACGCTCCCTCTCCCTCTCCCTCTCCCTCTCCCTCTCCCTCTCCCTCTCCCTCTCCCTCTCCCTCTCCCTCTCCCTCTCCCTCTCCCTCTCCCTCTCCCTCTCCCTCTCCCTCTCCCTCTCCCTCTCCCCGGTCTCCCTCTCCCACTTTTTTCGGTCTCCCTCTGTTGCCCAAGCTGGACTGTACTGCCATGATCTCGGCTCGCTGCAACCTCCCTGCCTCGGGCTCCTGTGATTCTCCTGCCTCGGCCTGCCGAGTGCCTGGGATTGCAGGCGCGCGCCGCCACGCCTGAATGCTTTTTGTATTTTTGGTGGAGACGGGGTTTCGCCGTGTTGACCGGGCTGGTCTCCAGCTCCTGGCCTCTAGTGATCTGCCTGCCTCGGCCTCCCGAGGTGCTGGGATTGCAGACGGAGTCTCGCTAACTCAACGCTCAATGGTGCTCAGGCTGGAGTGAAGTGGTGTGATCTCGGCTCGCTGCAACCTCCACCTACCAGCCTCCTGCCTTGGCCTCTTAAAGTGCTAAGATTACAGCCTCTGCCCCGCCGCCACCCCGTCTAGGAAGTGAGGAGCGTCTCTGCCTGGCCGCCCATCGTCTGGGATGTGAGGAGCCCGTCTGCCCGGCCGCCCTATCTGGGAAGTGAGGAGTGCCTCTGCCCGGCCGCCCATCGTCTGGGATGTGAGGAGCACCTCTGCCCGGCTGCCACCCCGTCTGGGAGGAAGTGAGGAGCGCCTCTGCCCGGCTGCCCCGTCTGGGAGATGAGGAGCACCTCTGCCCGGCCGCCCCGTCTGGGAGGTGAGGAGCGCCTCTGCCTGGCCGCCACCCCGTCTGGGAGGAAGTGAGGAGCGCCTCTGCCCGGTTGCCCCATCTGGGAAGTAAGGAGCGCCTCTGCCTGGCCGCCACCCCGTCTGGGAAGTGAGGAGCGCCTCTGCCTGGCTACCACCCCATGTGGGAAGTGAGGAGCGCCTCTGCCCAGCCACCCCTTCTGGGAGGTGAGGAGCGCCTCTGCCCAGCCGCCCCGTCTGGGAGGTGAGGAGTGCCTCTGCCCGGCCGCCCCGCCTGGGAGGTGAGGAGCACCTCTGCCTGGCCGCCACCCGGTCTGGGAGGAAGTGAGGAGCACCTCTGCCCAGCTGCCCCATCTGGGAAGTGAGGAGCGCCTCTGCCCGGCTGCCACCCCCTATGGGAAGTGAGGAGCGCCTCTGCCCGGCCGCCCACTCTGGGAAGTGAGGAGCGCCTCTGCCCGGCCGCCCACTCTGGGAAGTGAGGAGCGCCTCTGCCCGGCCGCCCACTCTGGAAGGTGAGGAGTGCCTCTGCCCGGCCGCTCCGTCAGGGAGGTGAGGAGCGCCTCTGCCTGGCCGCCACCCCATCTGGGAGGAAGTGAGGAGCATCTCTGCCCAGCTGCCCCATCTGGGAAGTGAGGAGCGCCTCTGCCCGGCTGCCACCCCCTATGGGAAGTGAGGAGCGCCTCTGCCCGGCCGCCCACTCTGGGAGGTGAGGAGTGCCTCTGCCCGGCCGCCCCGTCTGGGAGGTGAGGAGCGCCTCTGCCTGGCCGCCACCCCGTCTGGGAGGAAGTGAGGAGCGCCTCTGCCCGGCCGCCCACTCTGGGAAGTGAGGAGCGCCTCTGCCCGGCCGCCCCGTCTGGGAGGTGAGGAGCGCCTCTGCCTGGCCGCCACCCCGTCTGGGAGGAAGTGAGGAGCGCCTCTGCCCGGCCGCCCACTCTGGGAAGTGAGGAGCGCCTCTGCCCGGCCGCCCACTCTGGGAGGTGAGGAGCGCCTCTGCCTGGCCACTCCGTCTGGGAAGGGAGGAGCGCCTCTGCCCGGCCGCCCCGTCTGGGAGGTGAGGAGCACCTCTGCCCGGCCGCCACCCCGTCTGGGAGGAAGTGAGGAGCACCTCTGCCCGGCCGCCACCCCGTCTGGGAGGAAGTGAGGAGCACCTCTGCCCGGCCGCCACCCCGTCTGGGAGGAAGTGAGGAGCGCCTCTGCCCGGCTGCCCCATCTGGGAAGTGAGGAGCGCCTCTGCCCGGCTGCCACCCCGTATGGGAAGCGAGGAGCGCCTCTGCCCGGCCGCCCCGTCTGGGAGGTGAGGAGTCCTCTGCCTGGCCACCCCGTCTGGGTAGTGAGGAGCGCCTCTGCCCGGCCACCCCGTCTGGGAAGTGAGGAGCGCCTCTGCCTGGCTGCCACCCCGTCTGGGAGGAAGTGAGGAGCGCCTCAGCCCGGCTGCCACCCCGTATGGGAAGTGAGGAGCGCCTCTGCCCGGCCGCCCCGTCTGGGAGGTGAGGAGTGCCTCTGTCCGGCTGCCACCCCGTCTGGGAGGAAGTGAGGAGCACCTCTGCCCGGCTGCCCCGTCTGGGAGATGAGGAGCACCTCTGCCCGGCCGCCCCGTCTGGGAGGTGAGGAGTGCCTCTGCCTGGCCGCCACCCCATCTGGGAGGAAGTGAGGAGCGCCTCTGCCCGGCTGCCCCATCTGGGAAGTGAGGAGCGCCTCTGCCCGGCCGCCACCCCATATGGGAAGTGAGGAGCGCCTCTGCCTGACCACTCCGTCTGGGAGGTGAGGAGCGCCTCTGCCCGGCCGCCCCGTCTGGGAGGTGAGGAGTGCCTCTGCCCGGCCGTCACTCCGTCTGGGAGGAAGTGTGGAGCACCTCTGCCCGGCTGCCCCGTCTGGGAGATGAGGAGCACCTCTGCCCGGCCGCCCCCTCTGGGAAGTGAGGAGCGCCTCTGCCTGGCCGCCACCCCGTCTGGGAGGAAGTGGGGAGCGCCTCTGCCTGGCTGCCCCATCTGGGAAGGGAGGAGCGCCTCTGCCCAGCCGCCACACCGTCTGGGAAGTGAGGAGCGCCTCTGCCCGGCCGCCCCCTCTGGGAGGTGAGGAGCGCCTCTGCCCGGCCGCCCCCTCTGGGAGGTGAGGAGCGCCTCTGCCCGGCCGCCCCGTCTGGGAGGTGAGGAGCACCTCTGCCCGGCTGCCACCCGGTCTGGGAGGAAGTGAGGAGCGCCTCTGCCCGGGCGGCCCTGTCTGGGAAGTGAGGAGCACCTCTGCCCGGGCAGCCCCGTCTGGGAAGCGAGGAGCGCCTCTGCCCGGGCGGCCCCTTCTGGGAAACGAGGAGCGCCTCTGCCCGGGCGGCCCCATCGGGGAAGTGAGGAGCGCCTCTGCCCGGCCGCCCCGTCTGGGAGGAGAGGAGCGCCTCTGCCCGGGCGGCCCCGTCTGGGAAGCGAGGAGCGCCTCTGCCCGGCCGCCCTGTCTGGGACGTGAGGAGCGCCTCTGCCCGGCTGCCCTGTCTGGGAGGTGTACCCAACAGCTCCAAAGAGACAGCGACCATCGGGAGCGGGCCATGAGGACGATGGCGGTTTTGTTGAAGAGAAGGGGAGGAAGTGTGGGGAAAGGAAGGAGAGATCAGATTGTTGCTGTGTCTGTGTAGAATGGGGTGGGCATAGGAGACTCCATTTTGTTCTGACTAGGAGAAATTCTTCTGCCTTGGGGTGCTGTTGATCTATGGCCTTTCCCCCAGCCCCATGCTCTCTGAAACATATGCTGTGTCAACTTAGGGTTAAATGGATTAAGGGCGGTGCAAGATGTGCTTTGTTAAACAGATGCTTGAAGGCAGCATGCCCTTTAAGAGTCATCACCACTCCCTAATCTGAAGTACCCAGGGGCACAAACACTGCAGAAGGCCGCAGGGACCTCTGCCTAGGAAAACCAGAGACCTTTGTTCATGTTTATCTCCTGACCTTCTCTCCACTATTATCCTATGACCCTCCCATATCCCCCTCTCCGAGAAACACCCAAGAACGATCAATAAATACTTCATAAATTTAAAAAAAAAAAAAAAAAAAAAAAAAAAGAAAATAAATATTTACTTCTTCAATGCCCAGACATCAACCAATATCCACAAGCCTCAAGACCATCCAAGAAAACATAACTTCCCCCAGTGAACTAAATAAACTACCAGTGATAAATCCTGGAGTGACACAGATATGTGACACTTTAGACAAAGAATTCAAAATAGCTGTTTTGAGAAAACTCAATGAAATTATACATAACACAGAGAAGGAATTCAGAATATCACATAAATTTAACAAAGGAATTGAGATAATTTTTTTAGATTTCTTAATTTTATTTTACTTTAAGTTCTGGGATACACATACTGGATGTGCAGGTTTGTTACATATGTATACATGTGCCATGGTGGTTTGCTACACCTATCAACCCATCATCTAGCTTTTAAGTCCTGCAGGCATTAGGTATTTGTCCTAATGCTTTCCCTCCCATTTCCCTGCATGCCACAACAGGCCTGAGTGTGTGGTGTTCCCCTCCCTGTGTCCATGTGTTCTCGTTGTTCAACTGCCACTTATGAGTGAGAACGTGCAGTGTTTGGTTTTCTGTTCCTGTGTTAGTTTGCTGAGGTTTTAAAACTCTAGCAGAAATTGTAAAGTTGAAAAATTCAATGCTGTACTGAAGAATGTGTGAGTCTCTCAACAGCATAATTGGTCAAACAGAAGAAAAAAGTAGTGAGCTTGAAGACAGGCTATTTGAAAATACAAAGTAAAAAGAGATGAAAGAAAAAAGAATAAAAAATAATGAAGCACTTTTACAAATCTAGAAAAAAAAGAAGAATCTGCTTGGTTAAGGAGAAAAAAAAGTACCCTAAAAGCAGCAAGAGAAAAGAAGCAAATAAGATACGGTGAAGCTCCAATACATCTGGCAGCAGACTTCTTGGTGGAAACCTTATAGGCCAGAGGAGAGTAGCTTCACATATTTAAAGTGCTGAAGAAAAAAAACCTTTCATCCTAGAATGGTATATCCATGAAAATATCCTTCAAACGTGAAGAAAAAATAAAGATATTCCCAGACAAACAAAAGCTGAGGGAGTTCGCCAACACCAGACCTGTCCTATAAGAAATGTTAAAGGAATTCTTCAATCTGAAAGAAAAAGACATTTATGATCAATAAGGTACAAAACTCATTGGTAGTAGTTAAGTGCACAGACAAATACAGAATATTATAACACTATTTGTGATGTGTAAACTACTCATATCTTGAGTTGAAAAACTAAAAAATAAAATAAGCCTATCAAAAATAATAGCTACAACATCTTTTCAAGATAGACAGCACAATAATATATAAATAGAAGCAACAAAAAGTTAAAAAGTGAGGAGAATGAAGTTAAACTGTAGAGTTTTTCAAATTAGTTTTCCCTTTGTTAATTACATTGTTTTTGCCACCAGTGTTAAGTTGTCATCAGTTTAAAATAATGGGTTATAAGAAGTTATTTGGAAGCCTCATAGTAACTTCAAGTCAAAAAGCCTACAAGAGATACAAAAAAATAAAAAGTAAGAAATTAAAACATAATACCAGAGAAAATCACCTTCACAAAAATAAAGACAGGAAGAAAAGAAGAAAGGTAGAAAGAAAGACAGGGAGGGAGGGGAGGAGAGAGGGAAGAAAGACCACAAAAAACAGAAACCAGAAAACAAATAACAAAATGACAAGAGTAAGTCCTTGCTTATCAATAATAACATTAAATGTAAATGAATTAAACTCTCCAATGAAAAGACATAGAGTGGCTGAATAGATTTAAAAAAAAAAAAAAAGACCCAATGATCCATTACCTGCAGGAAAACACGCATGACCTATAAAGATACACACAGGCTGGGAGCAGTGGCTCATGCCTGTAATCCCAGCAGTTTGGGAGGCCAAGGTGGGTGGATGACCCGAGGGTCAGGAGTTCAAGACCAACCTGGCCAAAATGATGAAACTCTCTCTCTACTAAAATTACAAAAATTAGCCAGGTGTTCTGGCATGTGCCTGTAGTCCCAGGTACTCAGGAGGCTGAGGCATGATAATCGCTTGAACATGGGAGGCAGAGGTTGCAGTAAGCTGAGATTGCACCACTGCATTGCAGGCTGGGTGAGAGAGTGAGACTACATCTCAAAAAAAAAAAAAAAAAGAAAAGAAAAGAAAAAAGAAAGAAAAAAGACACACATAGACAGAAGATAAAGGAATTAGAAAAGATATTTTAGGCAAATGAAAATAAAAAAAGAGCAGGAGTAGCTATACCTATATCAGACAAAATAGATATCAGCAATAACAATAAAAACAGACAACAAAGGTCACTATATAATGATAAAGGGGTCAATTCACCAAGAAGATATAATAATTGTAATTATATATATACCCAACACTGGAGTACTCAGATATATAATGCAAATATTACTAGAACTAAAGAGAAAGATGGGCCTCAACACAGAAATACTTGGACACTTTAACACCCCATTTTCAGCATTGGAAAGATAATCCAGACAGAAAAGTCAACACAGAAACATCAGACTTAATCTGCACTATAAACCAAATGGACCTAACACACATGTACGGAATAGTTCACCCAACAGCTGAAGAATACACATTATTATTCTCAGTACAGGAATTATTCTCAAGAATAGACCATATGTTGGGCTACAAAACAAGTCTTTAAAAATTCAAAAAAATTGAAATTATGTCAAGTATCTTATCTGAACATAATGGAACAAAACTAGATATAAATAACAGGAGGAATTTTTGAAACTATACAAACACATGGAAGTTAAAAAATATGCTCCTGAATGACCAGGGGAATCAATGAAGAAATTAAGAGAAAAATTGGAAATTCCACTGAAATGGTCATAGAAACACAACATACCAAAATCTGTGGGATAAACAGAGAACATAAATAAGAGGAACATTTATGACAATAAGTGCCTATACAAAAAAAGTAGATAAACTTCACATAAACAACCTAATGCATCTTAAAGAACTAGAAAAGCAGGTGCAAAACAAACCCAAAATTAGTAGAAAAAAATAATTAAGTTCAGAGCACAAATAAATGAAATTGAAATGAAAAAATAATACAAAAATCAATGAAACGAAAAGTTTTTTTAAAAAAAAGATAAACAAAATTGACAAATATTTAGCCAGACTAGCCAAGATAAAAAGCGAGAAGATCCAAATAAATAAAATCAGAAATGTGAAATGAGGCATTACAATTGACACTGCAGAAATTCAAAGGATCATTAGTGGCTGCTATGAGCAACTATATGCCAGTAAATTGGAAAACCGAAAAAATAAATTCCTAGACACATACAACCTAACAAGATTGAACCATGAAGAAATCCAATATATCATAAAGAAATCCTGAACCTGAAGAGACCAATAACAAGGAACGAGATTGAAGCTGTAATAAAAAGTCTCCCAGCAAAGAAAATCCAGAACCCGATAGCTTTACTGCTGAATTTTGCCAAACATTTAAAGAACTTATACCAATCCTATTCACACTATTCTAAAAAATAGAGGAGGGAATACTTCCAAACTCATTCTATGAGGCCAGTATTACCCTGATACCAAAAACAGACAAAGGCACATCAAAAGAAGAAAACTACAGGCCAATATCTCTGATGAACATGGATGAAAAAATCTTCAACAAACTACTTGCAAACCTAATTCAACAACACATTAAAAAAGTCATTCATTATGACCAAGTGGGATTTTATCCCAGGGGTGCAAGGATGGTTCAACATACACAAATCTATCAATGTGATACATTATATCAATAGAGTGCAGGAAAAAACCCATATGACCATTTCAATTGATGTTGAAAAAGCAATTGATAAAATTCAACATTCCTTCATTATAAAAGCTCTCAAAAAACTGGGTATAGAAGGAACATACCTTAGCATAATAAATGCTGCGTATGACAGATTCATAGCTAGTATCATACTGAATGGGAAAAAACTGAATGCCTTTCCTCTAAGATCTGGAACACATAGATGCCAACTTTGACCACTGTTATTCAACATAGTACCTGAACTCCTAGCTAGAGTAATCTCACCAAGAGAAGCAAATACAGAGCATTCAAATTGGAAAAGTAGAAGTCAAATTATCCTTATTTGCAGATAATATGATTTTATATTAGCAAACAACTAAGGATTCCACCAAAAAACTATTAGAATAGATAAACAAATTCAGAAAAGTTGCAGGATACAATAATCAACATACAAAAATCAGTAGCATTTACATATACCAGCAATGAACCATCTGAGAAAGAAATCAAGAAAGTAATCCCATTTACAATAGCTACAAACAAAATGAAATACCTTGGAATTAACAAAAGAAATAAAATATCTCCACATTGAAAACTGCAAAATATTGATGAAAGAAATTGAAGAGAACACAGAAAAATGAGAAAAATATTCCATGCTCATGAATTGGAAGAATCAGTACTGTTAAAATGCCGATACTACTTGATATGGTTTGGGTGTGTTCCCACCCAAATCTCATCTTGAATTGTAACTCCCACAATTCCCACACCATGGGAGGAACCCAGTGGGAGGTGATTGAATTATGGGGATGGGCCTTTCCTGTACTGTTATCATGATAGTGAATAAGTCTCACAAGATCTGATGGTTTTAAAAACAGGAGGGTCCCTGCACAAGCTCTTCTCTTGTCTGCTAGCATGTGAGATGTGTCTTTCATTTTCTGCCATTATTGTGAGGCCTTCCCAGCCATGTGGAACTGTAAGTCCAATAAACCTCTTTCTTTTGTTAATTGCCCAGTCTTGGGTGTGTCTTTATGAGCAGTGTGAAAATGGACTAATACAGTAAATTGGAACCAGTAGAGTGGAGCATTGCTGAAAAGATACCTGAAAATATGGAAATGACTTTGCAACTGGGTAAGAGGCAGAGGTTGGAACAGTTTGGAGGGCTCAGGAGAAGACAGGAAAATGTGGGAAAGTTTAGAACTTCCTAGAGACTTTTTGAATGGCTTTGACAAAAATTCTGATAGCGATATGAACAATAAGGTCCAGGCTAAGGTGGTCTCAGATGGAGATGAGGAACTTGTTTGCAACTGGAGCAAAGGTGACTTTTGTTATGCTCCAGGAAAGAGACTGGCAGCACGTTGCTCCTGCCCTAGAGATTTGTGGAACTTTGAACTTGAGAGAGATTATTTAGGATAACTGGTGGAAGAAATTTCTAAGCAGCAAAGCATTCAAGAGGTGACTTGGGTACTGTTAAAGGCATTCAGTTCTATAAGGAAAGCAGAGCCTAAAAGTTCAGAAAATTTGCAGCCTGACAATGTGATAGAAAAGAAAACCCCATTTTCTGAGTAGAAATTAAAGCTGGCTGCAGAAATTTGCATAAGTAATGAGGAGCCAAATGCATAAGTAATGAGGAGCCATTGTTAATCAAGACAACGGAGAAAATGTCTTCAGGATATGTCAGAGGTCTTCACAGTAGCCCCTCTCATCACAGGCCCAGAGGCCTAGGAGGAAAAAATTATTTTGTGGGCCAGGCACAGGGTCCCCATGCTGTATGTAGTCTAGAGATTTGGTGCTCTGCATCCCAGCCATTCTAGCCATGACTAAAATGGGCCAAGCTGCAGCTCAGGCTGCAGCTTCAGAGGGTGCAAGCCCCAAGCCTTGGCAGCTTCCATGTGGTGTTGAGCCTGCAGGAGCACAGAAGTCAAGAATTGAGGTTTAGAAACCTCTGTCTTGATTTCAGAGGGTGTATGGAAATGCCTGGATGTCCAGGCTGAAGTTTGCTAGGGGTTGGGGGGTGGGGGCCTCTCATGGAGAACCTCTGCTAGGGCAGTGCAGAAGGGAAATGTGTGGTAGGAGCCCCCCAAAGAGAATCCCTGCTGGGGCACCACTTAGTGGAGCTGTGAGAAGAGGGCCACCATCCTCCAGCCCCCAGAATAGTAGATCCACCAACAGCTTGCACTGTGCACCTACAAAAGCTGCAGACACTCAACAACAGCCCATAAAAGCAGCTGGGAGGGAGGCTGCACCCTGCAGAGCCACAGGGGCAGAGCTGCCCAAGACCATGGGAACCTACTTCTTGCATCAGCATGACCCGATGCAAGACATGGAGTCAAAAAAAGATCATTTTGGAATTTTAAGATTTGACTGCCCTGCCAGATTTCAGACTTGCATAGGGCCTGTAGCCCCTTTGTTTTGGTCAATTTCTCCCATTTGGAGTGGCCATTTTTACCCAATGCCTGTACCTCCACTGTGTCTAGGAAGTAACTAACTTACTTTTTGTTTTACAGACTCACAGGTGGAAAAGACTTGCTTTGTCTCAGATGAGACATTGGACTGTGGACTTTTGAGTTAATGCTGAAATGAGTTAAGACTTTGGGTGACTGTTGGGAAGGCATAATTGTTTTGAAATGTGAGGACATGAGATTTGGGAGGGCCCAGGTATGGAATGATATGGTTTGGCTGTGTCCCCACCCAAATCTCACCTTGAATTGTAATTCCCACAATTCCCATGTGTAGTTAGAGGACCCTGGTTGGAGGTGATTGAATTATGGGGGCAGGTTTTTCCTATGCTGTTCTCATGGTAGTGAATGAGTCTTATGAGATCTGATGGTTTTAAAAACAGGAGTTTCCCTGCATAAGCTCTCTTTTTGCCTGCTGCCCTCTGTGTAAGATGTGACTTGCTTCTCCTTCCCTTCCACCATGATTGTGAGGCCTCCCCAGCCATATGGAATGGTGAGTCCATTAAACCTCTTTCTTTTGTAAATTGCCCAGTCTTGGGTATGTCTTTATCAGCAGTGTGAAAACAGACTAATATACTGCCCGAGGAATCTATAGATTCAATGTAATCTATGTCAAATTTTCTTTCATTGTGTGAGTTGCCTTTTAACTTTCCTGTGTTTTTTGAAATATGAAAATTTTCAATTTTGATGAAGTCAAACCTTTTTTCTTTTTTCTTGTACTTTTGATTTCACATGTAAAATATTTTAAACATTTAGGAAAATGCAAATGATAATATGGCATACAATTATGTACACACAACAAAGATTTAACATATTTAATTATCTGCAAGTTTGTTTATTTTTTTAGAACCTAATTTGTGGTTTAAGATCCATCTTTTTTGCCTTTCTTTCAGAATAAACACAAATTCTAAATTTCAAATGTATCATTTTCACATATATCTTAAATAATCTTATTATATTGGTAAAAATGTCAATTTAAATGTCTTCAGTCAATTTAAAGCAATGTTTTGTTGTTTAAAACATTTACATAAATGCCATAATATACCTAACTTTTTGCAGGTCAGTTTTTCTCAATATTGATGTTTTTTACATTCGTTCATGTTGGCTTATGTATATCTACTAATTTTCACCTTGGTATAGTGTTGAATTATGTAAATAATATATTTTCATTTTTCCACAGATATAAAATTAGGTTGCTTTTTTGCTGTTATAAATAATGTTTTAAAGTATATCTTTGTATATGTCTTTTAATGCTCAAGGGGAAACTTTTGAAATATGATTTACCTAGAAGTAAAATTGTTAGATGAAATAGTACAATTATTAAAACTTTACTATACATTGCCCAATTGCTTTGTTGTAACAATTCATATCCAACCATCAAAATATGAGTCAAGGTATCCCTGCTTAATGATCAAGATTTTGTCAGACTTGTTAATTTTTGCCAACAAGATAATAATTTGGTATCTTATTAAAATTTGAATTTTTCTGTTTATTAATAAGATTGGTTTTCATGTTTATTGGCTATTGGATTCATTTTCTGTAAAATTTCTGTTCATATCCTTTGACCATTCTTCTATTTGTTTTTATCTTAATGGCTTCTTATAGACTATTTGAATTTTTATTATTATATTTTGAGGCAGAGTTTTTCTCTGTTGCCCAGGTTGGAGTGCAGTGGCATGATCTTGGCTCACTGAAACCTCCACTTCCTGGGTGGAATTTTTAATATATTCTGGATGCTAATGCATTACCAGTTACATGCTCTGCTCATACCTGTGTTTTGATTTTTATGTTATTCTTTTCTGGGAAAAGATTTAAATTTTAATGTAGTTTAGCTTAGTCCATTTCTTTATGATTTATGTTGTATAATATTTTGAAGTCATTCCTAGCCTAACTTTATAAAAAATACTATATTTTTCTAAAACTTTGAAAGATTATATTTTATACTTGTGTAATTAATTCATCTTGATTTGATTTTTTCATAAAGAGTAAGTCAGGTATTCATTTTAATTTTTCCATAGAGATAACCAAGTTTCCCAACATTATTAATTATGTAGTTTATTATTATTATAATTTCAGTTGATGTATATTATTTCATGTATATAATACATTCTCAGATATAAATTATTTGTTTCTCCATTGTTTCTTTACCGCTCTTTCAGATTTTTTATCTCTTCAACTTTTTATATTGCATTCTGAGTACTTTCCTCATATGTTTCCTTGAATGTACTAATTATCTCTTCACCTATGTCTAATCTTCTAAATCCACCATTAAGTTTATTAAGTTTTGTATTTTTACTACTACATTTTTTATTTCTGGAAGTTCTTTTTATATTTACTCAAAATTTGTATGTTGTTTTTATTTATACTATTTTATTATTTTCTTCTGATTTATATTACTTCATTTATTGTTGAGCTATTTAAAGCATACTTCCTCTTGAGTCTCTCAGAATATTATTTCTTGAACTCAAGAAACAATTGATCTTAAGCTCAAGGGATGCTAACCTACAATTTGTTGTCTGCTGACTCTCACTCATGGTGATGTTTTCTTTTTGCATTTTTGTTAATTTTTTTAATGTGTGTTAATTTTTAGTAGAAGCAGGTTTTCCTTTGGCACATCTGTAAAGTTTGAACTGTAAAACTATTTTTTAAAGACAATTTTGCATTTACTTCACTGAGTAATATACTGAGAATAGTTTATACAATTATTTCTTGTTTGAGAATTCTTCACCATTCAGGTGCTATAAATTTCAATGCCTTACCTGCTTGAAGTGATTTTTACTTTATTTTATCTTGAACCTTGTGTCTTCTATCTTCCAGTGGTTGAAGATTTTAAAATTTGCCTTGTTACTGAAAGAGCTTGATTCAAAGATCTCAATACTATTTTTCTACCACTCAGGAGCCCAAGGCCATATCTTTTATTCATATCGGGCATAAAAACTCTTGCCATTAGGTCTTATATCCAGATCCAAGATTTTCCAAGTCCAATCTGGTAACAGCTTCTGAGCTTACACATGTAATTTTCAGTTTACTTAACATAAAGATAAGCTTTAAGCTTTTCTACAAGTTTTGTTTTATTTAATCAGCATTTCTATGTTTGTTTGTTTTCCCTTGAGACAGAGTCTCATTCTATTGCCCAGGCTGGAGTGCAGTGGCGTGATCTCGGCTCACTGCAACCTCCGCCTCGGGGATTCAAGCAATTCTCCTGCCTCAGCCTCCCAAGTAGCTGGGACTATAGGCGTGCACCACCATACCCAGATAATTTTTGCAGTTTTAGTAGAGCTGGGGTTTCACCATGTCGGCCCGGCTGCTCTTGAACTCCTGACCTAAAGTGATCCACCCGCCTTGGCCTCCCAAAGTGCTAGGATTACAGGCATAAACCACCATGCCTGGCTCTATGTATTTGTTTAAGAGAAGTTCAATGTTAAGTCAGTGTTAATACATTTAGTTTTAATTAACAAAACAGTAGTCAGAGAGCAAAACATGTATAATTTCTACATTTTAAAACTTATTGTCCTGAATGGTAATGCCTAGGTTTTCTTCTAGGGTTTTTATGGTTTCAGGTCTAACGTTTAAGTCTTTAATCCATCTTGAATTAATTTTTGTGTAAGGTGTAAGGAAGGGATCCAGTTTCAGCTTTCTACATATGGCTAGCCAGTTTTCCCAGCACCATTTATTAAATAGGGAATCCTTTCCCCATTGCTTGGTTTTCTCAGGTTTGTCAAAGATCAGATAGCTGTAGATATGTGGCGTTATTTCTGAGGGCTCTGTTCTGTTTCATTGATCTATATCTCTGTTTTGGTACCAGTAACATGCTGTTTTGGTTACTGTAGCCTTGTAGTATAGTTTGAAGTCAGGTAGCCTGATGCCTCCAGCTTTGTTCTTTTGGCTGAGGATTGACTTGGTGATGTGGGCTCTTTTTTGGTTCCATATGAACTTTAAAGTAGTTTTTTCCAGTTCTGTGAAGAAAGTCATTGGTAGCTTGATGAGGATGGCATTGCATCTATAAATTACCTTGGGCAGTATGGCCATTTTCACGATATTGATTCTTCCTACCCATGAGCGTGGAATGTTCTTCCATTTGTTTGTACCCTCTTTTATTTCATTGAGCAGTGGTTTGTAGTTCTCCTTGAAGAGGTCCTTCACGTCCCTTGTAAGTTGGATTCCTAGATATTTTATTCTCTTTGAAGCAATTGTGAATGGGAGTTCACTCATGATTTGGCTCTGTGTTTGTCTGTTATTGGTGTATATGAATGCTTGTGATTTTTGCACATTGATTTTGTATCCTGAGACTTTGCTGAAGTTGCTTATCAGCTTAAGGAGATTTTGGGCTGAGACAATGGGGTTTTCTAAATATACAATCATGTCATCTGCAAACAGGGACAATTTGACTTCCCCTTTTCCTAATTGAATACCCTTTATTTCCTTCTCCTTCCTGATTGCCCTGGCCAGAACTTCCAACACTATGTTGAATAGGAGTGGTGAGAGAGGGCATCCCTGTCTTGTGCCAGTTTTCAAAGGGAATGCTTCCAGTTTTTGCCCATTCAGTATGATATTGGCTGTGGGTTTGTCATAGATAGCTCTTATTATTTTGAGATACGTCCCATCAATACCTAATTTATTGAGAGTTTTTAGCATGAAGGTTGTTAAATTTTGTCAAAGGCCTTTTCTGCATCTATTGAGATAATCATGTGATTTTTGTCTTTGGTTCTGTTTATATGCTGGATTACATTTATTGATTTGTGTATATTGAACCAGCCTTGCATCCCAGGGATGAAGCCCACTTGATCATGGTGAATAAGCTTTTTGATGTGCTGCTGGATTTAGTTTGCCAGTATTTTATTGAGGATTTTTGCATTAATGTTCATCAGGGATATTGGTCTAAAATTCTCTTTTTTGGTTGTGTCTCTGTCCGGCTTTGGTATCAGGATGATGCTGGCCTCATCAAATGAGTTAGGGAGGATTCCCTCTTTTTCTATTGATTGGAATAGTTTTAGAAGGAATGGTACCAGTTCCTTGTACCTCTGGTAGAATTCGGCTGTGAATCTATCCGGTCCTGGACTCTTTTTGGTTGTTAAGCTATTGATTATTGCCACAATTTCAGAGCCTGTTATTGGTCTATTCAGAGATTCCACTTCTTCCTGGTTTAGTCTTGGGAGGGTGTATGCGTCGAGGAATTTATCCATTTCTTCTAGATTTTCTAGTTGGTTTGCATAGAGGTGTTCGTAGTATTCTCTGATGGTAGTTTGTATTTCTGTGGGATTGGTGGTGATATCCCCCTTATCATTTGACATAGGCATGGGCAAAGACTTCATGTCTAAAACACCAAAAGCAATGGCAACAAAAGCCAAAACTGACAAATGGGATATAATTAAACTAAAGAGCTTCTGCACAGCAAAAGAAACTACCATCAGAGTGAACAGGCAACCTAAAAAATGGGAGAACATTTTGGCAACCTACTCATCTGACAAAGGGCTAATATCCAGAATCTACAATGAACTCCAACAAATTTACAAGAAAAAAACAAACAATCCCATCAAAAATTGGGTGAAGGACACGAACAGACACTTCTCAAAAGAAGACATTTATGCAGCCAAAAAACACATGAAAAAATGCTCACCATCACTGGCCATCAGAGAAATGCAAATCAAAACCACAATGAGATACCATCTCACACCAGTTAGAATGGCAATCATTCAAAAGTCAGGAAACAACAGGTGCTGGAGAGGATGTGGAGAAATAGGAACACTTTTACACTGTTGATGGGACTGTAAACTAGTTCAACCCTTGTGGAAGTCGGTGTGGTGATTCCTCAGGGATCTAGAACTAGAAATACCATTTGACCCAGCCATCCCATTACTGAGTATATACTCAAAGGACTATAAATCATGCTGCTATAAAGACACATGCACACGTATGTTTATTGTGGCACTATTCACAATAGCAAAGACTTGGAACCAACCCAAATGTCCAACAATGATAGACTGGATTAAGAAAATGTGGCACATATACACCATGGAATACTATGCAGCCATAAAAAAATGATGAGTTCATATCTTTTGTAGGGACATGGATGAAACTGGAAATCATCATTCTCAGTAAACTATCGCAAGAACAAAAAACCAAACACTACATATTCTCACTCATAGGTGGGAATTGAACAATGAGAACACATGGACACAGGAAGGGGAACATCACACTCTGGGGACTGTTGTGGGGTGGGGGCAGGGGGGAGGGATAGCTTTAGGAGATGTACCTAATGCTAAATGATGAGTTAATGGGTGCAGCACACCAGCATGGCACATGTATACATATGTAACTAACCTGCACATTGTGCACATGTACCCTAAAACTTAAAGTATAATAATGAAAATAAATAAATAAATAAAATGGATGCTGATGAAATAAACAAAAATAAAAAAATAAAAAAAAATTATTAAGTGTGTCTTTGTGAGCTACTATGGTTGATTTTTGTAAATAATATGTGAGCAATTTAAAACAAGGAGAACCTTTCTATATATTAGTATCAGTTTTTTAACCAAGTTAGTTGTATTCCTCTCATTAAGTTTTAGAACTTTATACTTAATTTGCTGGGGTTGAGAATTCTGTAAAGTTATCTTACCACTATAGTTATATTTGTGTTTATTTCTCCTTATATTTCCAATAATACTTGCTTTATCCTTTATTAGCATGTTTTATTGAATATTTTCTTAATGAAAAGTTATCCTATATGTTGCATTTATTTTTGTAACCTTAAATTCAAACTTGACTCATTTAAATATTCTGATTCTTCCATTCTTTGTGCTTGTATCTATTTGGTAGATCTTTAAACAATTTTACAGATTCCAAGCCAATTTTAAGTGTGTCTCCTATAAACACAATGTTTCCATCTGTTGTTTGAACCCTGATATAGTTATTTGTATGTTTGTTATTGTTACTGTTATGGCAGATATGTTTAGATCTTTTGTCATCTTATCTTACGTTTAATAGATTGACTTAAAATTTTTTCATTTTTCTTTTTTGTTTGATATATACTTTTTATTTAGCTTAATTTCTTTACTCTGATAATTTAAAAGAAATATACATTATATTTTTACATATTTCAATATGTATATACATATTTCTGACTTACTAGATTTTGAAACTCACACAATGTATACTGACTCCCTCTACATTTTTGCAGAAGCTATAGTATGACAAGTTTTATGTATTCTTAAGTATTTTTCTCATCAGGCATAAACTTCTTTTTGAGTGAATTTTGGTAATTAATATTTTTCCTCAAATTAAATAATTTCTTAATATTTTTCTGTATTATGCATTTGTAGGTTCTTGATTACACTTACTGAGTGATTGCCTAACTCATTGCTTTTACTATTGCTTCACAAAATGCATGTCAAAACAACTTTGCCCTCAATTTCCTGATTTTAATAATAATGACCTCATCATTGGCATTTTCTAAATGCTTGCTATTTAAAGTTTTCAATTTCTTCTTTAGCCAAAGAGCTATCAAAGATAATATTTTGCTTTCACTTTTCATTTATTTAAGCTTTACTAAATCTTTTTACTAAATCTTACTAAAGCTTTACTAAGATTACTAAAGTAATCTTAATTATTAGTTCATTTTTTATGGCTAGAATGTGTGTTCTACTTAATTTCCACTTTGTGGAATTCATAAAACTTTTGTCAACATTTTAAGATCATCTGAAAATACTGTGTATTTTATTTGTAGGATAGAATCTTTTTTCTTTTTAACAATATATATTAAGGTTCTCTAAGTGCTTTAAAAAAATCAATAATGTTAGTAGTTTCACTGAAATAATAGAAGTCTATTTCTTATTTTGGTAACAGTCTAATATGGCTGTGATTGGTCTGGTGATCTGTTCTAAGAAGTGACTCAGGGATCCAACTTGCTTTTGCCTTCCTAGGGCAGTACTATTCAAAGTGTGAGAGTCTACAAATTGCCTGTCTGCAGCACAAAAAAAAAAAAAAAAAAAAAGGAGCTGTGGCAGAATGTAAATCAACTGTATAACCAAGCATACTGCTTAGTTAGGTTGATGATTTATAGCAAGGTTCATAGCAAGACTTTCTCAACGAAGGAAGTAGTGCCTGTCTTAGGACTTTAGAGCCCTCTACCGTTTTGTCTACATCTTATTTGCAGACTAGGGAAAAGAGACAGCAGAGGTAATTGTGGGAGTCTTCTTTTAATAGTAACCAGGCTGAGACATGACATGTATCATTTCTGCCCACATTTCAATGGTCAGAACTCACATAATCTCATGCAACTATAAGAGAGGTTGATTAAACATATGATAGCTAATTGCACAGGTGAAAAAATGGATTTTTATGAAAATAGTAATCTCTTTCATGATCTTTTCTCTATTTATAATTCCCCATGCTCATTATAGAAATATTTTCAGCACTTCTTGCTCTGAATCACATTATTAATACACTATATATGCAATTACTTCACACCCGAGAAATAAAGGTGACTTTCAATCAATACTTATTTTAAGAAACATTATCAGGCTTTATTCTCTTTATTTTCTTCATCTGAACTATAAATAAGAAATCTTGTATACTCAGTTTATTTGTACTTTTTAAAAAAATAGTTGATTCTCTGACAATAGTAAATAGCAGTATTAGCTATGTCCACACTGACTGCAAGACTTTTTTTCCATTTCTTATCATTTGTTACACTGTTTCTGTTGGCACATACATAAACATAAAATAGGATGCTTGGCCACTGGTATTTTGTCAAAGTCTTCAACTTGTCAGGGGATTTTGAATAGCACACATCAATTTTGAAACCTTTTGTCTCACCCTGATTTGTATCTTTAGTAGTTTTACTTTATATAAAATTGTGTAGTTTGCAACAGATTCTTAGAATGTTCGGGTTAAAAATATGATTTCTTGATTTTTCCCTCATGTGGCTGACATTTATCTAGAAAATAATATTTCTTTCACTCATTGAAGACACATGGTTTAACTTTTTCTCTTTTAATGACCCAGCATGAATCTTGCAAAGCAACTTGAAACAATACATTTTCAAATTTATGATTCTTAAAGAGCCACTTCAATTATCTCCAAACATACAAACAAACCCATATTTGCAGAATCCCTGTGGTAACTTAGCTTAAAGTCAGGAACATAAACAGAAAAACTAGTAAGCCATAAAGATCTGAGAAAGTGAGTTTATTGCAACCAGCCTTACAAGGGTGAGTAATTTATTTTATTTCTTGGTTTCAGTTCAAGCAATTGTAAGGATAATTTATGATTGATTTTACATTTTGGAAAGTAATTGTAATCATTTGTCTAAGCCTCTTTCCTGCAATATAATGTATTAATTAGCTTGCTATGTTTGAGTAGCTTTGCCAATAATGCAAATTTCTGATTTGTGGCAGAATTCATGTAATGATGGCAAAACCCAGGCTTGGCTTCCGGAAGATGCAGTGAAGCTCCCTTATCTACATTTTGGAAACCATAAGAAAGAGAAAGTAATTACTCCATAGCAGCTGAAATACCAGCTAAAACCTGGATCCAGCTAATACCTGGATAATACATATTGCACATTTTCAAAGATGTGGTTGTATCATTTATATGAATTCTTTTTTAAATCCTGACCAGGATATTTATATTTAGGTGCCAATCAGTTTCTTTTTTGTTTTTACTTATTAATCCTAACATCAGAAACAACCAGGCTTTTCAATGTCCTATTAGACCTATTTTATAATATCAGTGTTATTTAGAAGTATTTGAGACTATTTCAAAACTATTACAAGAACTCAGCTTTCATTTGATTTATCATAATATGACAATTTTCATCTACGGTTCCCGGGGTTAAACTCCGATAGCCTTTGTTACAATAAGGAGAATCTTTCCCTGTAACCTCCTCCTGCCCTCCTTTCTTTCACCTTTCCAAGACAGGACTCTAATCTGATTGTGGGTCATAAGACCCTCATTCTAGGGAAGATCCTGCCCTATACCCTGGAGGAAGGAATGCTGCACAGAAAGGAGTGAAGAATCTGAACAGTTTGGCCTTTGCTGAGTTTAAATCATACCCTTTTTGTCCAGTCACACTGTGACATGGTTGTCCGTGATGCAATCATGCCTATCCAATGAAGTCTCCATATAAGGCCTGAGAGGACAGGATTCAGGGGCTTCCAGAGAGCTAAACGTGGGGAGGCCTACAGGAAGATGAACAAGAACTCATCCATATGTAAGAAGGGTGGTGCACCCCACCTCCATGGAGGCAGAAACTGTTTCACTCAACACCCTTCCAGACCTCACCCTAAGTGTCCCTTCATCTGGCTCTTCATTTGTAGTCTTTAAAATATCCTTTACAATAAACAAATAAACACAAATAAATGTTTCCCTGAGTTCTGTGAGGCACTCCAGGAAATTAATCGAATCCAAAGAGGGGTTGTGAGAACACCAGTTGGTCAGATGTTCTGGAGGCCCAGACTTACAATTGGTGTCTGAAGAGTGGAGGTGGTCGTGAAGACTGGGCCTTCAACCTGTGGGATCTGATGCTATCTCCAGGTGGATAGTGTCAGATGTTGAACTGGAGGATTCCCAGATGATGTCCACTGCAGAATTGATTGCTTATTGTTGGAGAAAAACCCCTATATATTTGGTCACAGAAATCTTCTGTGATGATTTTTGCTGTGGTG
This sequence comes from Pongo pygmaeus, assembly GCF_028885625.2. Classification (NCBI taxonomy): domain Eukaryota; kingdom Metazoa; phylum Chordata; class Mammalia; order Primates; family Hominidae; genus Pongo; species Pongo pygmaeus. Next base: position 163,732,079 of record NC_085930.1, on the reverse strand, counting down.
TGAGAGCAAAGGACAAAAAAGTTTGAGTTTCTTTTAATAATGACCAATATGTGCTTCTATGTGCTACTATGTTTTTTTTTATTGTCCATGTCTTTCATTTTTTTTTGATGTCACAATGAGAGATTGATTACCCAACGTCATGGAACTTGCATTTATTTTCTTTAGGCAGCAACTTTCAAAACTTTTATCCCCCTTTTTGGAAAATCAACATTTTCTTCCTTACAAATATTGTTTCTTGGTATCGATGTCTTTGTCATACTTACCTCAGGAAATTGATTGGAAGGCAATTCCTGAAAATCTCTATTTGATCAAATTTCTGAATCCTCAGGGAATGATACAGGAGTCCTGTGCTCCTACAGTCTAGAACATGATGACAACACACTGGTATATATAGAGGTTTATCTTAGAAATATTTTTGTATTTTCTTTTACATTTGGAAGTAGCACATGCACAAATGTTTTCTTCTTTTCTTACCATTTTGTTTAGATTTTTATAAATTCATGTTTGAAAATGAGTTGAGAAAACTCTGCAAGGCACCTCTAATACTAAAATATGAAGCATTGCACTATATGTCATTGCTAATTGATTTAATTTCCTTATATCTAGGGCAAGACTTGGTTAGCTACTTCAAATAAGATGGCTTATTTTCTCCTTTCCTTCCATCCTATAGCAGCTAGCATATTACTAATTATCTAGTAGATACAAAACATGTTTCTAAGCTTACTTGAGAGTAAGGCAAGTTGTATGCCTTACTTGTAAGAGAGTAAGCTTACTTGTGTTAAGCAGCAGTCAGGAAGATCTGATGGCTTCATTGAGAACTGACAACAGAACTTTCATGTTGCATAAGGAATGCTCAGGGATGTTATTTTCTAGATAGCCTCAAGTGTTCTCAGGTGAAAAAGGAAGTCTGTACATTTTGGTGAGACAGTGGTCACAGGGTATATAATAGAAAGGACATTGAATCAGCAGGGCTGACAGGCAATGCTGAAGTGATGTCTCATTCCATTCCCCTGAGCTGGGAGCTCAACTATTACTAGAGGAGTCAGAACTGTATTGTCATGAGAGCACTTTCTACCTCTACAGTCATTTGGCTTATCACGGACTCCTGAAATATGCTGTTTCTGAAGCTGGATGTTTCTCAAACCAGTTTTAAATTGTGACAAATGCTCCATATTAAAATATTTAATTAATGAAAAAAATTACTGGGCAGTCCAGGTATTCATTATTACATATCTGTTCCACACATATAGTATTCTCTGGTGAAGGGACACAGCCTTTCTAAACTATTGAACTCACCTACAAAGGTTGATGATAGTTTCCTGTATAGGCAGTTGACATCGTTGGGTCCTTTTGATTTTCTATTCTAACTTTACTGCAGCCTAACATTCCTGAGATTCTTCAGAACACCATGTATTTCTATCCCCTTAAGGATCTAAACGGAATATTGGATGCATATTGGGGCTGTAGCTTACTCTTTCATTAAGGATAATCCCTAGGGAACATAAATACATACATACAGGCATACACACATTAATCCCCTCAAATCAGTCTCTTTAATTTCCATTCCTTTTTTATCTCATTCTTGGCCCTGCCTTTGAGTCTTAAAACTTTTCCTAGTTCATTTTCTGCCTTTCAGAAACTTAAAGTTATGCAGTCATTTGCTAAGTTATCTATTCTATTTTTAACACGTAAGTCTAAAATACTTGCCAGTTCATGCCCAAAAGGGGAACTTAATTCACTGCACTGACAATTACTGTCTCCTTTTTTTCTCACTTTCTTACCCTGCTTGGATAGCTCTACCTTCTGGTTTTCTCTTTCTCCATTCCAACCATCTGCAAACCCCCCTTTCCGACTACCCCAGCCCTCCCCCAACCCTCAACTTAGTCTGTCAGGTGACAACATGGCAAAGAGCTCTCATCTATTAGCTGACAACTGTGACTGATTAATATTGACCAACCATCAGGAGAAGTGTGTGGAGAAGGATGTAGAGGCTGTCTCCAGGATCACCAGGTAGGAGCTGTAAAGCCAACAGTTGAAGTTTGCTGAGGGTATGGTCAGATGGGATGAAGAGAAGATGAGCATTTGCACTCAGCCTTCCCTGCCCTGCTCAAGGGCTGCTCTCTGGTCTAGTCCAGTCCAAGTGCCTCACAAACAGGGAAGTGTTATGCAATGTAATATATCATTTTCATTATTCCTCTTCCTTTGTAATACAGAAGGCACTTTTTTTGTAAATTGGAAGATTTTAGTGATGATACATCCTGGAATAAGTATTGTTTTCACTAATGTAAATAACATAAGTAGAAATTTGAATATAATCTGACCAGTTGTGTAGGAGGATATATCTGAGACAAGTAAGAATCAATTGCACCTAAGGAATTTTCTAACAGTGTGATACAATGGCTCTTGGATACATTTGGAGATATATTTCTATTATTAAACAAAAGGCAAATTTGGAGATATATTTCTATTGTTATCCAAAGGGCAGTGAAGATCAGGAGTTGGTAAACATTTCTGTGTAAAGAGCTAGATAGTAAATATTTTAGGCTTTGTGGCCACATATGAAATTTTGGTCACATTCCTTATTTTCTTATTTTTAACAAAGCTTTAAAAATGGAAAAAATATTCTCAGTACATGGGCCATACAAAGTTTGCCAACTTATGCTTTAGATCAGAAACATCAAGGAAACTGCTCTACATAGATCTTCATGAACTTGCTCCCCTAGACAAGAATATTCTCACTAAAATAGACTAAACTTCAATATGATAGGAAAAATACAGTTACCATTAACAAAGCTTTGATTTTTGTCCTCATTATAAGAATATATAAGAATATATATAAAGAATAATATATAAGAAATGAAAAAAAATCTATTTTAAGCATATTCCTCTCTGGACACATTCCAGAAGACCAGGAGTGTTAAATCACAATGTAAAAACTGTAGCCTTCAATCAAATTTAGCTTATTTTTTCAGCTGAGTTTCAGCTTAAAACTCATTGTTGTGTTCATACCTACACTATCTTACTATAAACATCTCTTTCAACAAAAAGCAGTTCCTTAAAATGCCATTCTAGGCATAAGAAACAACTAGCATGTATCAAATCAATGCTGAAAATACTGATGGAAAGTGAAGAGCAACAGATACCATAAAAAAGTATTCCCTTTGCAGTTATCAAAGTGTTTTTCAGTGGATGAGGTAAAACAACAGGTGCCTTCAGAAACTCCATGATTACTCGGTAGACCCCAAGTATTCATTAGATATGACCTAAGCAAACAGAAAGCTTGATTTATGGCTGACTTTGACATTATGTTCAATTAATTCATAATTCTGAATAAGAAGGATATACACTTTTTGTAAATCATACATAAACTAACACAGGTGATCAACTGGCGTGTGATCCCCTTTAAGTTGTTAACTGTGGCTTTTCTGAAATTCTGCCTCATATGTGGTGCTGATATAAACAATTTAGTGATTCTGAGACCAGAAAAAGATTGGTTAAAATCTTAATTCTAAGTAATAAGGTCTTTTTAGATTAGCAGAATGTTCACAGGAGGATAGAACTATTATTTTTCTGTGTAGTATGAGTTATCACTGAATCTTTCAAACCATTTGGCATTGGAGAGCCTCATTAATCATTTGTGTACATAGTTTACTATTTTTTTAACTGCCTTTTTTCACCTACAACAAAAACAAAGAATCTATAGGTAACCTGATGCAGAGTCAATACGAGTAACAAATACACATTTCAAAGTGGGAACTGCGCGATATCATTTTGCAAACTCCTGAACAGAACATTTCTATTACCTTCATGTGCTTCTATGGAAACCTGATGTACTCAGCTCAAAAGCCTTTTGGTGCAGACTTGTGTTTTAGCAAGTGGAGAAAAATCAATTGCATATCATATTTTCTAAAGGAGACTTTTACATAGTGCTTTCAATATTTCATCTCAACTTATGAATTGCTCTATTTGTGAAAGATTATTCTTAGCCAAATACTGAAGCAAGCATTTAATATGGAAAGGTAAGAAGGTGTCAGTTTCATTAATTTTCTGGTTTTCTTTTACTTGGTAGATTGCATTTTTGTTCAACAAATTTTAACTGTTAGCCACTGGATGTAATGCCCTATGTTGTACCAGTTAAATTATGGGATACCAAGATAGGTCAGGGATGGGCTCTGTTCCTAAAAATACTTAGCTGTAGGGCTACTCAGGAGGCTGAGGCAGAAGGATCACTTGAGCCCAGGAGTTGGAGGCCAACCTCGGCAACATTTAGAGATGGTGATACCCCATCTCCAAAAAATAAAAAATAATAAAAATACTTAGCTCAGGTAAGAACCACAAATAAATCTATCGTTTGAAATGTTATTTTAAAAATCTGTTTTTATCCGGGTTATTCACTGGATATTTTTGTCTTATTGTACGGTGATTAAGCAGCTGTTGTCTAAAGGTACCCTTCATAGCTTTCTTGTTATACATGTGAAAATAAGAAAGCTTGCTCTTAAAATTAGCTGCTTAGATATGAAGGAAAGACAGGCACACAGATATATACAGAGCAAGAAAGTCGTATACTATAAATAGATAGGCACCCAACTCTGAAGCCAATTAAATGGAAAATTAATAGTAGTGCTTTGCAAACATGTCAAATTTCTAGGGTAAATCAATCTCCTTAAAGATGTGCTAGTTATCTAGTGCTTCTATACAAGTTGTTTACATAGATAAGGAATTTGTGATAGTATTTTATGATTCTCTTATTTAAAAATTACTTTCTATGGTTGGAATGTGTAAGGCATGATTATACATTTTGGGAGCAATTAAAGCTCTGCTTCATCATTACAGCGAGTCCTTTTAGACAAAACCATAAACAAACAGTCTAGTACTCTGTGGGAGACAAGGATATACATGTCTGATTAATGGTTGGCATTAATGACACCTGGAATCCAAACAGTTGGAATTGTACCTCAGGAAACGCTTCAAGGATATGAGGAAGCACCATCTGAAGCAACACAGATGCTGATAACAGAGAAATAGCTACATCCAGGATGAAAACTGCGAGTAGAGGATGTAGCTGAATTTAGATAGAAACCAGAGGGCAGAATCCAGACCAGGAAAGGGGCTAAAAGAGAACAAAGGCAGTGGGCCTGGCAGCCAGCGCCTGGTCTCATGAACCATCTGTAGTTCTGCCTCTGTCCTCTCCTCTTAGAGTTTCTTGGGTCTGGCCCCTTTGTAGCCTCCTGGCTTCCAAATGGAAGTGCCCTCTCCTTTAACCTCTGCTCTTACATATTTAACTGAAGCGTCTCCATGCAAACTCATTTAGGTTTTCTTGCTTGCTTGCTTGATTGCTTGCTTGCTACTTTTCTTTCTTCCTTTTTTCTCTGGAGAATGAGAGCCATGTTTCTAAAATTAAAAACAACAACAACAACAAACCTAAAATATATTTATGAGTACGTTTTTTAAAATCTAAATATTTATTTCTGAATAGTGATATTTATACTGACAACATTTTAGTCAGCCAAGACTCATTTATAAAGAGGATCTGTTACTGTGAGCCCCATATGGCCATGATAGTCATGGCAGGATTTCCATGGATATAGAGGTCACAGTTGCTCATCCAGTCTTATGTTCAGAAATCTTTTCTGAGGCTCAATTTCTTTGTATCTAAAGCAGAGCTGATACTACATTTTTGAGGGTGAAAATTTATCTTGCTGAGAGCTTAGATTCTGAAATGACTACTTATGAAGAAATTGCTTATATGTAGATTTTTTATTCTTTCAATATGTTTTCAAAATTATGCTCTGATATATCTTGGACATGTATTTTCCAGTCCTCAAAGAAGATTTATATCAAAAGGAAGAGAAGCACATAATCCTACTCATTATGGTTACTGAGGAAACAGAAAAATATAAAGTTACTTCGAATGACTCTCAGCTAAACCACTGCTTTGAAGACAGAATAGAAAACTTAAAGCAGTTTTCTTCAAAATATGAAGGACAGAGAGGTGTCCTCATGGAGATAAATGGTACTTTTATTAAAAGACATGCATCCTACAAATAAATATTCATGTTGCTGATGAGCAGATGCATAACATAGCCAAGATCTCTTGACAGTCTCATGGGTAAAAATGTGGTTTCTCTTTTTTTTTTTTTCTTTTGAGACAGAGTCTCGCTCTGTTGCCCAGGCTGGAGTGCAGTGATGCGATCTTGGGTCGCTGCAACCTCCACCTCCTGGGTTCAAGCGATTCTTGTGCCTCAGCCTCCCAAATAGCTGAGATTACAGGTTCGTGCCACCACACCCAGCTAATTTTTGTATTTTTAGTAGAAATGGGGTTTTACCATGTTGGCAAGGCTGGTCTCGAACTCCTGACCTCAAATGATCCACCCACCTTGGCCTTCCAAAGTGCTGGGATTATAGGCATGAGCCACCACACCTGGCCCAAAATGTGGCTTCTCTTTGCAAAAGAGTTAGAGAGAGACTAAGCAGTAAATGTTAATAAAGCTGGTAAGAAAGCCTTGTTGAGGTAACTCTTTGGTTAAGGGAGTTAAAGCTCAAAGTAAATAAAGAGTTCTGGAATCAATGAGGTGGAGAAGCTTCAGGAAGACCCATAGTTACTTAGTTCTACTCAAAAATTGGGTCATTCTATGCTATTTTATTGATACTAGGAAAATATTTATGACTTTATAACTTTACAGAAATTTCTGTTATCTACATTTTAATACATAAGTCATTCAGTTTACATCCTAATTCAGTTTCTTAGTTAACCATTGGAGGTCATGCTTCATGTGGTAGCAGCATACTTTAACTGCGATTAGTGTACAGGGTGTAGCAGGGGCGAGTCCCCATCTAAATCCCTAGGCATTGGCTGTGCAAAACCAAATTTATTTGTTCAGTCAGTTGTTAACAAAAATTTATTTGCATTTATGCAAAGGCATTGGGGATACAATAATAAACAAGAAATCATAGTTTGTTTTCTTATAAAGAAGAAGAAAGAAAATCAAATTACAACTGAATTTAAGAATATCTAGATTCATGAAGAGTACCTAATTCTGTTCTGGATGACTGGCACCCAAAGTGGTGTTTTTTGACGTGGGTTGCATAAGATACAATGAAAGTATTTTAAACGAGGGAATGTAGTGGTTGCATTTTTAATTTAAAAAGACATTGTTGGTTGCAATGTGGATAATAGAATAGAGGGTGAGAAGAGGGCAATCTGAGATACCTTTTGTAGTTTTTCAGACTCTTTATGGTAATAATTTAGGATATTGATAGTAGACAAGGAGATAAATGACGAAATTCAAGAATAGTTAGAAATAAATCAAGAAGCTTTGGTAATTTATTAGGTGTGAGAGGTGAGGAAAAGAGAGGGTACAGGAAGGTTATTAAAATATTGGACACTTGAGTAAATGGTTTATCAACAAAGAGCTGGATCTGTAATCTAGAGCAAAAGTACAGATAACAGAATAGCCATCACAGAAATGCGGTTACATAGTTAAGTCTATGACAGAAATTAATACAAGGGGACTTGAAAAAGTTCGTGGAAAAAAGAGAATTAAAAGATAAAAATGACAAATGTAAGCATTATGTGACAACATTAGCTCCATCAAGGTCAAGACACTTTTGTACATGATGATTCAGCCATTTAGCTCATCCCTAAATAACTGAGGATCCTGAGAATTTAACCATGTCAATACAATCTTTTTAATATTATTATCTGAAGAAAAATAGATTCCCTTTACAGATTTTTTTAAGATTAGAAAACAAAAAGAAGTCAGAAGAAGCCAAGTCAGGACTTGAAGGTGGATTCCTAATGATTTTCCATTGAAACTATCATAAAATTGCCCTTGTCTGATGAGAGAAATGAGGAGTAGAATTATTGTGGTAGAGAAGGACTCTGGTGAAGCTTTCTTGGACATTTCTTTGTTAAAACTTTGGCTAATTTTGTCAAACAGTCTTATGATAAGCAAATGTTGTTTGGTCCTCCAGAAAGTCAACAAGCAAAGATGCCTTGAGCATCCCCAGAAAACTGTTTCCGTGACCTTTGCTCTTGACTTGTCTGCTTTTGCTTTGACTGGACCACTTACTTCTACCTGTTGGTAACGATTACATTGATTGTGCTTTATCTTTAGGATCTTACTGGTAAAGCCGTGGTTCATCTCCTATTACAATTTTTTAAAAACTGCTTCGGGATCTTGATTCCACTTGTTTAAAATTTCCATTGCAAGCTCTGCTATTGTCTGCAGCTGATCTGGGTGCAATGGTATGGGCACCCATCAAATGGAAAGTCGGCTTAACTTTAATTTTTTGGTCATAATTGTGTAAGATAAACCAATTGAGGTGTTGATAGTATTCATTTCTGCTGTTAATCATCAGTCCATTTTAATTAGGATACAAACAAGATGAATTTTTTTCCTTAAAAATTAATGTGGATGGTCTGTCACTGAGGGCTTCATATTCAGCATCATCTCAGGCCTCCTTAAAATGAGTTATCCGCTTATAAACTGCTGACTTCTTTAGGGCATTGTCCCCATAAATTTTATCATTGATTTTATCACTCCTCCCCACAAGCCTCACTGTAAATTTGATGTTTGTTCTTACTTCAATTTCAGCAGAATTTATGTTGTTCTGATAGGGGCTCTTTTCAAATTGATGTCTTAGCCTTCTTAGTGCCTTAAATTAGATTCTGTTCAGACATGTCATAACAATTTAGTACAGGTTTATTGTGGTGCAAACAAATTTTGAAATCGTGTATAGTTTTTTTCTAGTACACATTTTCCATGAACTTTATGAAGTCCCCTTATAACCTGGAAAGCTTTTCACTTTTGTCGGGTTTCAACAAAATTCTTCATAAAATAATTTATTTATATGAGTTTATTTAAATACAAGTTATTTAGAAATAATTTTTAAGTTATCAAAACTAAGCTGGGTGCAGTGGCTCAAGCCTGTAATCCCAGCTATTTGGGAGGCCGAGGTGGGAGGATCACTTGAGGCCAGGAGTTCAAGACCATCCTGGCCAAAGTGATGAAACCCTGTCTCCACTAAAAATACAAAATAATCAGCCAGACGTGGTGGTGAGCGCCTGTAATCCCAGCTACTCAGGAGGCTGAGGCAAGAGAATCTCTTGAACCTAGGAGGTGGAGGTTGCAGTGAGCCAACATAGTGCTACTGAACCCCAGTCTGGGCAAGAGACTCTGTCTCAAAAAAAAAAAAATTATGAAAACTATTAACCCGATTGTGTGTCTCCCCTAAATGGTAATACAAATCATATAAAAAGACCATTTATCATATTACTTTTTCTCAGTTTTCATTTATTTAAACATAACATTTTAAAGCCATGCATAATGTTAATTATTTAGATGATTTCATTATAAAAGGAATTCTAAAAGGGAGGTCACCAAGTATTTATTTAAAAACCACTTGTAATCTCCATGAATTCAGGCCCAAAGATGTTCCATAATAACTATATATAAGTAGTTCATAGAAACATGAATTTGAGCGATAAAGACATGCCCTGCCGTAGCTATTTTAACTTTCCCCGATTGAAAACTTTTTTGGGCCAGTGTTGAGCAAATTATAGCAAATGAGCTTTCCAGTAAGGGGACTTAATTAATTTTAGTTTATAACGTTTACAAGAATCCTTTTCATACATTTTACTTTAACCTATCATCAGTTTGCTTATGACTTCCTGATGTTTATCTTTGACCTATGTTTATCATTTGAACTCTAGACAAATTGTGTAGGATAATATTTTGTGATATAATCTGGTTTTCTCCTCAACATCGCTTTATAATTTTTGCTCTTTCACCAATTCTGTCATCATAATTTATTATCTCAAGGGAGGAATGATGCAACAGAGAGCAGAAGTAAATCTTAAGGCTTTTGGATTTCAAAAGCCTTTCTCTCAAGAGAGTATAGGGTAAAACTCAGAACATAAAAATTGACTTGAAAAAACATATGATTAATCAAAGAGCATAGGTTTTTCCATTCTGGAGAGTCTCTAGCTAGGAAAGAAGATGACTTAGAAGAAAAGCAAAGAAAGCTGAGACATTGATTGCTCCCTGAGAAAGATCTCTGTGCCTTCCTCTCTCCCATTCACTCGACCACACACAAACCAGGAAAGTATCAAAGCAGGGTCTAAATCCTAGAACAGAGAGACCCTGCTTCCTAAGCCCTCTCTAGACATACAGGCCTATGTATCAAGACTTACTATAAAGCAACATTAATTAAGACAATGAGGTATTGATTTTGCAGATTTACAAACAGAGGTAATTACTTCAAATATTTAAGGGGAAAATATTAAAACCACATGGAGAGAGAACTTGGATAGGAAATTCTAATTTCCTGAGATTCAATAATCCTGTTCTATGCTGCCCTTGTGGTTAGCTGAAAAAAGTTATCATTCAAAGATCTAATATCCAGAATCTATAAGGAACTTAAATTAACAAGCAAAAAAATAGATAACCTCTTTAAAAAGTGGGCAAAGGACATGAATAGACACTTTTCAAAAGAAGACATATACATGGCTAACAGGCATATGAAAAAATACTCAACTTTACTAATAATTAGAGAAATACATATGAAAACCACAGTAAAATGCCCTCTTACATCAGTCAGAATGACTATTATTAAAAAGTTTAAAAAAAAAAACAAAAAAACCCCAGAGGTTGTGAAACCAAGATGCTGATGAAACTGTAAATTAATTTAGCCATTATGGAAAGCAGTTTGGTGATTTCTCAAAGAACTTAGAACTACCATTTGACCCAGAAGTCCCATTATTGGGTATGTGCCCAAAGGAATATATTCTACCATAAAGACACATGCATGCATATGTTCATTGCAGCACTAGTCACCATAGCAAAGACATAGACTCAACTTGCATGCCCATCAGCAGTGGACTGCGTAAAGAAAATGTGGTACATATACATCATGGAATACTACACAGCCATAAAAAGAACACGATAATGTCTTTAGCAGCAACATGGATGGAGCTGGAGGCTGTTATTCGAAGAGAACTAACACAGAAACAGATAACCAAACACTGCACGTTCTCACTTAAAAGTAGGAGCTAAATGTTGACTACACATGGACACAAAGAAGAGAACAATAGACACCAGGGCCTACTTGTGGGTAGAAGGTGGGAGGAGGATGAGGATAGAAAAACTACCTATTGGATACTATAATTATCATCTGGGTGACTAAATAATATGTACACCAAAGTCCCACAAAACACAATTTATCTGTTGAACCAACCTGCACATGTACCCTGAAACTAAAATGAAAATCCTAAGAAGTCATGTTGCTGGGCTTAATGTTGTTTATAACCAAACATGGGATCAAAATATCAATTTATGCTTTAACACTTAAAGGATATGATAAAGATAAATCTAGTGTTAAAGATCTGTGAATTCTTAAGAGGAAAAAAAATGCAATGTAAATCCAGCAATGCCATGATTAAAACATGTTTTATTTTCTATGTATTTCTAGAAATAAAAGTTACTCACATGATTCTTCCATCTTCTAGTACAGTTTATGACTGAGTCATTTTACTTAAGTTAGTTGCTGTAAGGAATCCACAGACACCTATACTTTTACTGATTTCTTGAGTGACAGAACCATGACAGCTCAATCATAATTTTTTGGAGGAAGATAATTTTAAAGCATTGTCTTTCTCAAATGGGATAAATTTGAAGTCCAGTGAATGAAATTTCACAAAAATTACCATGGAGTTATTCAATATTGTATTGAAAGTCCTCATCAGTATGATGAAATAAGAAAAAGAGATAAAGATATAATATTTGGACTTTCAGATGGTATGATTTTATCTATAAAAATCTAAAATAATTTGTGACTAAATTATTAAAATTGATAGGTAGGTTAACAAGGCTGCTGGATACAAAGTCAATATTGGCAGAAATTAACTGTTTTTCTGATACCAGCAACAAACACATAGTTAAAATTTAAAAACAGTACTTTTATAAGAGCATAAAAACATTAATGCTTAGAAATGAATTTCACAAATGATGTGTAAGATCTATATACAGAAAAATATAATCATCACTGAAATAAACTATCACAGATCTAAATAAATGAGGGAAGGAGAGCTAAATAAATGAGATCTAATCAGTGTTAATGAATTGGAAGATTCAATATTGTAAAGAGATACAATTTCTCCCCATAGTGATTTAGAGATTTGATGCAATCCCAGCAAAAATTCCAATAAGGTGTGTGTGTGTGTGTGTTTGTGTGTAAATTGACAAGCTGATTTTAAAACAAATAGAAATGCAGAGAACCAAGACATATTTGAAGAAGAAAAAAGAGGCAGCATAGAACACTGCTTTCCTGGATCTCAGATAATTAGGCTTCTATTTCTCAGACTCACTTTGAAAATGGCTTTAAGATTTTTATTTTGGCTGGGCGTGGTGGCTCACACCTGTAATCCCAGCACTTTGGGAGGCTAAGGTGGGTGGATCACCTGAGGTCGGGAGTTAGAGACCAAGCCTGACCAACATGGTGAAACCCCGTCTCTACTAAAAATACAAAAAAATTAGCCAGGCGTGGTGGTGGCCACCTGTAATCCCAGCTACTCTGGAGGCTGATGCAGGAGAATCGCTCGAACCTGGGAGGCAGAGGTTGCAGTGAGCTGAAATCACACCACTGCACTCTAGCCTGGCCAACAAGAGCAAAATTCCATCCAAAAAAAAAAAAAAGATTTTTCTTTTGACTCTTTGGAATAGTTATAAATGTCCCTGAATCAGTAAACTCGGCCTTTGCTACAAGGAAAGATGAGATCATGAAGTTGTCAATGAATCTGTACCAATAGCTGCTGCAATATTGCTTATTGGGAGATGTTCTTCCCCTCAGTGGTGGATGTATGTGTGCCCACAGGATTGGGAATGTCTGAGAAGTAGCAAAAGTCCTGCTGGAGAGTGTACCATTTGAGGATTTGTAGTTGTACCATTAGTTGTCACGTGTGTTTGAATCCCTGACTTTCACACTCACAGTTGGTTTTAAGCATTTGTTCCAGAAAGTGTATCTCTGTTGCTGACTGATTCCCAGTATACTTGGCTGACTATGTAATGTTGTTACTTCCTAATTTTTTCTGCTTGTTTTGTCAAGCTGCTTCAGATTTGCTGTGAAATGTTTTCTGACACTCCTTCCTTGTTTTTGGTACGGGATACTCGGAATCCGTTGTGAAATCTAAAATGTTTGGTATCTGTAGTCTTCAGGAAGCTTATGGCAGAGATTAAACTGGCATATAACTGCAATACTTCCAAATGTGAATTTTGAATTAGCTTTTAATTATATAATGAGACATTTTGCTTTCTTTTCTTGAAACTTACTTTAATTTTTCTTCTTTACTCAAAGCAAATTAGTGATGTGGTGATGTTGTCCAGAAAGGAAACTCCCCATAGAACATGCACTCCAGTGACATCAAATACAGCACTTGAAACCACAGAAGCCAGGGACATTGTTAACAATATGTGTGAGAGGTCTGGCTTTAAAAAGTTGACAAAGTCATCCACTCTCACTATAGTTTCATGTAGCAGAATACATCAAGAGCCAAGATGATTTGGGTTTCTATTTTCAGTGTATAATTCTGATCTTTGAGATGATTGAAACATTTATATAAAACAAACATCCAGACATTAACTCAATGTACCTCTGCTGTGGTTGCAGTTGTTGTTGTTGTTGTGTGGTTAATGCTGGGAGAGAAAAGTTGCACATTAACATTTTCAGAAATCTAATTCTGTTCAAACAACTATGTAACAACATCGAATGATATCTTCCAATATCGTATTTGTATCATTATGTTATCTCAAGATGTAGCATGATATAAACTCTCTGGGGTTTACCCCTAATGGTGATTTCTAGACACCCATTGGTATGGTGTGTCACCAGCCAACTTGCAGGAGATACAAGAGGGCATCTGAAAGAAAAGTAATTTCTAGATCAGAGTTAGACAGTGTGTGGCAATTTTGTATTCTAGGGAATATCTGTCTAGTTTTTTTTTCTGGAGTGGAGTGGGTGGGAGGTGGGGAAGAAAGGATGAAGCCAGTTAGTGAAAAGGACTGCCAGCCATAAAATAAAAAGTAACTTTAAAGAAGTTGTCTGCTTTTCTGTGCTAAAATTAATCAACTAGGCATTGATTCGGGAGATACAAAGGAAGGTCCCTTACCATTTGTGGTCCCTGAGAAGAGCTGACATTATGCAAAAAAACAGAACATGGGAGTCTGAGCAGAACATAAGACCACGTGCCTCTTGAACAGAGCACCTCAGCACTCAGGCATGACCTCAATAACCAGGGCAGAAACAGTCAAGACATTTGCTCCCACACACATGTGTAGTGTGTGATGCATAGCAGAAAAAGTCAAACGAGAAAATTATTGTTTGTTTCTGCTCTTCTGTTTCTATTTTTACTCCCAGACCAATATGACCTGGGAAATGCAGATTGCACAAAAATTGAAACATTCTCTTGGGAAAAAGCAAACACGCTTTTCAACTTTTCCTTGGCCCATTTTTTTGGTAATTTTTCATCTGCTTAGATAATGTTTCTTATATCAGAAACATCTCTGTGCTTCTCTGCTCCCTGTTTATTCACATCAGTCAAGGCATAGTTGTCATGTAACACTTAATTCTAAGTCACATCGTCTATTACAATGTTGATAGTTTCATTCCTTCTTCTGTGAACACCAATTTTTGTTTCTCCTCCCTGTTAATTCCATGCCTCTGCCAAGTTATCAGATTTAAGGATTTTGGAGTCATCCAGGACTCCTCCTTTTGCTTCATTCTTTGCATCCCACACATTCCACCTATCCTTGGCTCTCTTACTGAGATATAGTCCACTCTCATGTTCTCACCCCCACCTAGATACAATTATGCCCTGGAATGCTAATGCACATTCCTGCCTGCAGGCACTCAACCTTCTAGCCTATCCTCTGGTAGCCACCAGAATTATGTTTGTAGAGTACAAATCAGATTTGTCATTATTTAACTTAAAATCGTCTGTGGGTCTACAAAGAATATAGCTAGATTTCTGAAACTGGGGGTGGGAACAATAAAGAGAGGCATGGATGGCCTTCACGGATCTCTGCGAATCCTCTGGCATTATACTAAACAGGTTGTCTTATGAGCATTAACTAGGTTTTTTTCATGAGAAGAGTGTCATAGATTTAAATATGTTCTCAAAAGAGTCTATGCTGTGACATGTTCTCTCTTCCTCCTCCCAAAATAGAAGCCTCTAAAACTCATCTGTGTGGGGGGCAAGACCCTTCCCAATCCAGTTAACTACAGTAGAATAGTGTAATGAAAGAGGTAGTGGCATGGGAGGCTGAGGCCATTGTAAAATTGTAGAGTCAGGCAGTGCTGGGTGTCAGTTCTGCTTTGATCACCTGTTGTTGGAAATGCATTTTCTCTGAGCTTCATTTGGCCAATCCAGTAAACGGGATAATGTTTTTATTCTCACAGGACTATTTTGGGTATTAAATTTAATAACAATGTAAAGTGACTGGGAAATAATAAGCACTCAGCTAATTTTTATTTATTTATTTATTTATTTTTAAATTTTATTATTATTATACTTTAAATTTTAGGGTACATGTGCACAACGTGCAGGTTTGTTACACATGTATACATGTGCCATGTTAGTGTGCTGCACCCATTAACTCGTCATTTAGCATTAGGTATATCTCCTAATGCTATCCCTTCCCACTCCCCCCACCCCACCACAGTCCCCGGTGTGTGATGTTCCCCTTCCTGTGTCCATGTGTTCTCATTGTTCAATTCCCATCTATGAGTGAGAACATGCGGTGTTTGTTTTTTTGTTCTTGCGGTAGTTTGCTGAGAATGATGGTTTCTAGCTTCATCCATGTCCCTACAAAGGACATGAACTCATCCTTTTTTATGGCTGCATAGTATTCCATGGTGTATATGTGCCACATTTTCTTAATCCAGTCTATCATTGTTGGACATTTGGGTTGGTTCCAAGTCTTTGCTATTGTGAATAGTGCTGCAATAAACATACGTGTGCGTGTGTCTTTATAGCAGCATGATTTATAATCCTTATGGTATATACCCAGTAATGGGATGGCTGGGTCCAATGGTATTTCTAGTTCTAGATCCCTGAGGAATCGCCACACTGACTTCTACAATGATTGAACCAGTTTACAGTCCCACCAACAGTGTAACAGTGTTCCTATTTCTCCACATCCTCTCCAGCACCAGTTGTTTCCTGACTTTTTAATGATCGCCATTCTAACTGGTGTGAGATGGTATCTCATTGTGGTTTTGATTTGCATTTCTCTGATGGCCAGTGATGATGAGCATTTTTTCATGTGTTTTTTGGCTACATAAATGTCTTCTTTTGAGAAGTGTCTGTTCATATCCTTCACCCACTTTTTGATGGGGTTGTTTGTTTTTTTCTTGTAGATTTGTTTGAGTTCATTGTAGATTCTGGATATTAGCCCTTTGTCAGATGAGTAGGTTGTGAAAATTTTCTCCCATTTTTTAGGTTGCCTGTTCACTCTGAGGGTAGTTTCTTTTGCTGTGCAGAAGCTCTTTAGTTTAATTAGATCCCATTTGTCAATTTTCGCTTTTATTGCCATTGCTTTTGGTGTTTTAGACATGAAGTCCTTGACCATGCCTATGTCCTGAATGGTATTGCCTAGGTTTTCTTCTAGGGTTTTTATGGTTTTAGGTCTAACATTTAAGTCTTTAATCCATCTTGAATTAATTTTTGTATAAGGTGTAAAGAAGGGATCCAGTTTCAGCTTTGTACATATGGCTAGCCAGTTTTCCCAGCACCATTTATTAAATAGGAAATCCTTTCCCCATTCCTTGTTTTTGTCAGGTTTGTCAAAGATCAGATGGTTGTAGATATGTGGCATTATTTCTGAGGCCTCTGTTCTGTTCCATTGGTCTATATCTCTGTTTTGGTACCAGTACCATGCTGTTTTGGTTACTGTAGCCTTGTGTTATAGTTTGAAGTCAGGTAGTGTGATGCCTCCAGCTTTGTTCTTTTGGCTTAGGATTGACTTGGCCATGTGGGCTCTTTTTTGGTTCCATATGAACTTTTAAGTAGTTTTATCCAATTCTGTGAAGAAAGTCATTGGTAGCTTGATGGGGATGGCATTGAATCTATAAATTACCCTGGGTAGTATGGCCATTTTCACGATATTGATTCTTCCTATCCATGAGCATGGAATGTTCTTCCATTTGTTTGTGTCCTCTTTTATTTCATTGAGCAGTGGTTTGTAGCTATCCTTGAAGAGGTCCTTCACATCCCTTGTGAGTTGGATTCCTAGGTATTTTATTCTCTTTGAAGCAATTGTGAATGGGAGTTCACTCATGATTTGGCTCTGTGTTTGTCCGTTATTGGTGTATAAGAATGCTTGTGATTTTTGCACATTGATTTTGTATCCTGAAACTTTGCTGAAGTTGCTTATCAGCTTAAGGAGATTTTGGGCTGAGAGGATGGGGTTTTCTAGATATACAATCATGTCATCTGCAAACACGGACAATTTGACTTCCTCTTTTCCTAATTGCATACCCTTTATTTCCTTCTCCTGCCTGATTGCCCTGGCCAGAACTTCCAACACTATGTTGAATAGGGGTGATGAGAGAGGGCACACCTGTCTTGTGCCAGTTTTCAAAGGGAATGCTTCCAGTTTTTGTCCATTCAGTATGATATTGGCTGTGGGCTTGTCATAGATAGCTCTTATTATTTTGGCACTCTGCTAATTATTGCAAATAATTCTTCACTACTTGGTCCTTGGATATTAAAAGATACGATTTGTAAAAACAGCACCGTCATAGTACCATCATCCTCTTTAGTGATAAATCCCTCCATTATCAATTGGATTATCTTTGTTTCAAGTTATAGAAAGGCCAGAGTTAGGAAAAGGAATATATTAGCTCATGTAGCTCAAAAAGTTTAGAAGTAGAGTGGGCTTTAGGTGCTATTTGTACTGGATTACTTATTTTTTATTATACTTTCAGTTCTGTCATTCTCTGTGTGTCAGCCTCCCCTTCAGACTAGTTTTCCTCATGGTGACAAAATGATTGCAGACTTCACAACCAGATATCACACCATCCAGAACAAGAAGGGACATTTGTGTCCTGGAATTCCCAACCAAACTCTGGGATCCTTTCTTGTTTTGGGCTGGCTCAGGCCACTTCCCTCTCACTAAACCAATCCTTGCAGGTGAGGTTATATCATCAGTCTTAAGTGTCTCCTAAACAACTTGTACCCCAAAGAAAATTCAGGGCCATGTAAATATTTAACAACCAGGAAGACATGAGCAACATCAATGTGAACATATACCAGCCCAATTAGAATGGACACTGACTGTAAACAATGAGCATTCCTAAACTGGTACTGCTAGCTGAGCCTCAGTCTTGCTATGAGGGAAAGGATGAATTTAACAATGGTTGACTGAGGAGGCAGTTCTCAGGGATCCACTGATCACACCTACTCAAGAATGAGCTAATCCTCATCATCATTCAGATCATCCTCTGCAGCTAGAAAATCAGAATTCAGCTTGTGCTATGTGCTAATGAGCTTCACCTTGAAAACAAGGTATGTAGAAAGAGACGAAAAGGCAGCTATCAGATTTTCCGTTCTCTAAGAAGGAAGAAATCATCAGAGAGAAAAATACATACTATAGTTTTTGACTCTAAAAATGTTTGTTACAAAATTCTACTTTAAAATTTTGGGTTAGTAATTTATACTACTCATACAGACAGAAACACTTAGAAAACGCATTATTTGATCTTAAATTATTTCAACTCATTTTCAAAAGTTTGGCAAGTTTCATCTAAAATGATCTTTCTGAATCTTTTTTTTAATACCAGGAAGAGCAATTAACACCATTTGTCATTCTTTAGTTTTATTTCATATAAAATTATTCACAAACCACTTCTCAAATCCAATTCTGGAATTCAAACTGTGTAATAAAACAAAGCTTCATGTTTGCTATCTTGGAAATATAACTGGGTAACTTTGTTTCTTCTTTGCCTCTCAGTTCTATTTTCCTCAGCCATGGGTCTGGAAGCTCTCCAGACACCAACAGGGTAGGGGAGTTGTGACACTGGGTTGGCATGTGAACCTCACCACAAATTCTTCAGGGATAAGTCAAAGTAATAATGTGAGTGTGCTGGAGTGTGGGAGTGAGGAGGAAGAGTGGCAGCTGTTCCTTAAACCTATGTAGCTGGACTGATATTTGTAGAACCTCAGGGAGACCTGCAGTTTGAGTACAGAATGGGAGAAGAAGCCCTGAGGGGTATCTGGGCTAGAGTGTCCAGGCCACAAGGACAGAGGGGATTCTCATTCCTCACAGAGAAACCTCCCCACAACCCTGTGATGGGTGTAGGTGGGTCATTTAATCTCCAGGAGAGAGGTGAGGAAACTGAACCTCAGAGAGCTGTGCAATCGTGCTTTTTGTCTCCTAGTCCTTTGTCTAGAAAGCACACGTGCTAGACAAGTGCTTTTTAAGCATTTCAAACTTTCTTTTTAATTGAGATGCTTTTTTCAAATTAAATTTTATGCAGAATCTCAGTTTGTGAAATAATAAAAATGGAATTGCTCTGGAGGAAGTAGACAGAAAGAGGCTTTTGCAGGCTTAGCCCATGCCTCCACCCCAGATCTTGTCCACTCCTGGGTCTTGCCCTGAAGAATTTGTGCATATCTCAAAGCTTCCAAAGCTCCCATGCATGCTTTGCACTACTCACTACTTCATACATATCTCCCATGGTTGGTGGAAAGAAGGAATTAGGAGAGTTGGTAGTAAAGTATGTAGAAGGAAAACCGAAGAAGCAAGGACAATTATGACAAGATAAATCATCTCCACATGCTCGTAGACTTGAGAAACCAACTTTTTATTTCTTTCAAGATCCAATTAAAAGTTTCCTTATTTTTGAAGAGAGGGAGCCTTACATATATTGTTCCACAACAAATTGGCCCCAAACCATAGTGATTTGAGACCATAAATATTTATTATCAGACAGTTTTCATGGAGCAGCAATCTGAGTACAGCTTAGCTGGATCTTCTGGCTCAGGGCCTCTAATGAGGATGCAATCAAGGTGTCATTCATGTCATTTGGGATTGCAGTCAGCTCAGGGCTCAGCTAAGGGAGGATCTGCTTCCCAGCTCACTCATGTGATTGTTGCCAAGATTTGATTTCTTATGGGTTGTTGGACAGAGGGCCTTAGTGTCTTGCTGGCTATTGGCTAGGGACTCTCTCAGTTCCTTATCACAGGGGTCTCTTCACCGGGCACTTGACAGCATAGCAGCTGGCTTCCCTCAAAGCAAGAAAGCAGAGAAAGACTCAAGCCCAGCCCACACTCAAAAAGAAGTATGAGTACCACTCACAAGGTTGTGAGGACAATGAAACGGTGATATTGGGGGATATTTTAGAGATTGCCTATGACGGAGGAAAACACAAAAGTAGGAGTTACATAAATGTACTTAATCCTCAATATGCTTAATCTATGCAATATGCCTTTGGTCTTTTTGTACATTTTTCTTCCTTTCCTCACAATAAAGGGTTCTGTTCAAACTTTCCTTGCTTATATGATTATTTGTAATTCTAAGTAAATACAAATAGAAATACCAACTATAGATATTATTGAAATCCTTCACACCTCTTCTGACATCCCATGTAAAGCCTCAGTAAATTTTCTGCAATAGTACTCACATGCTAGTTTTGTGGCCAACAATCCATAAGAAATCAAGAAGAAAAAAATGTGCTTTCCCATTTCTGTGTTTAATAATCTACATCAATTTGTCCTTCTGGCATTACCTATAAAATGATGAGGTTGATATGCTGAAGGAGTTTGTCCACTTGTCTGCATCTTCACTAACCTGTAAGCTCCTTGAGGGTTACTCTTGTACCCACAGTGTCTGTCACATACAAGTGCTCTGCAAGTGTAAGTCAAATGAGTGAAGCAGCAGTGGCTCCCAGAAACCAGAGAAAATTCTGCCACCATAGCCCCATTTTAACAATTTTTAGAAAACTTATTAGCATCTTTATGTGATAACATACTTCAAGGAAGCATTTGAGGATTTATATACTTGCTAACATTCTCCCCAAATTCTGGACGTCAGATAACAGTTCCTTTGGTTGGTCCAAAAGTACAGCTTAAGAGCTCAGTGAATAGAGTCCAGGAGTTACTCTAATAAATGACATGTCTTCTGTGACTAGTTACTGGGAATAAAATGTGAAGACATCAAGAAGACAGAGTAGAGGACCTGCCATCCAGAAATGCAATAGAAGCGTTTCTAAATGGTTTTCCTTAGTTTACTACCTATGTTATGAGGATTGTGTGGCTTTGGGTGGAGTCAGAAGATTACAATAGACGTTAACGGCAGAGCTTTTGAAATGCTAGAAGCAGGCAGGAGAAGAATCCGCAGGGAGGGAAAGTTAAGGAACTGAAAGAGGTTCTGAAGCCAATGTGTCACTCTAATCCACTGAATTTCCTTCTCTTTCCTGTCTCTTCTGGAGAGGGGTAGGTGAGGAGACTACCTGGTAGACTTCAGAGTCTTGGATTCTGTTTATTATTCGGCCATGCTATCAGCCTC
Organism: Pongo pygmaeus; assembly: GCF_028885625.2. Taxonomy (NCBI): domain Eukaryota; kingdom Metazoa; phylum Chordata; class Mammalia; order Primates; family Hominidae; genus Pongo; species Pongo pygmaeus. The sequence goes on along the minus strand of NC_085930.1, from coordinate 163,710,516 downwards.
TCTCTGTCTCTTTCCAGGTATTTCCTGTTTCTTTACTTTAAATTAAAAGACTTTAAGGGGTGGATTATTGAGATAGCAGGGATAACCATCAGTGGCTAAACTTGGCTTTGCCCTCCAATCACGTGACCCCCACCTCCCTTGTTCCTGCTGTGACCACCTGCCAGGCACAGGGTTTATTCAAAGCACTCTAGTACCTGACTAGGTTAGAGCTACTATTTTCTTTTTTAAAAACAATAATTTTTGCAACATTGTTAAAAGCCATCAGGCGCAATACATTGTAATCACCTTTTCTGCAAAGCTTTCCCTAACCAATCTCCTGCTGATGTAAATGACCTTCCTCCTCCTGCCCTGGATGCCTCCATCACAGCACTCACTACACTGCATTGTCCTCACTAATTTACCTGTCCCTCTCCCCACTAGGCTGTTGCTCTGCAAGCTGTGGATTCCACACATACGTACTTTGGTGAGCTGCTAATCGGGCAGAGGCTGAATACAAGCTGACCTCCTACTTGAGCCAGTGTGCTGTGACTGTTTATTATTTGATAGTGAGGATTGTATAGTATTTACAGGCAGAAGACCTAAGTATTAAGGCATGCTTCTCTACTTGGAATTGTAATCTTGGTCAGACCACTTAACTGTGTCTGAGTTTCCCAATTTGTATAATGAAGATAATAATAATAATAGAAGAACAAGAACAACAAGAACAAGAAGAGGAGGAGGAGGAAATAACATCAATCAGCACAACATGCTTGCTTTTCCCTTGTGATGCAGTTGTTGTGAGGACTGAGATAATGAAGATCGTGCAACTACTCCCTAAACTATAAAGTGCTGTGCCCACTTTTTCTGCCAAGAGCCTCTTTGGGGAGCAAACACAGAAAGCAAGGATTGACTCTCTGATCAGAGGGAGTCTGAGATGTTAACACTCTTTAAGAAAGAGATTTCCAAAATCAAACTTTTATGTATCAGAAAAGTGCTCAAGTTCAAACTCTCTTTTCACATGTGAATATATTTAATCCTTATTTAATATCTTAAGAGGTTGATAGAGAACACATTCTTAGTAAATACACAAAGTGGTCTCTTAGCTCTACGGTCGTTAATAGATTTTAGCTTCCCAGTAATCTTTCAGATCTCACAAAACCTAAAAGCTATTGATTTAATGATTTTAAATAAATAATCTAAGATTGCTGCCAATATTTCCTTAAAAAGATATTACATAATCTACATCGACATCACTAGATGTGTTTGCTTCAATAATATAAGATGCTAAACAGCATAGCTTCACAGCTCGGTGTAGACACCTTCTACTGAACCACATACATCCTTCTTGCTGAGGTGCACACTTAATCCTCCAGGGGCCAAGTATCTCTCAGAAAGGACCCAGAAATTCTGTGCTCTTTTTGAATCACTTTAAAAAATTGATTTCCTATAGACTCACAGCAATAAGCTTCTCTGAAAAGGAAAAGTAGGAGTGGGCTTTTGAAGAGAGAGCCTTCCAACTCAGAAGAAATAGTTTGTGCTTTAAGAAGAGTGTCTTGAGCACTTTTAGGCAATTTAAACGCCACCTTCCATTGCCTTCTCTCTGAATTGGGGGAAATAATAAGAAATGGCTTTTACTAATGAATACTCCACTAGTAAAAAGATGAGCCTTATCAACTCCAAATTATCTTTAAGATGTCAGAAGTCGCTGACCAGTCTCCCATTCTTCCAGATCAAGTGTTACATGTTCTTGTTGCAGCAGATCTCTCTGCCTTAAAACACTTAGCTTAGTGGTGATTTTATGGTTGTTTATGTGATTGTTTTATTTAAGAGCTCAGGTTGTGAAGCCAAACTGCGTGAGTTAAAATTTTGACTCTACCACTTACTACCTGGGTGACAAAGAAACTTAATAGCTCTGTCCTGTGGTTTCCTCATCTGTAGAATGGGATCGATTATAGTCCCTGCCTCATAGAGTTGTGAGGATTAAATATGTAGAGGAGATGACATGTAGAACCCTTATAAAAATGGCTTCCACATAGTAAGTGCTTAATAAATTTTAACTTTTTGTCTTGTTTTGTTGTATCTCTAATAGCTTCAAGTTTTATGAAGACAAGCATATCATCATCTAATATCCATCATAGCATTATACCAAAGAACATAATCAGTAAATGTTTGTTAAATGAAAACACTTAATCTGTAAGATTTCATTGATGTATTTATATATTCCATTTTGATAGTAATTACAGAAAATAAAATAGAAAGCAAAATCAACATGGAAGATTGCATGGAAGTTGTTTCTGAAACACTTCATATTGGACCCAAATTATCTCTCAGAATAATATACGGCAAAATGAATAAAACATGAAGCACTGTAGACTAAGAGTAGTATTTCAAAAAAGTTGTATATATTTGTTAAATGTTGTGTTGTAGCTAAACAATTTGTTTTAGGGAGAATGAAAAAGAGTAGAATATGTTTTTGGTTTCAATAGATGATATCTCCAGGATCTAGTGCTAAAAATTTATGAAGAATTAAAAGTTATAAGAGCACATGTTTAAGATTTGGCCTTGCCCAAAACAGGCTTTGATTACTTCCACAGAAAGGGCTTTTCAGAATAACAGCTAAAATGGTCATATTTTTATCATCAAATAAAAAATTACGAGGTAATTTTAAAAAATCTTTGGTTATAGCATCATCTTGAAAAGAAATAATTCTCAGATGTAAAGGCTGAGAGAAGACAGGTTGGTGTACTAAGACCATTGCGCACAATTCAAAATGAGTGATTAAAAACAAGTGAGCTCTCAAAGGACTTACTGAAGGATTATACTATTTTTAAAGTTTTCCTGAAAGTATCCACTTTACATTATACTGTTTCTGTGAGCAAAGAGCAACTGTATAAACGCTATTATGCCATCATAGAGGAAAGTAGTAGGCAGTTGGGATATCTGACTTTCTGATGGCATAATAATGGGGGCTCTGGAAGGCTTATTTGAAAATAGTGGGGTTTGTTTCCTATCTCCTTAATGATACTTAACACTCCTTAAAGATGAAAGACTTCTTTATTCAAGAGTTGGAATGAAGACTTAAAATGCAAATATTCTTGTTGACTTCCAGCTAAAATAAAGTGTAGATGACTAATATGACCATTTTCTGAATAGATTTTAATAGGTGATGAAAGAATGAGGAAGCATTTTGGTTCAACCAATAGATTAAATATTAGAAGGGAGATTGTTGATGCCATGACAAATGTCAACGTCATAAATTTGGCCAACACAACCTCTGATGAAACCTGAGGATAAAGCCATAAATGTTCTCTAAAAACAAACTCTTTATTGGAAAAGAACTTCTTTGCTTGGAGTTTTCTAAGTTTTCTTTCCACTTTATTATTTTCAAACTACATTATGGGAAATAAAACATCATATTGTTATGACATTTCAAAGAAAGTTCAGCCATTTGGCTCCCACTTTTTTGGGCAGAGATAAAAGATATTTAACTTCGTTAACAAATATTTTCATTGAATTGTTGAAAGTAACATGCAGAAATGACATTATGACTGCTTATCTACTCAATGAATAAAGGAATGAATGGATGAATAAAAGAATAATGAAGGATGAAGCAGATATACAGTTTTTGAAATGGGCACAGGTTGCTACATTGAGAGTTACAGAGAAAGAAGGGCACTTTGCAGAGAGGAATTGGGATATGAAGACTAAAGTTAAACATTACTTGTTTTACAGTTTTTCTTTAAACCAATGTTGATTTATACTGGCAAAAGGAATTGATTTGTGCTGATTCTTTTCCAGTTTACAGTTTAAGTTTAGAAATAATTTTTTATTTAATCCAATGAACAAAATAATGGATGATTACGATGCAAAACTTAGGGACTCTGCCAAAGTCACATTCTCAAAGATTACTTCTTATATCCTAATTGAGAAGTTAATTCATCTTTTCTCAATTCTTATCCTCCTTGACCTTTTTATAAAAATTGACCCTTTTGACTTCCTCATTATTGAAGACCTCCGTAGTTTCTGCATTACTTTCCTTTCCTGCTCCTGTTCCTTTGACAGCTTCTCTTTCTAGGCTGCCCCCAGTGATACATACAGCTCCAGCTTTAACCTTCTATCCTGTCCTTTTCAGTTCCTTGAAGCCTCCATTGGCTCCAATCCTTTCGGCAAATCCTCTATACTAAAGGCTATATTTTGTCCCCTTGGTCTATTTTCTGAACTTCAATCCCACATTTTCAACACTGGAATAAGCATTTCTGACTGGAAACTACATTGAGGATTCACATTGAATAATAACAATCATTAACCTCTATGAATTGGCTGCTCTATTTGGCTTCCTTTGTTTTACAAAGGCATCTTCCAAAAAATATACTTGTTGAGTAATAGAATGAGCTGCATCAGGAGTGACCAGTAGGTGAAAACTAAACTAGGTCTTTGAGGGGTTAATCTAAAAACAAATAGCAATAAGAAGTCTGGCCAAACCTCATTCTGTATTCCAGTGATATTGAAAGTTCTAGAAGATGGTCCCGTATTTATAGTTTTGTTTTGATTATTTTGTTCTTGATTTTATGTTTCTGTTGGTCCTGAGAAGCTTATCAACCAAAACACAGAGAGTAAGATAAGAATGCAGTCATAGATGAAATACATCAGGTTCTAAGTGAAAGCAACTGACTTAACCTCCCTGAATGCCACACTTCATGGGTTAAAAAATATGGGGCAATACGTGAAGTTTTTGTAGGGATTAAAAGTAATATACGACCATCCTGGCTAACATGGTGAAACCCCGTCTCTACTAAAAATGCAAAAAATCTGCCAGGTGTGGTGACGGGCGCCTGTAGTCCCAGCTACTTTGGAAGCTGAGGCAGGAGAATGGCATGAACCTGGGAGGCGGAGCTTGCAGTGAGCGTAGATCGTGCCACTGCACTCCAGCCTGGGCGATAAGGTGCGACTCTGTCTCAAAAAAAAAAAAAAGTAGTATACACACAATGTGAGGGGATTGGATGTTGCCACTTCTTCCAAACAACAAGTAAAAAGCTAAACAGACTGAAAAAATGACAGCCTTTTTTTGGACCTGGAAAAGAGGTGAGGACACAGGGCAAACCACAAGCTTGAAGATTGAAGAGACAGGTGAATACAAGGAACCATACTTCATGAGAACACAGACTCACAAGCAGAAACTGTCACAGAAACTAGTGCCAGAGTAGGAACACCTGAACTGTAACTGATGAATCGCTGCAGGCGAAGTGTGGACAAGACTGAAAATTAAAAATAACTCCAGGGAGATGCAACCATAGAAGGGCCCTTACACTTTTGTGAGTTTTACTTCTAGAGCTCAACCAAGTTCTCATAGTTAATATTGGAGACAAAATCTCCTTTTACTATGGCAGGGCAGAGGTGAAAAGAAACAATTTCACAATTTCAAAACATGCCAGAGCACACCACTCTTATTAACAAGCACTGCCCTCAGGAGAACTATTTATCTGGAGCTAAACTGCTGCAGTTTTATCAGAGCCTAACTGACTTGGAGAAAAGAAAACACCCAACTTCAGCCTACTTTAGCCATCTGTTGTTCCCTCTAAGGGGGTGGAATAATTGAGGAGCACTTATGAAGTCCACTGTCCAGAGTCATAGGCTCACTAAAAGACGGAAGTCTAATCACAGGACTATAAAACACCACTCACCCCCCACCACCGTACCACTACATTACTAAAGGCCTATTAATAGGAGTTCGTTTACCAGTATATCATGTCCACCCATCAGTAAAAAATTGCGAGGCATACCAAAAGGCAAAAAACACAATCTGGAGAAACAGAGCAAGTATTAGCATTGGACATGGTAGAAATGTTGAAATTATTGGGCCAGGAATTTAAGACAACAATGATTAGAATGCTAAGGGCTCTAACGGATAAGTAGACAACGTAGATGAACAGATGGACAATGTAAGAAGAGACAGAAATCCTACAAAAGAAGGAAAAAGAAGTGCTAACAATTTAAAAAACTGTAACAGGAATGAGAAGCTGCTTTCATGGGTTTAGTGGTAGATTGGAGATAGCTGAGGAAAGAATCTCTGAGCTTGAGAATATATCAATAGAAACCTCTAAATTGAAAAGAAAACAAAAACAAAGACTGAAAGAGAACAGAATATTCAAGGACTGTGGAACAACTACAAAAGATGTTACATATGTGTAATGAGAATACCATAGGATAAAAAAAGAGAAAAAAAAGAAACACAGCCATGTATCACTTAGCAATGGAGATACCTTCTAAGAAATGCATTTTTAGACAATTTCATTATTGTGTAAACATTGTACTGTGTACTTACACAAATCTAGATGGTATTCGCTACACACCTAGATTACATTGTATGGCCTATTGCTACTAGGCTACAAATCTGTACAGCATGTTACTGTACTGGATACTGTAGGCAATGATAACACAGAGTACAGTGTATTTGTGCATATAAACTTAGAAAAAATATGGTAAAAATGTAGTATAACCTTATGGTATCAGAGCTGTATATGTGGTCCATTATTGACCAAAACATCATTATGTGGTGTATGATTGCATTTGAAAAAATAGTGACTGAGAATTTCCCCAAATCAATGTCAGACACTAAACCGCAGACCCAGGAAGCTCAGGAACACCAAGTAGGATATGTGCCAGAAAAACTACGCCCAGACATATTATTTTTAAACTACAGAAAATCAAAGAAGAAAAATCCTGAAAGGGGCCAGAGGAACAAAACACCTTACCTGTAGAAAAAAGTAAATAAGAAGTATATCTAACTTTTCTTCAGAAATGATGCAAGCAAGAAGAGAGTGAAATAAAATACTTAAAGTGTTGAGAGAGAAAAAAAAACCTGACCTAGAATTCTGTACCCTGTGAAATTATTCTTCAAAAGTTAAGAAAAATAAAAACATCTCAGACAAAAAAAAAGATGAAATTTGAAATTTGTTGTCAATTATCTGCCCAAGAAATGTTAAAAATAAGTTATTTAGAAAGGAGAGAAATAATCTGGGTCAGAAACTCAGATTTTTATAAAGAAAAGAAGAGCAAAGAGGGAATACATGAAGGTTACATTAAAAGCTTTTATTTTCTTATTCTTAATTGATCTAACAGACAATGGTTTGTTCAAAATATAATAGAAACAATGTATTTTATTATGTATGGTTTTTTATATATTATGCATGTTATATACAAGTGAAATGAATGATAGCAATGATACATGAGACAAGAGGGAGAAATTAGGATTATTTTATTATAAGGTAGTCTTACTACCTGTGTAGTGTTTATTTAAGAGTGGATTTGGATTATTTATAAATGTTATTGCAAACTCTGGGGCAACTAGTAAAAAGAGTTCTTTAAAAAGAAGTATAACTGCAAAAATCCAACTCAAGATGAATCAAAGACTTAGATCTCAGACCTGAAACCATAAAAATTCTAGGAGATAACATCGGACAATCCCTTCTAGACATTGGCTTAGGCAAAGACTTAGTGATCAGGAACCCAAAAGCAAATGAAACAAAACAATGATAAATAGGTGGGACTTAAACTAAAAAGCTTCTGCACAGCAAAAGAAGTAATCAGCAGAGTTAACAGACAACCCACAAAATGGGACACAATTTTCACATCCTATATATCCAACAAAGGACTAATACCCAGAATCTATGAAGAACTCAAACAAATCACAAGAAAAAACAAACAATGCCATCCAAAAGTGGGCAAAGGACATGAATAGACAATTCTTAAGAGAAGATATACAAATGGCCAACAAGCATGTGGAAAATGCTCAACATTGCTAATGATCAGGAAAATGCAAATCAAAAACCACAATACTGCAAGACTGTTCATAACCAAAAAATAAAAAAAAAAAGATGTTAGCAGGGATGTGGTGAAAAGGGAACACTTTTGGTAGGAATGTAACTAGTACAACCACTGTGGAAAACAGTGTGGAGATTCCTTAAGGAACTAAAAGTAGGCCTATCATTTGATTCATCAATTCCACTACTAGGTATCTATCCAGAGGAAAGGAAGTCATAAAATAAAATAAAAATACTTGCATATGCATGTTTATAGCAGCACAATTTGCAATTGAAAAAATATGAAACCAGCCTAAATACCCATCAACCAATAAGTGGATAAAAGGAACAAAACAATGGAATTCACAACAACCTGGGTAGAACTGGAAACTATTATTCTAAGTGAAGTAATTCAGGAATGGAAAACAAAAAATCATATGTTCTCACTCATAATTGGGGACTAAGCTTTGAGGACACAAAGACATAAGACTAATACAATGGACTTTGGAGACTCAGGGGAAAGAGTGGGAGGGGTGTGAGGGATAAAAGACTACGCATTGTGTACAGTGTACACTGCTCAGGTAATAGGTGCATCAAAATATCAGAAATCACCACCTAAGAACTTATTTATGTAACCAAACACCACCTGTTCACCTAAAACCTATTGAATAAAAATAAATTAAAAAAGAATAAAGTGTGTTCTAACTGAAAAAAAAGAAGTATAACCGATATACTAAGAAAGGAAAGAAAATCAAATTATATAAAATGCTCGATTAAAACCACCAATGGCAGAAAAAGAGTAGAAGACAAAAAATAGGAGCAATAAACTAGGGGTAACAAATATAACATAGTAAGAAATATGGTAGATATTAATACAATTATGTCAATAATTACTTTGAATGCCAATGGCCTGAATGTACCAACTAAAAGAAATTGAGTGGATCAAGAGCCAAGATCATTTATATCTATATGTTATATCTCCCTACAGCCCCCCACACACATTCCCACCATGCTTCTAGACTGAGACAGAGAGGAATCTGGATGTTTTTCGAGGGCAACTCTTGAGTCCAAGGGGACCTTTACAAACCTTGGGATCCAGAGCAGACCAGCTCCAGCACCAATAGAGGCCACAGTTGTGGTACCAATTTACTGTGGTGTCTGGGAGCAGTAAGATTGCTCCACCACTCCCATCCTTGCTGGACAGGGCTTGGTGCCAGCTTCTGATCCAGTGCCCTGCTTCATCCTGAACTCAGCCAGCCACTTCACTTGCTCCCCAACTGGTAGCTGGGTGGGCGATGCTGCTAGAGCTTCCAGCTAAGCAGTCTCCCTTTTCTGTGAACTCAGCTGGAGGGCACAGTCTCCTGATGTCCCAAGAAACACTCCAATGGCAGAGCATGTGACTCCACCCACCCTGCCACTGATATCCAGGAGGGCAACACTTGCTAGAACTTCCAGCCCAGTGGTTCCAGTTCTGTGTGAATGCAGCTGGGGGGTGTAGCTTCCTGTTGCCCCAGGAAACACCCAGACAACAGAGTGCACTACCTTACCTGACCTTGACACCAGTAGCCAGACAGGCAATGCCTGCTACAGCTCTTCCCCCAGCAGTCACACTTCCGTGTAATTCAGCTGACAAGTGCAGTCTCCTGTTGTCCCACTGTATTAATCTGTTCTCATGCTGCTATGAAGAAATACCTGACACTGGGTAATTTATAAGGGAAAAAGGCTTAATTGACTCACAATTCCACATGGATGGGGGAGCCTCAGGAAATTTACAACTATAGCAGAAGGCATCTCTTTACAGGGTGGCAGGAGAGATAATGCAGGTAGGGGAAATGCAAGACGCTTATAAAACCATCGTATCTAGTGAGAACTCTCACTACCACAAGAATGACATGGGGGAAATCACCCTCATGATCCAATTACCTCCACCTGCTCCAGCTCTTGACACGTGGAAATTATCACAATTCAAGATGAGATTTGGGTGGGGACACAGAGCCATTCGGCTCCTGGCCCCTCCCAAATCTCATGTCCACACAGTTCAAAACAAAATCATACCATTCCAACAGTCTCCCAAAGTCTTAACTCACTCCAGCACTAACTCAAAAGTCAAAGTTCAAAGTCTCATCTGAGATAAAGCAGGTCCCTTCTGCCTAGGAGCCTGTAAAATCAAAAGTAAGTTAGTTACTTTCTAGATACAATGTGAGTACAGGCCTTGGGTAAATACACCTGTTCAAATGGGAGAAATTGTCAGAACAAAGGGTCTACAGGCCACATACAAGTTCAAAACCCAACAAAGCAGTCATTCAAACTTAAAGTTACAAAATAATCTCCTTTGACTTCACGTATCACATCCAGGTAACACTGATACAAGAGGGGACTCCCACGGCCTCGGACAGCTCTGCTCCTGTGGCTTTGCAGGGTACAGCTCCCCTCCCAGCTGCTTTCACAGGCAGGTTTTGAGTGTCTGTGGCTTTTCCAGGCACCAGTGCAGGCTGTCTGTGGCTTTGCCATTGTGGGGTCTGGAGGACAATGGCCCTCTTCTCACAGATCCACTAGGCGTTGCTCCTGTGGGGACTCTATGTGGGGGCTCCCGTCCCACATTTCCTTTCTGCACTGCCCTAGCAGAGGTTCTCCATGAGGGCTGTGCCCCTGCAGCAAACTTCTGCCTGGACATGCAGGTGTTTCTATGTATCCTCTGACATCTATGTGGAGGTTCCCAAACCTCAATTCTTGACTTTTGTGCACCTGTAGGACCAACACCATGTGGAATCTGCCAAGGCTTGGGGCTTGTACCCTCTGAAGCAATGACCTGAGTTGTATCTTGGCCCCTTTTAGCCATGGCTGGAGCAACTGGGATGCAGGGCACCAAGTCCTGAGCTGCACACAACAGGAGGGCCCTGGATCCAGCCCACAAAACCATTTTTCCCTCCTAGGCCTCTGGGCTTGTGATGGGAGGGGATGCTGTGAGGATCTCAAACATGCCCTGGAGATATTTTCCTCATGTTTTTGATGATTAACATTTGGCTCCTTGTTACTTATGCAGATTTCTGCAGCCAGCTTGAATTTCTCCCTGGAAAATGGATTTTTCTTTTCTATTGCATCTTCAGGCTGTTAATTTTTCAAACTTTTAAGTTCTACTTTCTCTTGAATGCTTTGCTGCTTAGAAATTCCTTCTGCCAGATGCCCTAAATCACCTCTCTCAAGTTCAAAGTTCTGCAGATCTCTAGGGCAAGGATAAAATGCCACCATTCTCTTTGTTAAAGCATAGCAAGAGTCACATATATTTCATTTCTCAGCAAGTTCCTCATATTCATCTGAGACCACCTCAGCCTGGACTTCATCATCCATATCATTATTAGCATTTCGGTTAAAGCCATTCAACAAGACTCCGGGAACTTCCAAACTTTCTCACATCTTCCTGTCTTCTGAGCCCTCCAAGTCCCTAGGAATTTCCAAAGTTTCCCACATTTTCCTGTCTTCTTCTGAGCCCTGTCCTTCTGACCTGCCTGTTACCCAGTTCCAAAGTCGCTTCCACATTTTCAGGTATCCTTATAGTAGCACCCCACTTGTGATACTAATTTACTGTGTTACTCCATTCTCATGCTGCTTTGAAGAAATAACAGGGACTGGGTAATTTCTAACATAAAGAGGTTTAATTGACTCACAGTTCCACATGGCTGGGGAGGCTCAGCAAACTTACAATCATGGCGGAAGGTACCTCTTCACAGGCTGGCAGGGAGAGAATGAGTGCAAGCAGGGGAAATGCCAGACACTTATAAAACCATCAGATCTTGTGAGACTCAGTCATTAACAACGAGAATAAGATGGAGGAAAGCACCCCCGTAATCCCATTACCTCCACCTGGTCCCACCTTTAGCTCATAGGGATAATTACAATTCAAGGTGAGATTTGGGTGTGGACACAGAGCCAAACCATATCACCCAGGAAGCACCCAGATGGCATGGTGGGCAACCCCAACCAACCCTGCCACTGATAGCCAGACAGGCAATGCCTTCTACAGCTTCTGGCCCAGTGGTCCTGCTTCTGTGGGAACTCAGCAGGAGGGTACATCTCTTGTTATCTGAGAATCACTCTGACAGTGGGGCACATGACCTCACCTATCCATGCCATTGATAGCTAGGCAGGCAAGCTTGCTAGAGCTTCTGGCCCAGCAGCCTCACTTCTGTGTGAACTCAACTACAGAGCACAGTTTCCTGCTGTCCTGGGAAACACCAAGATGTCAGAATATGTGACCCTGCCTACTCCAACCACTGGCAGCCATGTGAGCAATGCCTACTAGAACTTCTGACGCGGTGTTCCTGCTTCTGTGGGAACTCAGCCAGTGGCTGCAGCCTCCTATTTTCCCAGGAAGCATCTGGATGGCAGGGTGGGCATCCCCATCCACCCCTGCCACTGGTGGCCAGGTGAGCAACACCTGCTAGAGCTCCCAATGCAGCAGTCCTGCTTCTGCCTGAATTGGCTAAGCAGCACAGCCTGTTGTTGCCCTGGAAATACCCAGATGACAAGGTAAGCAATTTCACCCATGCTATGGACATTAAAGAATAACAAGAAAATACTATGAACAACTCTATGCACATAAATATGATAAGCTAAATGAAATTGAACAATTTCTTGGAAGACACAGTTTGTCGAAACTCTCACAAGAAGAAATAGACAATCTGAGTAGACCTATATCTACTGAGGAAATCAAATCAATGATTAATAACCTTCCAAAACAGAAATTACCAGGTCCAGATGAGTTCATTAGCAAATCTACCAAATTCTATCAATTCTATCATTTATGGAAGAAATTACATCAATAATCTACAATTTCTTTTGGAAGGTAGAAGTAGAGCAAATACTTCCTGAATCAATCTAAGAGGCCAGTACTACCCTAGTACCCAAATCAGACAAAACAAGAAAAGGCAACTACAGACCTATGTCTGTAATGAATGTAGATGCAAAAATTCTCAACAAGATACACGCAAATCAAATTCAAGAATGTATAAAAATAGCTGAACAACATGACCAAGTAAGATTTATCCCAGGTATGTGAGTCTGGCTTAGTATTAGAAAATTCATTACATGAACAGGCTAAAAAAGAAAAAAATACCTGATCATATAAAAAGATGCATGAAAAAAACATTTGACAAAAATCTAACACCCATTCATGATTTTAAAATCTCAGCAACTATGAATAGAGAGGTTCTTTCTCAATTTGAGAGAAAGTATATACAAAAAGTCTACAGCTAACATCACACTTAATGGTGAGATAGTCAAAGTTTACCCAGTAAGTTCAAGAACAAGACAAGGATGTCCCTTCTTATGAATCATTTTCAATATAGTTCTGGATGTATTCACCAATGCAATAGGAAAAAAAGAAAATAAAATGTATATAGATTGGAAAGGAAGACATGAAACAGTCCTTTTTTGCAGATGACATAACTGTCTATTTAGAAAATATCAAAGAATCCATAAAAACACTCCAGGATATAATAAGCAATTATAGCACTGTTGCAGGACACAAGTTTAATACAAAATTAAACAGATATTCTATATATCAGCAATGAACAAGTTGAATTTAAAATAAAAAATACAATACTATTTATATTGTCACCCCCAAAAATGAAACACTTAGGATGAGTCTAACAAAATGTTCATAAGATCTGTATGAGAAAAGCTATAAATACTGATGAGATATCAAAGAACTAAATAAATGGAGAGATATTTCATGTTCATAAATGGGAAGACTTAATGTTGTCAAGATGTCAGTTCTTCCCAATTTTATTATAGATTCAACATAATCCCAAATAAAATCTCAGCAAGTTATTTTTTGGGTATTGACAAAATAATTCTAAAGTGTTTCTGGAGACAGAAATGATGCAGGATAGTTAACACGATATTGAAGGAGAAGAACAAAATTGAAAGACTGGTACTACCTACATGACTTCAGGACTTACTACAAAGATGCAGTAATCAAGACAGTATGGTACTGATGAAATAATAGATGAATAGATGGCAATGAAAAAGAATAGGGAGCCCAGGAATATACCCACATAAATGTAGTTCACTGATCTTTGATAAAGGAGCAAAGGCAATATAATGGAGCAAAGATGTTTCTCCCAACATATGGTGCTGAAACAACTGGACATCCACATATAAAAAATATGACTCTAGACATAGACTTTACACTATTCACAAAAATTAACTCAAAATGGATTATAGGCTTAAATATAAAATGCAAAACTATAAAACACCTAGAAGATAATGTAGCTGAAAGTCTAGATGAACTTGGATATGGCCATGACTTTTTAGATGCAATACCAACCAACCATTAACAAACTAATCGATAAGCTTAACTTCATTAAAATTACAAACAACTTCTGTGCAAAAGATGACATCAAGGTAATGAGAAGAGAGGCCATAGACTGGGAGAAAATGTTTGCAAAAAAACCATACATCTGATAAAAAGTAAACCTGTTATCTAAAATATACAAAAAATTCTTGAAAATCAAAAATAAGAAAACAAAATCCCAATTAATGGACCAAATCCCTGAATAGATACCTCACCAAAGAATATATAATGATGGCAAATAAGCATATAAAAAGATGTTCCACATCATATGTTATCAGGGAAATGTAAGTTAATACAATAATAACATGCTACTATGTACCTATTAGATGGCCAAAGTCCAGAACACTGACAACATCAAATGCTGGTGAAGATGTCAAACAAGAGGAGCTCTCATTCATTGCTGGTGGGAATGCATAGTGGTAGAGCCACTTTGAAGGGCAGCTTGGCAGTTTCTTACAAAACTAAGCATATTCTTACCATACTAGTCTGCAATCACATTCCCTGGTGTTTAACTATAGGTGTTGAAAAGTTATGTCCACACAAAAACTTGCACGTGAATAACATGTTTATAGCAACTTTCTTCATAATTGCCAAACCTTGGAAGCATCCAGGATGTTATTCAGTAGGTGAATGAATAAATAAAATATGGTACATTCAGAGAATGAAATACTATACAGTGCTAAAAAGATATGAGCTATCAAGCCATGACAAGACATGGAGGAACTTGAATGCATATTCCTACGTGAAATAAACTAATCTGAAAGGGCTACATGCTATGATTCTAACTATATGACATTCTGGGACGAGTCAAACTGATGGAGACAGTAGGAAGATCAGTGGTTGTCAAGGGTTAAGGAATGGGTAGGGATGAATAGGCAAACTACAGAGGATTTCTAGGATAATGGAAATACTCCGTATAATACTCTAATGGTGGATAAATGTCATTACACAATTTTGTAAACCCATAGAATGTACAACCAAGAGTTAACCCTAATGTAAACTATGGACTTTGGGTGATTACGATGTGTCAATGTAGGCTTATCAATTTTAAAAATGTACTACTCCGTTGAAGGATGTTAAAATAAGGGAGCCCAGGCATTTGCTGGGACAGGGGTATATGGGAAATATCTGCACCTTCCTCAACTTTGCTATGACCCTGAAACCATTCTTAAAAATATTCTTAGAAGATAAACTTTAAAAATTTAGGGGAAAGTGGCCATGGTGGCCAAGAAGAAGCAGCTAGTATGTGTGGCTCTCATGGAGAGGAATGGAAAGGGCAAATAAATACAACACCTTCAACTGAAACATCCAGGTAGCCACACTGGAACTAATCAAGGAAACAACTTGATCCACAGAAAACAAAGAAAAGCAACAGAGGACAACGGCCCACCTGGGAGCAACATGAAGCCAGGGGAACGGCCGCCATCAAGGGAAGCAGTGAGTGAACGTGTGACCCTGGGAAACCACACTTCTCCCACAGATCTTTGCAGCCCTCAGGTATGGAGATCTCCTTGTAAACCCACTACACCAGAGCCTTCAGTCTGATAGACAGAGCTACGTGGAGTTTTAGCAGAGCGTGCTTGGAGAACCTGGAGGCTTAGATAATTGGGCTTTCCAGCAAAGATAGTTGCGGCTCCCACAAAGTGGGGGGGTTAGACCCCTGTACATACCCCTAGGAAAGAGGCTGAATCCAGGGGGCTGAGCAGCATCTGCCTGCAGGCCCCACTTCCATGGCAGCTCACAAGATAAGACCCACTGGAATGGAATTCCAGCTAGCCACTGGTAGCAGCACTGCACCTGCTTAAGAAGGAGCTCCCAAGGGAAGGGGTGGGCTGCCATCTTTGCTGTGTGGGTGCCTTAGCCACTCCAGCCTTCAGCCTTTGGAGAATCTGATCTGATTGAGGTTGGAAGGGATTCCTCAGAACAGCATAGCTGCTCTACCAAAATGTGGCCAGAGTGCTGCTTTAAGTAAGTGCACAATTTTGTTCCTCCTTACTGGGTGGGACCTCTAAACCAGGGCCTCCAGCCACACTCATTGGTGTTCTCTGGCTGACAGATTTTTAACCTCTCTGGGACAGAGCTTTCAGGGAGAAGAGTAGGCCATCATATTTGCTGTCTGGGCGACTCAGCCATTCCAGCCTTTGGGCTTCAGAGTGTTTGAGGCAACTGGGGGCTGAAGTGGACCCCCAGCACACCACAGGTGCTTTACCAAAACATGGCCAGACTGGTTTTTTAAGCAGGACCCCAATCCCATTTTCCCTCACTGGGTGGGACATCTTAATCAAGGTCCCCAGCCACCTCCTACAGGTGCTTTTGGGACAGCAACAGGCCCATACCTCTCTCCCAAAGGGAGGAATAGGCTGCCATCTTTGCTGTTTCTCAGCCTTCACTGGTGCTACCTCCAGGTACTGGAGAATTTGAGGCAACTAGGCACTGAAGAGGTCCCCAAGCATACCGCAGCAGCTATACGGAAAAGTGGCCGGACTTACATGGATGCCCATTCCCATATCTCCTCATTGGGCAGGTCCTTCAGGCCTGGGCCTCCAGCCACCCTTCACCAGAGCTATGAAGTCAGTAGTAACTCGACAGCATTCTGGAAAGACCCTACAGGGGCAAGAAAGCTTTTCTGCCCCTGCCTCTGCAGTGGAACTGCCCTTGCCACCCTCAGGCTAACGAAGGAGCAAAAACCCAAGTGCCTTATCCACACCTCCAACAAGCTGCAGTTGACCCAAGGAGAGGAGGCCAGTCTGTATTCCATGGGTCCCACACACGCCCACTGCTTGTCACCATACAGGGAACACTGGCTTGGGCCCACAGCACAGACCCTCCATCCTGGGCTGATTACACTGAGTGATTCCTGACCTACATCTTTCTGGGTGGAGCCCCCAGGAGACAAACAAGTGACCCTAAGCCACAACCACTACTAAGATCCCTTGCTCTGCTACCTCCAAGTTGGGAAAGAAACATAAACATGAGATTGCTCCACAGCTGCAGTGGGTATCCCAGAAGTGCCAAGTTAGAATCTATAGCCAACACTCAAGAGGGAGACAAACCCACAGTTTCAGAGCATTAAGAGGGAACACAGCTGCAACTGTGAAGAAACCTAGGGGAGCCACAAAACCAAACAAGAGTCTACCAACTGATCAGTAAGCCTATGTGCCACCTGCTAGATCACACTCCAAAGCTTCAACACCAAAAATACCTCACTAATAGAACCCCCTATGAAACCAGAGACAAGAAGTCAGCTTCAAATAAAGACACTGCACAAAGCCTGGGCCCAGTGAAAACCTCCAGAAAGGAAATCTATTGACTGTACTCAATCTACAGTGCAGTTAAAGAAACACTCACATACAGATATGAGAAAGAACCAATGCAGGAACTCTGGTAACTCAACTAGCCAAGTGACTGCACCCATTTTCCAACAAGAGATCTTAATCAGGCTAAAGTGACTTGAATGAGAGAAATATAATTCAGAATAGGGACAGGAACAAAGACCACTGAGATTCAGGAAGATGGCAAAACTGAATCCAAGGAAAATAAGAATCACAATAAAGTGATACAGGAGCTGAGGGACAAAATTACTGATATAAAAAAGAACCTAATGGGTCTGACAGAGCTGGATAACACAATACAAGAATTTCACAGTGCAATCACAATATTAACAGCAGAATAAACCAAGCTGAGGAAAGAATCTTAGAACTTGAAGACTGGTTCTCTGAAATAAGACAGATTTAAAAAAAAAGAATAAAAAGGAATAAACAAAACCTCTGAGAAGCATGGGATTATGTAAAGAGGCCAACTCTAGGAATCAATGGCGTCCCTGAAAGGGGTGAGGTGGTGGGGGGAAGTAAACAACTTGGAAAACATATTGAGTATCGTTCATGAAAACTTCCCACAGTTTTGCTAGAGAAGCTAACAGTGAAATTCCGAAAATACAGAGAACTCCTGACAGATTCTACACAAGAAGATCATCCCCAAGATATAATCATCAGATTTTCCAAGGTCAAAATGAAAGAATGTTAAAGGCAGCTAGAAAGAAAGGGCACATCACCAACAAAGGCAACCCCATCAGGCTAACAGTGGATCTATCAGTTGAAACCCTACAAGCCAGAATAGACTGGGGGCCTATATTCAATATTCTTAAAGAAAAAAATTCTCAACCAAGAATTTTATATCCAGCCAAACTAAGCTTCCTAAATAAAGGAAAGATAAAATCTTTTTCAGATAAGCAAATATTGAGAAAATTCATTACCACCAGACCTGCTGTACAAGAGATCTTGAAAGTGGCACTAAATATAGAAAGGACAGACCAATACCAGCTAATACAAAAACACACTTAAACACACATACCAGTGTCACTGTAAAGCAACCACACAAACAAGCCAACACAATAACCAGCTAATAGCACAATGACAGGATTAAATCCACACATATCAATACTAACCTTGAATGTAAATGGGCTAAATGCCTCAATTAAATATACCCAAAATATTCTATAGGGCTAACCCTATAATCGGTAACCAAAACAGAATGGTACTGATACAAAAACAGGCACATGGACCAATGGAACAGAATAGAGAGCCCAGAAATAAGGCTGCACACCTACAACCATCTGATCTTCCACTAAACTGACAAAAACAAGGAATGGGGAAAACGCCCCCTATTCAGTAAATAGTGCTGGGATAACTGGCTGGTCATACATAAAAGATTGAAGCTGGACCTCTTCCTTACACCATACATAAAAATCAACTCAAGATAAATTAAAGACTTAAATGTAAATCCAAAAGCTATAAAAACCCCACAAGATCACCTAGGCAATACCATCTTAGACATAGGAATGGGCAAAGATTTCATGGCAAAGACACTAAAAGCAATTGTAACAAAAACAAAAATTGACAAGTGTGATCTAATTAAACTAAAGAGCTTCTGCACAGTGAAGGAAACTATCAACGAAGTAAACACAACCTGCAGAAGAATTGGGGAAAATATTTGCAAACTATGCATCTGACAAAGGTCTAATATTCAGCATCTAAACAAATTGCTAAACAAATTTACAGTAGAAAAACAATTCCATTAAAAAGCAGGCTAAGGACACGAATATACACTTCTCAAAAGAAGACATGCATGCGGCCAAGAAGCATATGAATAAAAGCTCATTATCACAGATCTTTAGAGAAATACAAGTCAAAACCACAAGATACCATCCACACCAGTCAGAATTGCTATTATTAAAAAGCTGAAAGATAACAATTGCTAGTGAGGTTACAGAGAAAAGGGTACACTTATACATTGTTGATGGGAGTGTAAACTAGTACAACCACTCTGGAAAGCAGTATGGTGATTCCTCAAAGAGCTAAAAGCAGAACTAGCATTTGACCCAGCAATCCCTTTACTCACACAAATGCAAATCATTCTATTATAAAGATACACACATGTGTATGTTCATTGCGGCACTAGTCACAATAGCAAAGACATGGAATCAACATAAATGCCCACTAGTGACAGACTGGATAAAGAAAATTGGTATGTGTACACCACAGAATACAATGCAGTCATAAAAAGTAATGAGATCATGTATTTTATGGGAACATGGATGGAACTGGAGGATATTATCCTTAGCAAACTAACTCAGTAACAGAAAACCAGATACCACGTGTTCTTACTTATAAGTGGAAGCTAAATGATAAGAACTTATGGACACAAAGAAGAAAACAACAGACACTGGGGTCTACTTGAGGGTGGAAGGTGGCAAGAGGGAGAGGAACAGAAAAGATAACTATTGGGTACTGGGCTTAATACCTGGGTGATGAAATAATATGTACAACAAATTCCCATAACACATATTTACCTATGTAACATACCTTCACATGTACCCCCAAAACCTAAAATAAAAGCTAAAAAATTTTTAAATGTATATATGAAGTATTTGACACATAGTAGTATTCAGTAATACTATTTTTAATATTACCACTATTACTTGATCATTTAAGTTTAATACTGTTTTTTTATCTTTAACCAATAGTCCATGTCTAATGAAACACTAACTCTGTCAGTTCTCCTACAGTTTTTTTTTTTTTTTTGAGACGGAGTCTCACTCTGTCGCCCAGGCTGGAGTGCAGTGGTGCGATCTCAGCTACGGCAAACTCTGCCTCCCGGGTTCACGCCATTCTCCTGCCTCAGCCTCCTGAGTAGGTGGGTCTACAGGCGCCCGCCACCAAGCCCAGCTAATTTTTTTGTATTTTTAATAGAGACGGGGTTTCACCAGCCAGGGTGGTCTCGATCTCCTGGCCTCGTGATCCGTCCGCCTCGGCCTCCCAAAGTGCTGGGATTACAGGTGTGAGCCACCACGCCCGGCCTCCTACAGTCTTTTTAAATACGCTTTCACTGACTTCACTTTAGGTCAGGCTCTAAAATGCTGCTGCAGGAGCCTTCTGGTGGTATCCCTATCAAAATATTTTCTTCCAGTAGCACAACTTATATTTTAAAATTCTCCTCCCAAATGCATTTCAGAACTTACCCCTATTTTCCAGATATGGTGTGTGATTCTCAGTATGACATACAAATCCATGCATACTGTGGCCACATTCTATTTTTTTAACCTAGCGTAATGTGTCAAATTTGCCAACTCACTCTTCTATGAACTCTCTTTATCCTCTTCTGCCTCTGTGACTTTGATTAGACTTTTCCCCTTTTCCCAATGCTTTCTCCTTTCCTCTTTACCTCTTAAATCCAAAATACTTTCTAAGGTTTAGCTTAAGTTACTCCTTCAGAAATCTTTACCAGATCTCTCCAGTCCAAACAGGCTCTGTTCCTGAATTCGTAGCACTTACTGTCTAAAGCAGTTAGCTGGCCATTAGTGATGCACAAAACTTTTTTCAGTTTGTGTTCCATATTATTAATTAATGTTCCCATCATCATTTGTTTCTGTCATAGGAACTAATTTAAGTCACCAACATTGTTGATGTTCTTTGATTTAGGGATCAGTAATATATATTTGCGGTCAATACTAAACTTTGGCATTTGTTATTCATTCAATATATGTCTATTAACAACCTAACAGATTTCCAAGTATAAGGAGAATTATAGATAGGCAAATAATTAATTAAAGTTCAACAGAAATTCCATAAAAGACATATGCACAAAACCAATGGTATCCTAGAGACAGGATACTTAATTCTACACAAGTATCAAGGAAGGCCAGAAGAATCTTCTCAGAGTAACTTATACTCTAGCTGCAGTGAAAGGATGAGCATCAGTTGTCAGTCAGGGAGTGCTTTACAGAAATAGAGAACAAGAAAAACATGCAAAGACATAGACCCCTCGAAATAATTTTGTATGAATGATAGGTCTACAAGTTATATAAAAATGAGGTCTAGATATAAAACTGAGAAGGGCCCTAAAACCAAATCATGAAGACACTACTTGCTAAGAAGTTTGGTCATTATTTCAAAGGCAATAATTCAGAGGAAGAAAGCAATTAAGGACTTTAGATCATAAAGGGAAACAACTAATTTGTTTTTCAGGAAAGATCATTTGAAAAAAGGGAGGTGTGAGAAAGCCTGGCGGCACAAAGATCTGACAGAAATCAAGTCGTAGCCCAAGCAAGAGACCGAGACATTGACAGTGCAGAGACACCATCAAGTTCAAGAGATGTTTTAGAGTCAAGTCAAATTGGGGGTGAGGTGAGGTAGTGGGACAATTCAGAGTGATCCAAGTTTTCTAACTGATGGCAGTGGAGGCCCTATGGAGCTGCCACTGCCATCAAACCAGCCGCAGCAGGGAGGCGTGCCCTGGGCCTCTGGCTCCACAGAGCAGGCAGGAGTCCCACCCTCCCAGGTGGGGCTACAGCCGCTCAAGTCATGGCTGTGGTTCTGGGCCTCCTGCTCCAGGGAGCAGCCCAGAGACACACCCTCCCAGGTGCAGCTGCAGCCACCCAAGTCATGGCTGTGGATCCAGGCCTCCTGATCCAGGGTGCAGGCAGGAGCCCCACCCTCCCCAGCGCAGCTACAGCCACCTAAGCTGTGGCTTCAGAGCTGGCCATCTCTGCACTCACAGGGCATTCCCCGTCCCCTGCCCTTGCAGGTTCAGAAGTGCCTGCTCTTGCTGCCTGGTTTGTCCCTGCCTTTGGAGCCCACTCAGATCTTGGAGCAAAGTTGGGGCTGAGCTTGGGTGCCATAAATGGCAGCAGGACACAGACAGATTCCTGGGTGGAAGGGGTGGGTCCTCAGTGAGGCCTGAAGGCCAGGGAGGGTCTGAAGGCTCGGGGCCAAGACGCCACTCCCAAGGACTGAAGTGGGAACTTGTAGTGCCTTTTCTGGGCCACCTATGGCCACCTATGGGCCAACTGGCATGCACTTCATCCCCTCTGAAGCCCATAAAAGCCCAGGCTCAGCCAGAGCTGAGCAGATGACAGATGAGCAGCTGCAGAGAGGAGCTACCCTCTCTGTTGATAGCAGGAGACATTGGGATGACCAGCAGCAGAGAGGAGCAACCCACTCCAGGGTCTCCTCTCTGCTAGGAGATGAACAC
Source organism: Pongo pygmaeus (assembly GCF_028885625.2). Lineage (NCBI taxonomy): Eukaryota > Metazoa > Chordata > Mammalia > Primates > Hominidae > Pongo > Pongo pygmaeus. Next base: position 163,687,854 of record NC_085930.1, on the reverse strand, counting down.
ATGTCGGGACACCCTGGCCGCAGAAAGGAGCTATCCATTGGGATTCTCTCCTGTGAGCTGTTTTATTGCTCAATAAAGCTCCTCTTCATCTTGCTCGCCCTCCACTTGTCTGTGTACCTCGTTCTTCTTGGTTGCAGGACAAGAACTAGGGATCCGCCAAATGGCAGAGCTAAAAGAGTATTACACAAATGGCTGAAACATGCCCCTTGCTTGCCACATTGCAGGGAAAGAGAAGAGAGAAGAGCTGCAGCCCTTTAGGGAGCCCAGACCTGGGAGCTCCCAAGCCAGGGCTGTGACTCCCTCTTTGGGGTCCTGCAGTGCCTGGAGTCTCCAAGCTTCTGGGTGCCAGTGCAATTCCCAGGTGCCCTCTGGAGAAGCTGCTTGTGGTGCACCTGGTCCAGCCACAGCCTTGCAGAGACCTGGCACCCACACCGGCACCTGGAGCTTCCTGCTCTGCTGCAGCAGCCTGTGTGTCTGACTGTGCAGTGGCCAAACCCCAAACTCACTCACATACCCCTTGTTGCTCCACATTTAACTTGCCCTTGGCAGATGTGGGATCCAGGTCAGTAGTGTGAGCCAAGCATAGCCTGCCAGGCCGAGTGGGCAGAACCAGCCCAGTGGGCCTCAGAAAAACTCAGGCAAAGGCACCACCAGCCAGAAGTTTCAGGCCAGAAAAGTGACACCCCAAAGACCCTGAAACACAACCTGCCAATATCCACTGATGCCATTATCCAAGGAAGGAAAGAGGACACTCAGAGTTCAGTGTTTGTTTTAGAACATGTTCTATAACCTTTCTTTTAGAAGGTTGTGTGGAAAGAGAGAAGCCAAAGCCATCATGTGGAAAAGGCAATACTTTATGCTTTATTCACATTAATTCTTGCAAACAGCAGGAAGCAATTATCAGTTGGAGAGAAAGTATTAAGCATAAAAGTTTTATGAGTGACTACGTATGTACAATAATTTATGACATTAGATTTTGGCAGTTCCAATTTTCACTCCTCCATTTTTAATTGAAACAAAAAAATTTTAGGGGAATAGAAAGCAAAACATTTGGGAAAACTTCATGAATCTTTTTGATATCATTATATCACACTGCCACACATTCTCACACCATTATGTGAGGTTCACTCAGTTATACTTAGGGAAACACAATTTAGGAAATAACCTATGATTAAGAAAGTATCATCCATGAGTTTTTTTAATACTAAGTGAAAAAAATGATTCAGCCCAATATTTCAGATGCCATGGAAATGGGGAAAGTTTTTATCTAGTTTTAGTTTCATATTAGAACTCTATAGCCAACAGTTTAAAATCTGGAATGGGACTAAAATGTGGTCTAGTTCTGCCTTTTTATTTAACAGATGGGGAAACTAAGAATTGCAGGTGTTGAGTGACTTAGGGCAAAACTAGGTTTAAAACCACTGTTTAGGCAGGCCTCCCACCTGAGATCACCTAAAGACAAGCCTGGCCACCATGGTGAAACCCAATCTCTATTAAAAATACAGAAATTAGCCAAGTGTGGTCATGCATGCCTGCAGTCTCAGCTACTGAGGAGATTGAGGCATGAGAATTGCTCGGACCTGGGAGACAGGGGTAGCAGTGAGCCAAGATTGTGCCACTGCACTCCAGCCTGGGCAACAGAGTGAGATTCTGTCTCAAGAAACAAACAAACAGAAGAAAGAAAACAACAACAACAAAAACACTGTTTAATCCAGTAAAACTTTCTCAAGTGTTAATATGGTATAGAGAATGGGAAACTATTTTAAATCAAGTCCTCAAAAGTAATTGCAACAAAACCAAAAATTGACAAATGGGAACTGGTTAAACTAAAAAGCTTTTTCATGGCAAAAGAAACTATCAACAAAGTAAACAGACAACACACAGAATGGGAGGAATTATTTGCAAACTATGCATCTGAGAAAGGTCTAATATCCGTAATCTATAAGAAACTTACATCAACAACCAGAAAACAAATAACCTCATTAAAAAATGGGCAAAGAACATGAATGGACATTTCTCAAAAGAACATATACAAGCAACCAACAAATGTATAAAAAATGCTTATCATCACTAATCATCAGAGAAATGCCAATAATAGCCACAACGAGATATTGCCTCACAGCAGTCAGAATGGCTATTATTAAAAAGTGAAAAAATAACAGACGCTGGCTGGGTTGCAGAAAAAAGGAAATGTTTATACACTGTTTGGTTGGAATGTAAATTAGTTCAGTCCCTGTAAAAAGCAGTTTGGAGATTTCTCAAAGAACTTAGAATTACCATTTGACCTAGCAATCTCTCTCTCTCTCTCTCTCTCTATATATATATATATATATAGAGAGAGAGAGAGAGAGAGAGATTTATATGACAGAGAGAGAGAGAGAGAGATTATATATAATAATGAGATTATTATATATATTTAAAGGAAATAAATCGTACTTCTAGAAAGACACGTGCACTAGCAGAAATCATCCTAGGTGCCCATCAATGGTGGATTGGATAAAGAAAGGGTGGCACATATACACCATGGAATACTACACGCTATAAAAAATGAAATTATGTCCTTTGTGACAACATGGATGCAGCTGGCAGCCATTATTCTAAGTGAATTAACACAAAAACAAAACCAAATACCGCATGTTCTCACTTAAAAGTGGAAGCTAAACATTGAACACACATGGAGGTAAACATGGGAGCAATAAACACTGGGGACTACTAGAGGTGGTAGAGAGGGATAGGAGCAAGGTCTGAAAAACTACCTGTTGGGTACTATGCTCCATACCTGGTGACAGGATCCTCTGTATCCCAAACCTCAGCATCATGAAATATTCCCGTGTTACAAACTTGCACATGTACCCATTGAAACTAAAAGTTGAAATTATTTTTAAAAATAAAAGAAGCCTCTTTGGAGAGTCTTAGGAAGGGGATGACCTATATATGCATTTATTTTGTAGCTTTTTGCTTAACCATGATAATGTATGTATTAATACTTCTTATAATTAAAGCTAATTAAAAAATATTTTGAAAGTAAACAAACAAAAAAGGGGCACTGATAATGAATGAAAAATAAATTTAAATATTGACAAAATTTTTAAAATGATATGTTTTTCAGTCCCAGCTCTGAAATTGTGTAGTTGAGGGCAAACCATTTAATCATTATCATACACCATTTCTATATTGGTAGGATAATGATCATAGCTTTTGTTTCACAGAATCATCATGAGGAGCAAATGCAGTGATGTATGTAAAGTCTCTCTCTGCAAACTGTAAAACACTCAAGAATATAACAAATTATATTTATACAATAAATTTTTAGCTACAATTTAATGAAACAAATTAGCATTTATTGAGCAGCTGCTCTATGCCAAGGTATTTTTTGTATGGTATTTTATTTTACCCTTATATCAACCCTTGAAATAGATGCTATTTTGCAGTTTGATAGATGAAGAAGACAATGAAGCTCAGGGAAATCTATTTAAATTTCTCTAGGTATTGTGGCAAACAAGTGAGGAAACAGGATTCAAAACTACATTTATTGGTGATGATTTTACCAATGTAATTTCCACTACTACGTAATGCATTTGGTAGTCATAGAAAAGGAAACCATTCTCCTCATTTGTGGTAACTTGGATGAGGAAGAATGAGGACTAGGAGACATAAAGAACCTAATGGACTGAAATGCTGACATGACTTTTTTTTTTTTTTTTTTTTGAGACGGAGTCTCGCCCTGTCACCCAGGCTGGAAAGCAGTGGTGTGATTACAGCTCACTGCAACCTCCATGTCCAGGGTTCAAATGATTCTCCTGCCTCAGCCTTCCCAGTAGCTGGGATTACAGGCACACGCCACCACACCTGGCTAATTTTTGTATCTTTAGTAGAGACGGGGTTTCACCACATTGGTCAGGCTGGTCTTGAACTCCTGACCTTGTGATCCACCCACCTTGGCCTCCCAAAGTGCTGGGATTACAGGCGTGAGCCACTGCGCCCAGCCACTGACATGACTTCTATTCCAAGTAATGAGGTACTCCAGGTGAGACAGAATTGTATGGTAAAGGTTTTATAACCTGTGATCTGAATCGGGGCTAGATAAAAACTTGAGGGTACTCAGAAAGGATTCTAAGCTGGTCATGTTGGGTAAGTTAATAATTGGTACCCCTTCAAATATTTATTCTTTTAGTATTTGGTCAATAATTTCAGGGTCTTGCAGCTTAACTGCTCTGTAGAGAAGGGACAAAGAAGCCCTATATATTTGGTGATAGGGATCAATCTCTCCTCTCTTGTCCAGAACAATTGAATTTGCCACAAATTTAGATACTCCTTTTACCAAAAAAAAAGCACTAAAATTAGCCGGAGCAATTCGATTTGAGTTTGTCTGAGGGGTGTGTGTGTGTGTGTGTGTGTGTCTGTGCGTGTGCGTGTGTGTGTGTGTGTGTGTGTGTGACTGCACATGCAGTAGGAGGGAAGGAGTGGGTGAACTTCTCTCTATCTCATTTTAAATTACTCTCTAGGAGAGCAGTTTGGGTAAATAAATTGTATTTTAATACTGCATTAGTAATTCACCACCTCTCATAGATTAGTGCTCCAACAATTCCTTGTTTTAAATTAAAGTTTGATTCAAACCAGGTAACAGGGAGATTTTGAAGTTTTGAGAGCAAAGTGCAGTGGAAGATGCATACAAAATGATTTTAAAAGTACAACATTGGGGCCAGGCATGGTGGCTCACGTCTGCAATCCTAGCATTTTGGGAGGCTGAGGTGGGTGGATTGCCTGAGCTCAGGAGTTCGAGACCACCCTGGGCAACACGGTGAAACCCTGTCTCTACTGAAATACAAAAAATTAGCTGGGCCTGGCGGCGGGTGCCTGTAGTCCCAGCTACTCAGGAGTCTGAGGCAGGAGAATTGCTAGAACCTGGGAGGCGGAGGTTGCAGTGAGCTGAGATCACGCCACTGCACTCCAGCCTGGGCAACAGAGCAAGACCCCATCTCTAAAAAAAAAAAAAAAAAAAAGGACAACATTGGGCAGGGTGGTGGGGTGGTGGAATAGAGAGGAAATGGAAGCTAAGAGACCACACACACAGAACTGATTAGGGCCAATGATTAGCAGGATTTAAATGGAAACAAAAGAAAACAAAACAACCCCTCTGAATTTTAGACTTATTTCTTCCCCTTACAAGCAATGTGATTTTAGGCAAATCTCTTAAGATAGTTTCATCATCTAAACCCTGGGGATTAATATTTAGTGTTTTTCACACACACACACACACACACTCACCATTTATCTTGCAGCAAGGAATAGGTACTTTACAAATATTACCTCATTTATTCCTCATCATAACCCTATGGAATACGTACTACTATTATTTCATTTTGCATATGAGGAAACTGAGGTACAGAAAGTCAGTTCGTACAGCTAATAAGTGGCAGAACTGAAACTGGAATCTTGGCAGGCTGTTTCTAGAATCTGTATTAACCATTGGCTGTAACAGCCAATCTACAGAATTGCTGTGAAGATTAAGTGGAGAAGCTTACATTTTCCAGAAGATAATTTGTTTTTGTTTTTTTTTAATTGCTTTCAACATATTAAGTTTTTGTGGACCCTTTGAGACTCTGGTAAAATCATGAACATTATATACCAGCAATATCCACACATATACATAACATAAAAATTTACATAGCATTTCTAAGATTTCAAAGACCTCCAAAACTCCATTCAGGGACAACAAGTTAAAAAAAAGCCTGAATTTAACTTGGTTGGGTCTCCTTAACCTCACTGTCTCCCAACTATAAAGTGAAAATAGTGATCAACTTCCCAGCTTCCAGTTCTAAGGGCTGAGAGGCCTACATATAATTTGAGGATAGGTTCCATACCACTTCAAACTGCTTAACAATGTGTTATTCAGAAGTCCTTGTTTGAGTTTGCTTTATAAGTATAAATTTAGAGCTAAAAATGGAGTGGAGAGAGAAACAGTTTGGTCAAAGTCTTTGGTCTTTGTAAAATCCAAAATATTTGGAAAATAGTCTGGAGGAGTTGGTAGCATTTAGCCATTCTAAGTGCCAAGAATCACATCTTGTCAGCTCTTGCTGATTCGCCGTTGACCTCAATGACCTCTATGTCCCTTCTTCATCAGAGCACAATGGGAGAGTGAAAGGATGGCGCCATTTGGGACCACACTAGGAAAAACAATTTCTACAAGTTGTACATTTCACCATTTTTTTTCTTCCACTTAAAAATCTTGACAAAGGTTTATCAAGTTGCTTGAAACCCCATTATGATTCAAATCAACAAGTTCTACAGAGAAAACCCACTGAACAATTTATGGTGGCTTGTAATAGCTGTTCATATTCTTCTTAGCAGACACAACAACAAACCTCATTGTTTACTGCTGGTTACTGAGACCAGAATAGGTAGGAAACAAAAGCCATCGTCAGCTTTGATTTGTTTTCCAGTTGGTTCTTTCTTTGAAAGAAAAACAATTGTCTTTTAAATCAAATCCTTACCCTTTTTTCTACTTCATTATTGATAGGTCCAATTATAACTAATGAGCAACTAATGAACATTCATTAACTTAGTAATATTTTTAGTTTTCTTTAGTTGGTTCAAGAACAGCTACACAGATATTTACTCAAGATTGTGAATTTAAAAACTTGACTAAAGGTGAAAAGTTATGACATACAAGAAATGCCAAACATCTTTTCGTTTAGTAGCATAAAAATACTATCAAGCAAGGGCATAATCTGAATTTTTAAAAAATTGATGTAGATCATTGAATTTGGCAAGAAGAATTTGTGTGTATGTGGTGGGCAGAGGTTTAAATGGGTCAATGAGTTAACAAAGGCCAGTTCCTCACTGTCTGAAATAATTTACTGATTAAAACTCCATTCACCTGGTCAAACATGTTCTATCAATTTCAATCCTGTTTTGAAATTAGAGGTTTGCTCAACTTGAAAGGAGATTTATAAATAATTTATAAGCATTGATATCCATGCATCAGAGAAAGCGTAGAGAGATGAATTAGCCCTATTTTAAAACTTAGTTGTTAGAGTTCCAACTAAAAATTCTCAAGGAAACACAGTGAATTTAGTAAGTTCCCAGTTAGCCATAGCTATTGGCCATTGGCTGAATATCTGGTTCTTATGTAAGTTTACTCTGCATGTGACCTACGTACATTTATGTAAATTTACTTACATAAATTTGAGACAGCTACCAATACGATAGTACTTACATGTAAGAAAGTATTTAAGTTAAAGCAAATACTTAATGGTTCTTTTCATTTTAGCACTCACTGAAAATCAGGCATTTCAGAGTAACACCGGAATGTTAATATCTTTTATATTAAATAAATAGACAATTTAGTCAAAATCTTATTCTGTACTCTGGAACTCTGCTTAGCATATTGTTTAAACTATACAATGACAAAATTCCATTTTAAAGAAAATTAAAGTAGGATAAATTTAAAGAACAATGAAAAGACTACAAACATCAATACTACTATATGAAAATTAAGTAATACCTCCATAGAATGTTTATTCCACTATCACATTTAGAGTATCAAAAATTCTCTTGGGAACAGAGATTACAGTATTCTGAAGAAAACTTTCAGTTTATAATTCCTTGACAAGTACAATTTATTAGCAGAAAAAATATTTTGAAAAGAATTTTGTTCTTTTTCTTAACATGAACCACAAAGTGCTTTTGTCTTTTTCGGGGTACATTCCTACATACATTAATTTTATGTAAAAGCAGCTCCCTCTAGTGATAACAATAATGTTTTCACCAAGAAACCAACAGGCTTTCTAGATTATTTATATAAAACCGTTTGAAATTGAATCTCAAAATAAACACTTGAGAAGATCGACTTTTATTATAGAGGATAAAAATTCTAATAACCTTCCAAGTCATTTGTTAATAGTCTTTCTTAGTTTAATGCTCTTTTAAACATGGCAATACGGGGAGCGACCCTGGTGTTCAACTTGTTTTCTTTGCTCACTGGGAAAGCCAGGCCCAGAAATATAAATGCACTCTTGTATGTTCAATAAAAATCAGTTTACGTTTTTTTTTTTTTAAATCCAATAAAGAAGCTTATGATTCAATAAAAAGATATGACTTTTTAAATGCTAATTTCTGTACACAGACATAAATATCACTACTTAAATCAGCACTTTAAATATCCAGTTGCTTTCTTTGATATCACTGAGGATGAAAACTGAATTGTGTAACTTTAGCAATGTAAAACATCAGACAGCTGGTGAAGAATGAACTCCTCACTGGAACTCCTGAAGTTTGGCTATGGTTGGTATCATGTAGAACAGTAGTTTTTAATTTTTGCTGGAAAACACTAGTTAGCAAATTTTTTTGTTTTGTTTTGTTTTGAGACGGAGTCTTGCTCTGTCGCCCAGGCTGGAGTGCAGTGGCGCAATCTCGGCTCACTGCAAGCTCCGCCTCCCGGGTTCACGTCATCCTCCTGCCTCAGCCTCCTGAGTAGCTGGGACTACAGGCGTCTGCCACTAGGCCGGCTAATTTTTTTGTATTTTCAGTAGAGATGGGGTTTCACCGCGTTAGGATGGTCTCGATCTCCTGACCTCGTGATCCTCCTGCCTTGGCCTCCCAAAGTGCTGGGATTACAGGCGTGAGCCACCGCACCCGGCGATTAGCAAGTATTTTAGGCCTTACAGGCCACGTGGTCTCTGTCGCAAAAAATTAAGTTCCGCTGTTGCAGCATGAAAGCAGTGATTGATTTGTTTGTGTTGAATCACTCTTCTATCCCTGAGATAAATCCCACTTGGTCATGATGATCTTTTTAAACAGATTGTTGAATTTAATTTTTTTAGTATGTTTTTGAGAATTTTTGCATTAGTGTTCATAAGGGATAATGGCTTGTAGTTTTCTTTTTTTGATGTGTCTTTGTTTTTGGTATCGGGGTAATACTGGCTGAGAGAATGAGTTTGGAAGTATTTTCTACTCCTCCATTTTTTGGAATAGCTTGAGTAGAATTGGTATTATTTCTTCTTTAAATAAAGATTTACATTCTGCTGTGAAACCATGGGGTCTCTGGCTTTTCTTTGCTGCGAGACTTTTTTATTTTGGCTTCAATCTCTAGTATATTTTATATTATTTTATATAGTTGCATAGTATATTTTGTATACTAGTATAGTAGTATATTTTGTATATGCTATATTGCATAGCTGCTCAGTATATTTTGTAATATACACTTTTTTATATTTGTATGTTTGTAAAAGGGCAAAAATTCCAACACAAAAATGGGCACAAATATAGTCACACAATAATAATAATAATGGCTCTTAAATATAAAGAAATGATCAACATCACCCATAATTGGAAAAAAAATTAAGTTACACTGTATTTTTTTCTTTTTCTTAAATTTTCTTTATTCTTTATATTTTTTAAAAAATTTATTTTTAATTTCTGTGGGTACATAGTAGGTGTATATATTTATGGAGTACCTAAAATATTTTGATATAGGCATGCAACATGTAATAATCACATCAGGGTAAATGGCGTATATGTCCCCTCAAGCATTAATTTTTTGTGTGTGACAAAATATCCATTAATAATCTTAATTATTTTTAAATGTACAATGAAGTTATTCACCATAGTCACCCTGTTGTAATATCAAATAGTAGATCTTATTCATTCTTTCTATCTTTTGTACTCATTAACCATTCCCACGTTTCCCCCCAACCCCTACTACTCTTCCAAGCCTCTGGTAACCATCTTTATACTCTCTATCTTCATGAGTTCAATTGTTTTAATGTTTAGCTTCCATAAATAAGCGAGAACACGTGAAATTTGTCTTGCTGTACCTGGCTTATTTCACTTAACATAATGACTTCCAGTACCATTCATGTTGTTGCAAATGAAGAATCTCATCCTTTTTAATGAATAAATAGTACTCCTTTGTGTATATGTACCACATTTTCTTTATCCATTCATCCGTTGATGGACTCAAAGTTTGCTTCCAAATCTCGGCTATTGTAAATGATGCTGCAAGAAACCTAGAAGTGCAGATATCTCTTAGATATACTGGTTTCATTTCTTTGGGGATATACCTAGCAATGGGATTGCAGAACCACATGGCAGCTATATTTTTACTTTTTGAAGAACCTCCAAACTATTCTCCATAGTGGTTGTACTAGTTGATATTCCCAGCAACAGTGTACAAGGATTCCCTTTTCTCCACATCCATGCTAGTATTTGTTATTGCCTGTCATTTGTATAGAAAGCATTTTAACTGGTGAGATGATATCTCATTGTAGTCTTGATGTGCATTTCTCTGATGATTAATGATGTTAGGCACATTTTCATATACCTGATTGCCATTTGTATGTCTTCTTTTGAAAAATGTCTATTCAAATCTTTTGCCCAATTTTTTTTTATCACATTATTAGATTTTTTTTCCTATTGAGTTGTTTGAACTCCTTATTTATTCTGGTTATTAGTCCCTTGTCAGATAGGTAGTTTGCAAATATTTTCTCCCATTCTAAGGAGAGTCAATTCACCTTGTTTTTTCCATTGCAGTGCAAAAGCTTCTTAACTTGATGTGATCTCATTTATCCATTTTGGCTTTGGTTGCCTGTGCTTGTGGGTATTACTCAAGAACTCTTTGCTCAGACCAATGACCTGAGAATTTCCTCAATGCTTTCTTTTAGCAGTTTCATAGTTTGAGGTTCTAGATTTAAGTCTTTAATCCATTTTTATTTGATTTTTGTGTATGGCAGGAGATGGGTGTCTAGTTTCATTCTTCTGCATATGGATATCCAGTTTTCCCAGCACCATTTATTGAAGAGACTGTCCTTTCTCTAATGTATGCTCTTGGCACCTTTGTCAAAAAATACACTGTAGATGTATGAATTTATTCCTGGGTTTTTTTATTCTGTTCAATTGGTCTGTGTGTCTGTTTTTATGCCAATACCATGCTGTTTTGGTTACTATACCGCTGTAGTATGGCTTGAAGTCAGGTAATGCGATTCCTTCAGTGTCGTTCTTTTTAAAAAGGATGGCTTGGGCTATTCTGGGTTTTTTGTAATTTCATGTAAATTTTAGAATTGTTTTTATATTTTCGTGAAGAGTGTCATTGATAGATTATTCACTCTGTGAATAATCTCATCATCCACATTGTGTGAAGAATGTGGTAGGGGTTGCATTGAATCTGTAGATTGCTTCGGGTATAGTTTGGAGATTTTAAAAATGTTGATTCTTCCAATTCATGAACATGGACTATATTTCCACTTTTTGTGTCCTTTTTTCATTTCTGGCTTCAGTGTTTTATGGTTTTAATTGTAGAAATATTCCACTTCCTTGGTTAGGCTAATTTCTAGGTCTTTAAGTTTGTTTGTAGCTATTGTAAATGAGATTACTTTTTTGATTTCTTTTTCAGATTGCATGCTGTTGGCGTATAGAAATGCCACTAATTTTTGTATGTTGATTTTGTATCTTGCAGCTTTACTGAATTTATTTCTTAGTTGTAACAGTTTTTTTGGTGGACTCTTTAGAATTTTCCAAATATAAGATTGTATTATCTGCAAACAAAGATAATGTGACTTCTTTTCCAATTTGGATACCCTTTATTTATTTCCTTTGTCTGATTGCTCTAGCTAGAAATTTCAGTAGTATGTTGAATAACAGTGGTAAAAGCAGACATCCTTTTCTTGTTCCAGATTTTAGAGGAAAGGCTTTCAGTTTTTTCCCCATTCAGTATAATTCTAGCTATAAGTCTGTCATGTATGGCTTTTATTGCGTTGAGGTCTGTTCCTTCTGTAAGCCAGTTTTTTAAATGTTTTTATTATAACTGGATATTGAGTTTTATCAAATGCTTTTTCAGCATCAGTTGAAATTATCATATGGTTTTTGTCCATTCTGTTGATGTGATATATCACAATGATTGATTTGTTTGTGTCAAATCATCCTTCCATCCCTGAGATAAATCCCACTTGGTCATGCTGATCTTTTTAAACAGGTGGTCGAATTTAATTTTTTAGTATTTTGTTGAGAATTTTTGCATCAGTGTTCATCAGGGGTAATGGCTTGTAGTTTTCTTTTTTTGATGTGTCTTTGTTTTTGGTATCAGGTAATACTGGCTGAGAGAATGAGTTTGGAAGTATTTTCTACTCCTCCATTTTTTGGAATAGCTTGAGTAGAATTGGTATTATTTCTTCTTTAAATAAAGATTTAAATTCTGCCGTGAAACCATGGGGTATCTGGCTTTTCTTTGCTGGGAGACTTTTTTTTTATTATTATTATGGCTTCAATCTCATTATTATTGGTCTGTCCAGGTTTTGGATTTCTTTGTGGCTCAACCTCCGTAGTTTGAATGTGTATAGAAACTTATCTATTTCTTCCAATTTATTGGCATATAATTGCTCTTAGTAACCTGTAATGATCCATTGAATTTCTGGGGTATCAGGTATAATGTCACCCTTTTCAACCCTGATTTTATTTATTTGGTTTTCTCTTTTTTTTTCTTATTTAGTTTAGCTAAAGGTTTGTCAATTTTGTCTTTTCAAAAAAAAAAAAAACTTTTCATTTCATTAGTCTTTTGTACTATTTTATTCATTTCAATTTCATTTATTTCTGCTCTAATATTTATTATTTCTTTTCTTCTAGTTTTGGCTTCAATTTGTTCTTGCTTTTATATTTCTTTAAGATGCATCATTAGGTTACTTGTGTGGAGCTTTTCTTTTTTTGATGTAGGTGCTTACAGCTATAAACTTCCATCTCAGTGATGTTTTTGTTGTATCTCATAGGGTTTGGTATGTTGTATTTACATTATCATTTCAAGAACATTTTCAGGTTTCCTCTGAATTTCTTCATTGGCCCACTGGTCATTCAGGAGCATATTGTTTAATTTCCATCTGTTTGTACAGTTTCCAAAATTCCTCTTGTTATTTACTTCTAGTTCTACTCCAATGTGGTCAGATACTTGATATGATTTCAATTTTTTGACTGTTTTAAGATGTGTTTTGTGGCCTAACATATGGTCTACGCTTGTAAATGATCCATGGGTTGAGGAAAAAATATGTGTGTTCTTCAGCCATTGAATGGAGTTTTCTGTAAATATCTATGAAATCCATTTGATCTATAGGGAAGATTAAGTCTGTTGTTTCTTTGTTGATTTTCTGTCTGAACGATCTGTCCATTACTGAAAGTGGGGTGTTGAAATCTCCATCTGTTATTGTATTGTAGTCTATTTCTCTCATTTGTTCTAATAATACTTGCTTTATATATCTGGTTGCTCCAGTTTTGGGTACATATATATTTACAATTGTTATATCCTGTTGCTGAAATGACACTTTTATCATTATATAATGGCCTTCTTTGTCTATTTTTATACTTTTTGTCTTGAAATCTATTTGTCTAAGTATAGCTATTTCTGCTCTTTTATTGTTTCTATTTGCATTTGTATAGAATATCTTTTTCCACCCCTTTAATTTCAGTCTATGTATGTCTTTATAGGTGAAGTGTGTTTCTCAGAGGCAACAGATCATTGGGTTTTGTCTTTTTATCCATTTAGCCACTCTGTCTTTTTATTGAGGGTTTAGTCCATTTTCATTAAACGTTATTATTAATAAGTAAGGACTTAACACTTCCCATTTTCTTATTTGTTTTCTTGTTGTTTTGTGGTCTTCTCATCCTTATTTCTTTTCTTCCTGCCTTCCTTTTGGTGAAGATGACTTTTTTCTGGTATTATGTTTTAATATCTTGCTTTTTATTTGTTGTGTATCCATTGTATGTTTTTTGATTTAAGGTTACCATGAGGCTTGCTAATAATGTCTTATAACCCATTATTTTCAGCTGATGATAACTTAACACCGATTGCATAAACTAACAAACAAGCAAAGGGAAAACTAATACAAACTGTAAACTTCAACTTTGTCCTGACACCCCCCACTTTTTAACTTTTGTTGTTTCTATTTATATCTTATTGGACTATGTCTTGCAAAGTTGTAGTTATTATTTTTTATTGGTTCATCTTTTATTTTTTCTGTTTAAGATATGAGCAGTTTACACACCACAATTACAGTGTTATAATTGTCTGTGTTTTTCTATGTACTTAGTACTACCAGTGAGTTTTGTATGTAAAGATGTTTTCTTATTGCTCATTAACATTCTTTGTATTTTCAGATTGAAGAACTCCTTTAACTTTTTGTAGGACAGAGGTATTGATGAAATCCCTCACCTTTTGTTTGCCTGGGCAAGCCTATTTCTCTTTCATGGCTGAAGAATATTTTCACTGGATGTACTATTCTAGGGTAAAAGTTCTTTCCTTCAGCATTTTAAATATGTCATGTCATTCTCTCCTGGCCTGTAGGTTTCCACTGAAAACCCTGCTGCCAGATGTTTTAGAGTTCTCTTGTATGTTATCTCTTTTCTCTTGTTACCTTTAGGATCCTTTCTTTATTCTTGACCTTTGGGAGTTTGATTATTAAATGTCTTCAGGTAGTCTCCTTTGGATTAAATCTGCTTGGTGTTCTATAACCTTCTTGTACTTGAATATTGATATCTTTCTCTAGGTTTGAGAACTTCTCTGATATTATATTTTTTAATATACTTTATATCCCTGTCTTTTTCTCTACCTTTTCTTTAAGGCCATCACTCTTAGATTTGCCCTTTTGGTGCTATTTTACAGATTTTGTAGACCCTTCTTATTCTTTTTTCTTTTGTCTCTTCTGACTGTGTATTTTCAAATAGTCTATCTCTAGGCTCACTAATTTTTTCTTCTGCTTGATTCATTCTGCTATTAAGACACTCTAATGCATTATTCAATATGGAAATTACATTTTTCTGCTTGATTATATTTAATTATTTTAATCTCTGTGTTAAATTTATCTGATAGAATTTTGAATTCCTTCTCTGTATTATCTTGAATTTCATTGAGCTTCCTCAAAACAGCTATTTGGATCATCTGTCTGAAAGGTCACATATTCTGGGTCACCAGCATTGGTCTCTAGTGCCTTATTTAGTTTGGTGAGGCCATGTTTTCCTGAATAGTCTTGATGTATGTGGATTTAATTAGTGTTTGGGCATGGAAGAGTTAGGTTCTATTCTTCTCTTCACAGTATGGACTTCTTTTCCTCATCCTTCTTGGGAAGGCTTTTTAGGCATTTGAAGGGACTTGGGTGTTGTGATCTAAGTTTTTGGTCACTATAGCCAGATCTGCATTAGGGGGCACCCTAAGCCCAGTAGTGATATGACTCTTTCAGACTTGTAGAGGTATTGCTTTGGTGGTGTTTGATAAGATCTGGAAAAATTCTCCGATTGCCATGAAGAGACACTTGTTCTCATCCCTTACTTTCTCCCAAACAAAGGGAGTTTCTCTCTCTGTGCTGAGCAGCCTGGAGCTGTGGTAGGGGTAACACAAGCACCCCCATGGTCACATCACAAGGACTGCTGGGTCAGACCTGAAACCAGCACAACACTGGCTCTCAGCCAAGGCCTGCTCTAACCCCTATCTGGCTACCGCCTATGTTTACTCAGGGCTCCAAGGCTCTACAATCAGTAGGTGGCAAATCCAGCCAGGTTTGTGTCTTTCCTTTAATGGCAACAAGTTCCCCCAGACCCAGGCTGGTCCAGAGATGCCACTGGGGAGCCAGGGCCCAAAGTTAGGAAATTAGAAATCTACCTGGTGCTCTATTTGACTGTGGCTGAACTAGCACCAAAACCACAGGACAAAGTTCTTTCTACTATTGTCTCCTCTTTCCCCAGGCAGAGGAGTCTCTCCTCATGGCCACCACTACCACAGGCCCATGGGATTACTGCAGGCTACTGTTTATGTTCACTTAAGGCCCAAGAGCTCTTAAGTCGGGTAGTGGTAAGTGCTGCCAGGCCTGGGACTCACCTTTCAGGGAAGCGGATTCCCTTCTAGCCATAGCAAGTCCAGAAATGCCACCCAAGAGCCAAGGCCAGGAATCAGGAACTCCAAGAGCCTCCTTGATGCTCTACCCTACAGCGGCTGAATTGGTGCCTAAGCTGCAAGACAAAGTCCCATCTACGTTTTCCTGTTTTTCTCAAGCAGAAGGAGTCTTTCCTCATAGCCACCACAGCTGGGAATGTCCTGGGTCATATCTGAAGCCAGTACATCTCAGAATCTCACCCAAAACCCGTGGCGTGTACTACCTCATTAGTGCTGCTGATTGTCAGGGCCCAAGGGTTCTTTAGTCAGTAGGTAATGCATCCTGCTAAGACTAGTTCTTCCCTTTACAGCAGCAGCTTCCCTTCTGGCCCAGAGTGTGTCTTGAAATGTCATCTAGGAGCTAGGGCCTTGAATGGGGGCCTCATGGCTCTGTCTGGTGCCCTATCCTGCTGTGGCTGAGCTTGTATTCAAGTTGCAAGACAAAGTCTTCTTTACTCACCCTCGTCCTGTCCTCAAGCAGAAGGAAGGAGTCCCTTTTGGAGCTGGGAGCTGTGCTGCCTGGGGTTGGGGGAGGGGTGGCATAAGCACTCCCTTGCTCCCACTGGCTGTCATCTTCCTAAGTCATGCGCCCCCCAAGTCCACTGGCTCCAAACCCAGCACAGTACCAGGACTTATCTAAGAGTGCAGTCCTTGCTGCCTGGACTGCCCTTTAAGTTTATTTATGGCCCCAGAGCATTTTAATCTATGGTGGTGAGGCTTGTGAGAACTCAAGTTCCAACCACTGGGATGGACAGTTCCTTTCTGGCTAGAGCTAATTTAAATACTCCCTGTATGTGTGTCAGCTGAGTTTTGCCTGGGTTCCTTTCTGCAGTGAAGGGCAGCACTGAGTTCCAATGCAAAGTCCCATAATCATTGCATTCTCCTTCCTCCAAGAACTCAAATTCTGTGTGCCACGCAGCCACTGCTAAGGAATGGAGGAGCAGTGGTGTCAATGGTTTAAGACTGTCTTTCAACCTCTTTTGTGCCTCTTTCAGTGATATAAAATTAATACTAGGTTCTGTGATCACTCACCTGATTTTTGATTCTCATGAAGGTGCTTTTGTGTGTAAATGTTGTTATATCTGGTGTTCCTGTCAGGACAGTTAGTGGAGGCTTCTATTTGGTTATCTTGCTCTGTCTCCATCTCTATAATGTTTTTTATCTTCCATCTTTTACCCATCACAATGGCAAAAAAAAAAAAAAGTAAGACAATGCATTGTTTGTAACGCTTAGGTATGCTAATTTACTGCTGACAGAAATTAATCACATACTAACTTTTTGGAAGGAAATTTAACAATGTCTAACCAAATTACATAAACATTATGTTTTGACCACTTTTAGGAACTTACCCTAAGGATACACCCTCCAGCAATAAAAACATATATATGTATAAAGTTATCTGTTGCAGTATGATTTGTATTATAAAATGTTAGAAGGGATCTAACTGACATAAATAAGAGAGTGGTTGAATAAACTGTGGTATAATATACATAGTATACAATGGCATATCATATAGCTATGAAGAAACAAAGAGGAAGATCTTCATTGAACTGATTTAGAGTGATTGCTACAAATATTAAATGAGAGCATGCAAAGTGTAAAAGAGTAAGTATGATTGCTACATTTGTATGAGAAAGACTAAGAGAATATACATGCATCTGCTCATTTGGGCAAAAAGAAACATAGAAAGCATAGTCAGCAAACTAATGAAATTGGTTACTTACAAGATATACATGAGAAAGAGGGGAAAGTGAGAAAGCTAGAATAAAGTTTTTGTGTTGAACCAAAATTTGAGTTATCGCCTGCTCTCAAGAGCTGGAAATTTCCATAATGCTTCTCAGACTTTCTTTACATGTTATTGGTAAGTGTTGCGTCACATATTCGTGCTCAAACCAGTCTCTTCCAAAGGGAAAAGAATTATAATTGGATTAGATGTATAAGAGTTGCTGTCTAAGGCTAGAGATTTCAATGTGAAACTCATGATTTCCTAACCAGAATTCCTTTAGCAAGAAAGATGTGGAATGATAGGTAGTATTGAATAGATCTCTTTGAAGACCCCTTAATTTATTTTTTAAAGTGTAGTAGTCATTATTGCAGTCATTATTGTGTTTATCCTGTACCCACTATCAGTAAGCCTAATTTAGTTTGTTTTGTCTTTTCTTAGCATTGAAACATAACAATTACCCACCAGATAAAATAGTTCTCTACCAATTAAAGGGTAGGTCATACAAATAATAATTTACTTTTTTGAATTTCTGGTTTTGTTGAGGGAGGGATGGAGACTGTTTGCTTATCGGCTTGCTTGTTTTATGAAATGTCAATGTGTTTAATTCATTTAGATTAAATACTGCATGATTCTTCTCTGAGATAGTTTATTTTAATAGATTGTGAACATGCCTTGAATTAGTAAACACAAAGCATTTTGGGAGGACAGTCTTGGGTGGTGAAGGCAGAACAATCTTGCAGAGGAGGTGACATTTAAATTGAGAGCTGAAGAATGAGTTAAAGTTGGGAGTCTTGGGTAATCAGTAGATGTAAAGGTCAGGAGTGAGACTGAATATGAAATATTAGGAAGGCAATTGGCACGAGTGCCAGTGGTTGGAGAGCTCATCTAGGCCACAATAGGAGTCTACTAGGCAAAAGAATTTAAATTTGTTGTTTTTTTATTTTTGTGAGAGTGGAAAATCAATGATGTGTTTAATGTAGGAGAGACTATGATCGACAGACATTTATTTTTCATAGTTCTGAAGGCTGAGTTCAAGAGCAAGGTGCCTACTGATTCAGTTCCTGGCTAGAGCTTTCTTCCTGGATTGCAGATGGTGGCCTTCTTGCTGTGCCCTTGGATGATGAAGAGAGAAAGAGTGAATTCTGGTCTCTCTTCCTCTTCTTATAAGGGTACTAATCCCATTACCTCATCTAAACCCAATTACCTCTCAAAGGCCCTACTTTTAAATACCATCTTTTTAGTGGTTAGGGTTTCAACATATGAATTTTGAGGGGACACTCTTCAGCTCATAGCAGGGAGCAAGACCAAAAGACAGGAAATCTGTATAGAAACTGTATATTCAGGTAAAAACCATAGCAGTCCAAACTAAGTGAAGCGCAGTAAAGATGGAGATAAAGGGACATTCGCATGAAAGAGATGCCGAGATGTAGTGCTATGGTTTAAATGTCCCCTCCAAAACTCATGTTGAAACTTAACAGTACTGAGAGGTGGAGCCCTTAACAGGTATTGGATCATAAATGGATTAATCCATTAATGGATTAATAGACTAATGGGTTAATAGACAAATGGGTTATTATGGGAGGGGAACTGGTGGCTTTTTAATAAGAGAAAAAAACCTGAGTGAGCATGTTATAATGCTCAATCCTCTCACCATGTGATGCTCTGTGCTACTTCAGGACACAACAGAGAGTCTTCACCAGCAGAAAGACCTTCACGAGATGTACCCCTTAACCTAGTATCCCCAGGCCTCCAGAATTGTAAGAAATAAATTCCATTTCTTTGCAAATTATCTAGTTTCAGATATTATGTTAAAAAGGACAGAAAACAGACTAAGAAACCTAGCAACTAATAAGATGTCAGGATGAGATGTAGTGAAGAGTGCTTTTTAAAGATTGAAAAGCTTTGAGCATGTTAATTGCTGATGGAAAGGATCTAATTGGAGAGAGAACTTGAAAGTAAGAGAGAGATAGAGGATGGCTTATGGAGAGAGGTCCCTGGGAGGCTGGGAGTGTGTGGGTTCATTTAACTGTCATTGGTTAATTTATCTCAAGTCTTTTTAAAACAATAGTTTTCTCTCCATCTTTTTTGTTTTAACTTCATAAGGTATTTATTAAACACATCCAGGCATTTGTCTTATAGATTGTCCCACAGCCTAAATTTTGCTGATTGAATATTCATGGTAAAGTTTAAGCTGTTCCTTGGGCCCCTGAACTTTCTATAACTTGGTAGTTGAATATAGTAGCCATGGTATCTTTATAAGATCTGAAAAATTTTGAATTCTGAAACACATCTGGCTCTAAAAAACTTAGCTTGAGGATTGTGGGCCTATACTTGTGTGCACTGGCAAATTGCTTCTGTCCCTAACCCCAGGAAAACCTACCTGTTCCAAAATAGTGAATGGCTATGCCAGCAGGGGGCCTCTGGGTTCCAGCTCAGATCTGAGGCCATCTTCTCTTTCAATAATCAGTGCCTGTAACATCAGTTGTCGTATTTTCAATATCACCACTAAAATTCTCTTCAGAAAAATGTTCTTTCTTCACTTATTTTTTTAAAAAATACCTTTACTGAGATCTACTTCACATACCATAAAATTCATCCATTTAAAGTGTACAATTAAATGGTTTTTAGTATATTCACTGAGTTGTACAATAATCATCATCACAATCTAACTTGAAAACATTTTCAACAACATCCAAAAAAACCTTTTGTCCATTAGGAGGCATTCCCCACCCTGGCACCTCCAAGACTTAAGCAACCAAGTAATCCACTATTCTGTCTCTATAGATTTGCCTACTTTGGACGTTACATATAAATGCAATAATACATATGTTCCTTTGTGGCTGGCTTGATGTATCAAGATTCATTCGTGCAATAGCATGTAATACCATTTCCCTATTTTTATTGCCAAATAATACACTATTGTACAAATAAGATGCATTTATAAAAATCCGCTCATCATTTGATGGACATTTGGGTTGTTTTCACTTATTGGATATTATGATTAATATCATATATGTTAATGTACAAGTTTAGTTATTAACATGTTTTCATTTCTCTTGAGTAAACATTTAAGAATACATTTGCTTGGACTAATGATAAATCTATGTTTACCATTTTGAGAAACTGCCAAACTGTATTTTCTAAAGTGGCTGCAACATTTTCACAATCCCACTAGCAATGCATGAGGGTTGCAATTTCTCCACATCTTCATCAACACTGGTTATTGTCTGTTTTTTTGATTTTAGCCATTTTAGTGGGTGTGAAATGGCATCCCACTGTGGTTTTGATTTTCATTTCTTTAGTGAGTAAAGATATTGCGCATTTTTTTTCCTATGCCTATTGGCCAGTTGTATATCTTATTTGGAAAAATATTTTCAAATGCTTTGTCAATTTTAAAATTGGGTTTTTTTCTATTGAGTTGTAGAGTTCTTTATATATGTATACACTGAATGCTAGACTCTTATTATGTATATGACTTGCAAATATTTTTCCCATTGTATGGGTTATCTTTTCATATTCTTGATAGTGTGCTTTGAGGCACAGAAGTTCTTAATTTTGATAAAGTTCAATTTATCTATTTTTTTGTTATTTATATTTTAGGTGTCATGCCTAAGAAAAATTGCTTAATCCAAGGTCCTAAGATTTACTCTTCTGTTTTCTCCTCAGAGTTTTATAGTTTTGGCTCTTATATTTAGTTCTATAATCCATGTTGAGTTAATTTTTGCATATGGTGTGAGTAAAGTAGGGGGCCCAATTTAATTCTTTTGCATGTAGTTATCCAGTTGTCCCAGAACCATTTGTTAAAAAGCCTATTTGTGTCCATTCAGTTGTCTTGGCACCCTTGTCAAAAAGCAATTGATGACAAATATAAAGGTTCACTTCTAGAGTCCTGGTTCTATTTCATTGATCTATATGTCCATATGAACACAAGAGCCATACTCTCTTTTTTATTTATGTATTTATTTTTGAGACAGGGTCTCTCTTTGTCGTCCAGGCTGGAGTGCAGTGGCACAATCTCAGCTCACTGCAGCCTCAACTTTTCAGGCTCAGGTGACTCTCCCACATCAGCCACCCGAGTAGCTGGGATTACATGCATGGGCCACCATGCTCAGCTAAGTTTTGTATTTTTAGTAAAGATGGGGTTTCACTATGTTGGCCAGGCTGGTCTCAAACTCTTGGCCTCAAGTGATTGACCTGCCTCAGCCTCCCAAAATGCTGGGATTACAGGTGTGAGCCACTGCATCCAGCCACACTGTCTTGATTACTCTAGCTTCGTAGTAAGTTTAGGAATTGGGAAGTGTGAGTCCATCAACTTTGTTCTTTCTAGATCATTTTGGCTATTCCAGGTCCTTTGCTTTTTAGTACATTTTATAATCAACTTCTCAATTTCTGGAAATTTTGATTGCGATTATGTTAAATGTGCCAATTAATTTGGGAAGTATTGCTATTTTAGCAATAGTAAAGTATTCTGATCCATAAACATAGGATGTGTTTCCATTACTTTAGCTATTTAATTTCATTCAACAAAGTTTTGTAATTTTTAGTATAAAGGCTGTGCACTTCTTTCCCTAAGTTTATTCCTATTTACTTAATTCTTTTAACAAAATTGTAAATGACATTACTTCTTCAAGTATTTTTTTTTTTTTTTTGCCCTTTTCCCTCTCGCCTCCCCTTTGGTACTCCCATTACACATATGTTGGGGCATTCAATGTTGTCTCAAAATCATCTGAGCATGTTTTCTCATATTTCTTCATTTTCTTTCTGTTTTTCAGACTGCCTAATCTTTTTTATCCATCTTCAAGATTGATGATTCTTCTGCCTGCTCAAATCTACTCTTGAGCCTCTGTAGAGAATTTTTCATTTTGGTTGTTACTGTACTTTGCAACTGCATAATAGCTGACTTCAAACTGCTGACATGACAAAAAGAGGCTTGCACTATTCCTAAAAAGCTAACAACAATTGGCTCTTCGAAGCCAGTACAAGCTAGCTGTGGCACAATAATTTTTCTCACTCTGTTTGAGGAGAGACCAAGGTGAGTCAGGGCATTTTCCCAAATGTGTGAGAAATCTTTCTTGTAAACTCTTATTATTCTCTAATTTTATGCTCCTTTCTGTAAGTTTCTGTTTTCTGTACATGATCTAGAAGCCTGTGGGTGACAGCCAAGGCCTGAAGTTGCATCCATTATTTCCCTTATAGGGGGGAAAGGCATAAGAGTTTGTTTGCTTGGTTCAGTGTTTGCATGCAGGAAACAACCTTGCGCTCCCTCACCTCCCGTGGGGTAGTGATGCCTGCCATATTAGAAAGGCCCCTCAGGTCAGTGATTAGACTCTTGAGAAAGAAATTTGCCTCCCATGGGTTTTTATTTGCTGTCTATAGGCCTCTCCCTGGAAATTAGCAACTCTCATCTATCTCCTGGCCTGTACTTTTCTCCATCCTTTATCACTCAAATTAGGAAAAGTTACACATTTTCAGTGATGATCCCCTGTCTCCTTCCCCAGGAAACACACTGTTTTCTTACCCTTAATTATCTTGTCCCATCTACCTTATCTTATATAGAGACAATATTCTTTAATGTCTGTGGTATGTGGATGGCATATTGTTTTGAGCGTCTACTGACAACAGGTTTCTTCTATTTGTATTTTCCATGTCATTTAAGTCAAGTCTTGGAGAGAAAGGGAACTTTCTTGTTTGTCTGTTTTCAGAAATTTTGTCAATTGTTTTTGTTATTCTTATTAACAATAATTATTTTTGTTAATTTCAACTTTTATTATAGATTAAAGGGTACATGTGCAGGTTTGTTACAAGGGTATATTGTGTGATGCTAAGATTTGGATTTCAAAGGATCCATCACCCGGTACTGAGAATAGTACCCAGTACATAGTTTTTTAGTCCATGCCCCCCGCTTTTCCTTCCCTGTTTAGCAGTCCCCAGTATCTGCTGTTCCCATCTTTATGTCTATGTATATTCGATGTTTAACTCCTATTTTAGTGAGAACATGTGGTATTTAGTCATCTTTTCTTGTGTTAATTCACTTAGGATAATGGCCTCCAGCTCCATCCATGTTGCTGCAAAGCACAATGACTTCATTCTTATGGCTGTATAGTATTCTGTGATGTATATGTACCACATTTCTTTTTTCAATCCACCACTGCTAGGCACCTAGGTTGATTCCATGTCTTTGCTATTGTGAATATGCTGCAATGAACATATAGATGCTTGTGTCTTTTTGCTAGAACAATTTGTTTTCTTTTGAATATATACCCATCAATGGGATTCCTGGGTTGGATGGTAATTCTAAGTTCTTTGAGAAATCTCCAAACTGCTTTCCACAGCAAAACAAAAGAAATTACCAACAACAAAAACAGACAACCTACAGAATGGGAGAAAATATTCACAAACTCTGCATCTGACAAAGGTCTAATATCCAGAATCTATAAAGAACTTAAATAATAAGTATTGTAATGAAGAATTCAATTTTACCTGGTTCTCTTCTGATCTTCGTTATTTCCTTTCTTCTGCTGGGTTTGGGTTTGCTTTGTTCTCGTTTTCTAGTTCCTTGAGGTGTGCCCTTAGATTGTCTGTCTGTGCTCTTTCAGTCTTTTTGATGTAGTCATTTAGGGCTGTGAATTTTCCTCTTAGCACTCCCTTTGCTCTATCCCAGAGGTTTTGATATGTTGTGTCACTATTGCGACTAGTTGAAGAATTTTTAAATTTCCATCTTGATTTCATTTTTGACCCAATGACCATTCAGGAGCAAATTATTTAATTTCCATGAATTTGCATGGTTTTGAATCTTCCTTTTGGAGTCAATTTCCAGTTTTATTCCACTGTGGTCTGACAGAGTGCCTGATATACTTTCAATTTTTTACAATTTATTGAGGCTCATTTTGTGGTATATAATATGGTCTATCTTGGAGAAAGTTCCATGCACTGTGGAATAAAATGGATATTCTATGGTTGTTGGATAGGCTGTTCTGTATGTATCTCTTAAGTTCGTTTGTTCCAAGGTATAGTTGAAATCCATTGTTTCTTTGTTGACTTTCTGTCTTGATGACCTGTCTAGTGCTATCAGTGAAGTATTGAAGTCCCCCACTATTGTTGTGTTGCTGTCTATCTCATTGCTTAGGTCTATTACTAATTGTTTTATAAATTGGGGAGCTCCAGTGTTAGTATATACTCCAGAGTAGTGTATATACATTTAGGATTGTGATATTTTCCTGTTGGACAAGCCCTTTTACCATTGTATAATGTCCTCTTTGTCTTTACTAACTGCTGTTTTTTATAGTTTGTTTTGTCTGATATAAGAATAGCTACTCCTGCCTGCTTTTGGTGTCCATTTGCATGAAATGTTATTTTCCACACTTTTACCTTAAGTTTACGTGAGTACTTATGTGTTAGGTGAGTCTCTTGAAGGCAGCAGATAATTGGTTGGTGAATTATTATCTATTCTGCAGTTCTGTATCTTTTAAGTGGAGCATTTAGGCCATTTACATTCAACGTTAGTATTGAGATGTGAGGTACCATTCCATTCATTGTACTATTTGTTGACTGTGTACCTTTGTTTTTTGCTTTTTGTTTTTGTTTTTTAAATCATATTTTTGTTTTATAGGTCCTGTAAGATTTATGCTTTAAAGAGGTTCTGTTCTGATGTGTTTCCAGGATTTGTTTCAAGATTTAGAGCTTCTTTAAGCAGTTCTTATACTGAAGATAAATGAAACAAAAATCTGATTCTTTGAAAAGATAAATAAAAGTAATAGACTATTATCAAGTTTAACCAATAAAAGAAGAAAGAAAATCCAATAAGAAATGAAACAGGAGATATTACAACTGACACCACAGAAATACAAAAAGTTCATTTGAAGCTACTATGAACACATTTATGTACATAAACTAGAAAACCTAGAAGAGATGGATAAGTTCCTGGAAAGATACAACCCTCGTAGCTTAAATCATGAAGAATTAAATACTCTGAACAGACCAATAATAAGCAGCAAGATTGAAATAGCAATTAAAAAACTACAAACAAAAAAAAGTCCAGGATCAGATGGATTCACAGCAAAATTCTACCAGAAATTCAAAGAATTGGTTCCAATCCTTTTGACACTATTCCACAAGATCAAGAAAGAAGGAACCCACCCTAAATCATTCTATAAAGCTAGTATCACCTTAATACCAAAAACCAGGAATGGACATAACTAAAAAAGGAAACTATAGACCAATATCATTGATGAACATAGATGCTAAAATCCTTAACAAAATATTAGCTAACCAAATCCAACAACATAACAAAAAGATAATCCACCATGATCAAGTGGGTTTATACCAGGGGTGCAGGGATGGTTTAACATGCTTAAGTCAATAAATGTGATACACCACATAAACAGAATTGAAAACAAAAATCACATGATCATCTCAATAGATGCAGAAAAAACATTCAACAAAATTCAGCATCACTTTATGAATAAAAACCTCAGCAAATTTGGCATACAAGGGACATAGCTCAATGTAATAAAAGCCACCTATGACAAACCCACAGCCAACATAATACTGAATGGGGAAAAGTTGAAAGTATTCCCTCTGTGAACTGGAAAAAGACAAGGATGCCCACTCTCACAATGCCTCTTCAACATAGTATTGGAAGTCCTAGCCAGAACAACCAGACAAGAGAAAGAAATAAAAGGCATCCAAATGCCCTTTATTTCCTCTGTAAAAAGGAAGTCAAACTGTCATTTTTTTGCTGATGATATAATCATGTACCTCAAAAACCTTAAAGACTCCTCCAGAAAGCTCCTAGAACTAATAAATAAATTCAGCAAAGTTCCTGGATACAAAATTAATGTATACAAATCAGTAGCTTTGCTATACATCAATAGCGACCAAGCTGAGAATCAAATCAAGAAATCAACCCTTTTTACAATAGCTGCAAAAAAAAATACTTAGGAATATACCTAACCAAGGAGGTGAAAGACCTCTCAAGGAAAACTACAAAACACGCCTGAAAGAAATCATAGATGACACAAACAAATGGGAACACATCCCATGCTCATGGATGTGTAGAATTAATATTGTCAAGATGACCATACTGCTGAAAGCAATCTACAAATTCAACACAATTCTCATCAAAATACCACCATCATTCTTCACAGCATTAGAAAAAAAATTATAAAATTCATATGGAACCAAAAAAGAGCCTGCATAGCCAAAGCAAGACTAAGCAAAAATAACAAATCTGGAGGCATAAAATTACCTGATTTCAAACAATATTATAAGGACGTAGTCACCAAAACAGCATGGTACTGGTATAAAAACAGGCACATAGACCAATGGAACAGAATAGAGAACCCAGATATAAACCCAAATACTTACAGCCAACTGATCTTTGACAAAGCAAACAAAAACATAAAGTGGGGAAATGACACCTGGGATAATTGGCTAGACACATGTAGGAGAATGAAACTGGGTCCTCATCTCTCACCTCACAAAAAAATCAACTCAAGATGTATCAAGGACTTAAATCTAAGATCTGAAACTATAATAATTCTAGAAGATAACATTGGAAAAACCCTTCTAGACATTGGCTTAGGCAAAGATTTCATGAACCCAAAAGCAAATGCAACAAAAACAATTACAAATAGGATAGACGACCCACAGAGTGGGTTTATTCAAGCCCTGCTGCAATGGTGGGCTTTTCCTGCTGGAATTGAATATAATTTTTTTGTCATCAGCTTTTATGAAAAAAATCATATTTTTCTTTTAAGTTTTCTTACAAATCGTATTTTCTTAACTTGAATTAGCTTACCGGATTTCAAGTCTAAACACAATTTTATCATTATAACATTTAAACCTTTAGAAATAGATGATTCCATCATAAACATGTTTATACAACTTTGATTATATGAAAAAACCACTGAGGCATTAACAGTGTTATTTTGGAGAGCTATTCTAATTAGTTTCCTTTTATAAATTACATAGACTCAGATAAAAATGATTAAATGCATTTTTTAAAAGGTGTGAGACAATCCAAATCATTTTGTCAGGGTAACCTCATTTTCTCATTAATCTTTTCTGAGTAAAGCTATTATTTTTATCACCCTTTTCTTCACCTGATAATGTTGAACTAGCTAACACCACATGCTCTTTATCACTTAGTGATAAAGCCATTTAGTTATATATAATTTGAATTGATTTTTTTAACTTCAGAATAGAAAAAAATCTAGTTTTAAATAATATACTGTAGCCATATAATAACATATAAGACATATTGTAGTAAACTATAATGTACTATAGAATCTTCAGGAAAATTATACTTAAGAGAGGCTTAAAAGAATCTCTGTAAAAAGCCAATTTAAAAAATCTTTTTGATTGCATTGAATAAAAAATAAGTTATAAAATTAAATTATATGTTACAACTTCTGGTATTACACAATCTGTTAAAAATATAATAATCTATTACTATAAAACTTGAAGTTTCAATACATTTATATTCAATTAAACCTACCAAAATATTATAGGTCTAGATTAGTTATAACTGGAAATTATCCTACCAGCAGAATTTACTTCCATTGCTTACAACATTTAATAGCATTTTACTGTGTTCATTTTTTAAAGTTTTTACATTTTTTTAAATTTATCTTTAAGTTCTGGGATACATGTGCAGAACGTGCAGGTTTATTACTTACGTATACATGTGCCATGGTGGTTTGCTGCACCTATCAACCCGTCATCTAGGTTTTAAGACCCTCATGATTAGGTATTTGTCCTAATGCTCTCCGCCCCCGCCGCCCCCCACCCCCACCCCCAACAGCCCCAGTGTGTGATGTTCCCCTTCCTGTGTCCATATGTTCTTAAAATTAATTAAACCTTATCCATTGGAAGTAAACAAATGTTAGAAAAATATTATTCTTTACATTTTTTAAAAGAAGTAAAGCAGGTAGGTAGACAGAAAGGAAGAAAAAAAACAAGAGAAAGATATAGGAGAGAGAATAAATAAATATTAAATAAGTAATTTACTAGTTTTTGTAATAATTGCATTATTTGGTCAATGTATAATTTTCATAATGAATTTACACTTATGTGTGATATGTTAAAAAGCAGAGAAGCTAAAGGACAATAACTTCTATTGAATAGAAAATTTCGTATAAAAAACATACTTTTCCACTCATACTAGGTAAAGCCAACTCTCTATGCTGATCGCATATGGTGAGCAAACAATAACTCAAGTTCTTATATTAAGGCAGATGTGGTGGTTTTAATTTTTGGTTTCAGGTTTTTTTTGGTTTCTTTTTTTGTCTTTTATCCTTTTTTTTTCCCTTAACCTTAATATTTAGTTTCAAAGTCCTCCACACCAAATATTTTTCCAGGACTATTAAAATTGCAGATTAGACTGATTAATATTTGACTTCATATTTTTCTACTTTTTCATCAAATCATAGTGATGTTCTTCAGGGGCGAGATGAAGGAGGTGAACAGAGAACAGGAGTAATAGAATTTGCTAATCAGATCTTAAATAATGGAAGCTTGATTGCATTCAAAAACTGATGTAATGATGCAGAAAAAGGAAAGCTGATGCTTTAAGAATGTGGAATTGGAAAATATAAAGAGATGTTTTGTCTGGTAAGTCTTAAAATAGATATTTATTTTTAGCTTAATTTTTGACTAAAAACACAACTCTTTCTGATGGTATTTTTGAAAGTTTAGTATATGTAATACACACTGGAGTATATAAATATAATGCCCTTTAGGAAATGTGGTCAGCTTATTATGGATTGAATTAGCCATGATTTGCTTTCTTTCTTGTAGTCATATTAAAGGATGGAATTGTGTTATGGCATCCCATGCCTTTTCACAATTAATTCCAAATTGACAGAAATACTTTATTTGGAGCAATCAACTCAAGTCAGCTTGATTACTGACAAAAGATGTTCAAAGAGAAAATGTTAAATCAGAACTTTTTTTCCCAAGGGTAAACAAGAAATACAAAAATACCCAGAAAATAATAATAATATTAGAATATAAACCTCTCATTCAATTTTCATATATAGTTTAGAGAGGTTTTTGTTATTTCTCTCTTTCACTATTCAGCTTTCCCTCTCTCCTCCCTTTCTTCTTTTCTACCTTGGACAAAAATAATAGCCTTTGACCAGGATTAATTATTTTTAATCATGAAAAACCTAAGTCAGTATCATACATCATCTCATTTTGAACATGATAAACCCATTCATTTAGAAGAATTTGTATAACTATGGGCAAATAGTGCTGACATTTCCTCTTTAGTATAGCAACAACAATCAAAAGTAACTCCTTTTTAAAAATTAACGACAATTAATGGCAGTGTGAAAGTCCAGAGTGTTTTCTTATGAAGTTATTTGTAGGTGTCATCCTCCAAATTTTTCAGTAATAATTCTGTATTGCCACACAGTCATCTCCTGTAAGACCAAAATTAAAGGGAAAAAAGTGAACAGAAAGGAAGTTTTAGAAAGAGACCATTGGTAAACCTTCTATGAGAGAAAAGTGAGTAAATATAAAATTCATTGGACTCACTCCAGACTCTACAAAATGTACTGGTTAATCTTTAGAAAATAACATCATTCTCAGCAAACTAACACAAGAACAGAAAAACAAACACCACATGTTCTCACTCGTAAGTGGGAGTTGAACAATGAGAACACATGAACACAGGGTGGGAAACATCACACACCAGGGCCTGTCATGGGGTTGGGGGTTAGGGGAGCGATAGCATTAGGAGAAATACCTAATGTAGATGACGGATTGATGGGTGCAGCAAACCACCATGGCACGTGTAAACCTATGTAACAAACCTGCACGTTCTGCACATGTACCCCAGAACTTAAAGTATAATTTAAGAAAAAGAAAATTCTATTGAGAAAGAAAAATGAAATTTCCCAAGACATTTTTTTGCTTACACACCTAAAGTTCAACACACATAAATATTATTATCTTTCTTCTAGTAATAAATTGATGACATAAGCAAGTAACCTGTCAACTGAGCAAGAAATCTGGGAGGTATTCCCCCAGATTCCCCTTATTTCTTCAATTTCTAATGGTTCTACAGGTTTCCTTTACATTTTACTTCCTTAACATCATTAATATCTGCTTCAGCCTCTTCATTCCCATTGTTCTGGTGCAGGGTCATATCATCAACTGCCTGGATTATTGCAATTTACTTCTAAACGGCTTGCCTAACTCTAGCTGCACCTTGCCATCTAGCTGTCATATGACCAGCAATCTTCCTGAAAAACAGAAATAAGATTATATTATTATCGTGATTAAAGCATTCAGCCAAACTCTTTGCATAGCATATAAGGTCCTCCAATATTTGTCACTGTTTTCTCTCCCCAGTTTCATCCTCCATTGCCTCCCACCCACCCCCCTTATGCTTTCATATTAAACTATTTACAGTACCCCCCACAATGTTCTCTCATGTTTTTTCATGCATTTGCACATATTGTTCCCTGTACTTGGGATCCTCTTTTCCCGACCCCTTCTAATAAACTTTAACCTACCTTTCAGGACCCACTTAGATGTTTCTTCTTCTCTGAACCCTACCCTAGCATGTCCTAGTCAACATACATCTTTGTCCCATCACGGTACCTTGAGTACATGTATTATATTCCTATCACAAGGAATTGTAATGACTTGTTTACATATCTGACTCTTCCCAGACTGTGTGTTTCGGGAACTATGGCTTTTCATCTTCATATGTGGGCACCTTACAGTTACTCACTAATGTTGCATGCATGAATGAGTGAATTAATAAATCAATGTTCTAACGATGCTAAAACAGAGAAGTATTTAGAGATTTGTACAAATATACTCCATGAATCAGGGGTGGGTCCAGGAATAGATTCTGGCTCTTCCCACTTCTTTTTATTCCTCAGACTCCTAGACCATGACTCACTGTTTCACTGACAAAAGAAGATGGAAAAATTTTTATTTTTCTTACACAAAATTACCCACCATAGGAAACTACCCACTGTACTCCACTGTCTGGCTTTCGGGCATAAAAATGGATCTTGATGCTCTAGTTGCATTTTTGGGGGAACGTTCTTCCATCTTAGGCACAATGTGTTCAGAATAGACTCCAGCAGCATTGGTATTTGAATGAAGGAATTAAAATAAAAATGTCATAAGGAACTCAGAATTGATGTTATCAACTACTGCCTCTCTTTATTCTAACTCTTCTTCTAAAGGAGCAGATTATATGCTTCCTAATTCTTTTTTGGATATTTTAACTAAGTTGTCCCTTAAGCTTTTAAGGCCAGGAAAATACACACACACACGCACGCACACACACTTAAACGTGTTAGGTTGAGGCCGGCGCGGTGGCTCATGCCTGTAACCACAGCACTTTGGGAGGCCAAGGTGGGCAGATCACGAGGTCAGGAGTTCGAGACAAGCCTGACCAGCATGCTGAAACCCTGTCTCCACTGAAAATACAAAAATTAGCCAGGCGTGGTGGTGTGCGCCTGTAATCCCAGCTACTTGGGAGGCTGAGGCAGGAGAATAGTTTGAACCTGGGAGACGGAGGTTGCAGTGAGCCGAGATCAGGCCTCTGCACTCCAGCCTGGGTGACAGAGCATGACTCAAAAAAAAAAAAAAAAAAAAAAAGTGGTAGGTTGACATCTCCTTGAGTCAAAAGTGGTAGGTTGACATCTCCTTGAGTCATTAAGTATAGTTTTAAAATTTGCATAACAAAACTCTATTTCTGAAGTAACTTTGACATTGAGAAACCTTTTATTCAAAAAAGTTTTCTGGACTCTCCACAGAAGCACTCAAGGAAAATCTTACATTATTAGTCCTATTCTGTAGACTACATATTCTAAGATAACAAAATATATACATTTTCTCCTCTCAAGAGTGTAAATAAGAATGACATCATAAACTCATAAAAATATTTAAATATTCCTTCAAATAAAATATTTAAAATTTATCAATAAATCTTATGTCTTATTTATAAACCTACATCTTTTTGTGTCTAGTTTCAGTGTATTCAAAACACCTCATATTTCATTTTGATAACCTTGAAAAATAATACCCTTCTAGTAGTCTTTCTTCTAGAAATAGTATAGAAAATTAGATAACATACTGCTTTTCTCAACACAATTTTCTAAATATCTTCTGATAGTTTAATTCTCTCTAGTACTTCACTTTCATGGTAGCTCTCCTCTCTATCCATGAAGTCCCCTCATCACCACATTTCCCTCATCCCGTGTGTATTAGTCTGTTTTTATGCCGCTGATAAAGACATACTGGAGACTGGGTAATTTATAAAGAAAAAGAGGTTTAGTGGACTCACAGTTCCATGTGGCTGGGGAGACCTCACAATCATGGCAAAAGGTGAAAGGCATGTCTTCCATGGCAGCAGGCAAAAAGAGAATCAGAATCAAGCAAAACGGGGTTCCCCTTATAAAAAACATCAGAACTAGTAAGACTTATTCACTACCATAACAGTATGGGGAAAACTGCCCCTATGATTCAATTATCACCCACTGGGTCGTTCCCACAATGCATGGGAATTATGGGAGCGACAATTCAAGATGAGATTTGGGTGGGGACACAGCCAAACCATATCACTCTCCTCCTCCTCTGCCTCTTGTCCTCTGCTCCTCACACTCACAGTTTCTCACCCTTCCCCACCAACAGAGTCCACATAGATGTGCTTTCACTTCCCTGCTCTGATCACTTATTGTAAGAAGAACAGCTCTTCTGAAATTCAGGTGAATAAAATTCTCTGTTCTCTTAAATATCATAATACAGAATATGATGGATTACCTAAAGAGGAAAAGAGACCAATGAAATTCACTATGGAAAAATCACTTTGGATTGAACTTTGAGGGAAGGTTTTGTCAGGAAGAGAGAATCTGATCAGCCAGAGGAAGGAGGATAAGAAATAGCTAAGATGAGATAAGCAGAGAGAAGGCATTCTAGGTGAGATGTTTATGAGTAATATTGCACAAATCAGGAATGAATGTGGAGTTCAGCAGACATTTAATTCTGATGGATTTAAGGAAGATGGCCATGGTAGACAGTATTGAAAACTTAGCTGTACATTTAAAATGCCGAAAACAGTTACATTTCCATCTTTTAGGTCATGGCAGGTATTATTATTGCAGGTGTTTGTTGCTAAGTGACACAATGGGAATAATGTAGTAATGGAGAAATTAGAGAGGGGAGAAGTGAAGAGTGATATCTTAAAAGCCAAAGCAGTTAAGCTTTAGCTTAAAAGCTAAAGCAGTCCCTATAGAAATTATTCATTTCTATAGGGACCCAAATAATAAAAAGAAAACTAATCATTTTTTTTTCTCTTTTTGGCATTCCTATTCCTACCTAGAAAAGAAACAAGAGACAGACTAATTTGATGACTAAATGTATGTATTTTTTATTTTACATTTTTAGATTTGTCAGTATAGAAAAGTTGATGAAATGTTAACTAACCTAAAGTCACTTTTGGCTTACTTTTTTTTTGCTTTTATTATTTTCAATTGACACATAATTATACATATTTACAGGGCACAGTGTGCTATTTTGACACAGGTATACAATACGTAACGATCTCAAATCAGGGTAATTAGTATATTCATCACTTCAAGCATGTATTATTTCCTTGTGTTGGGAGTGTTCAAAATTTATTCTTCTAGCTAGTTGAAAATACACAATTAATTTTTGTTAATTACAGTCACCACATAGTGCTATACAATGCTAAAACTTATTCTTCCTATCTAGGTGTACTTTTGTAAAGCCATATTTTTTCCAATTTTTATCTTAGATTCAGAGGGTACATGTGCAGGTTTGTTAGCTGGGTAATTGTGTGATGCTGAGTTTTGGGGTACAAATGATCCTGTGACCCAATAGTGAGTTTTTCAACCCTAGTCCCATTCCTTCTTCCTTTTTCTAGTAGTTCCTGTTTCTATTGTTCTCTTTATGTCCATGAGTACCCAATATTAGGTTCCATTTATAGGTGAGAATATGTAGTATGTGGTTTTCTGTTTCTGTGTTAATTCACTTAGGATAATGGCCTTCAGCTCTTTCCATGTTGCTTCAAAGGACATTATTTCATTCTTTTTTATGACTGTGTAGTAGTATTCCATAGTGTGTGTGTACCACCCTTTCTTTATCCAGTCCACCACTGATGGGCACCTAGGTTGATTCCATGTCCTTGTTATTGTGAATAGTGCTATGATGAACATGTGAGTGTATGTGTTTTTTTGGTAGAACAATTTGTTTTCTTTTGGATATACACCCAGTAATAGGATTGCTGGGTCAAATGGTAGTTATCATTTTAAGTTCTTTGAGAAATCTCCAAGCTGCTTTCCACAGTAGCAGAGTCTCTTTTTTTTTTTTTTTTTTTTTTGCAATATAAAATCTGAGTAAGATAACAGACTATTGGAAGTGTGGAAGAAATTGGGTCCAGTTTCAGCTCACTGAGTATTTACAGAATGCCTGAGAATATTGCTTTTTTAAATCTAAGGCTGCATATTTCAGCACTCTACAACTTTGGCAGAATAATGAATCATCATTTTCTGTATCTTGTTTTGTTGTTATTTGAAAATAGACCAGCCACATTATAGTAAATATCTTAAATGTACATGTGCAATTCAATAACAACTTTACTATGACACATACTCATATTCATTGAAGATATTTTGATTAAAAGTCTTAGAAGGAATTTGTTCATTCATCGCAGTATTTCCCTATAGAATTATTGGTTTAATGACCAGCGGTGCAGTAATTATCATTCCAGTGTCATATGAAAGGAAAATATTTTGCCTTCAACTAGAAAGCATTTTATAACTCAGTCAGATGTGGGTGTATATACCTATGCAAGCATGAGTAAAGAGGAGAGAGACAGATTATAAAGAATTTTAGATTGTTTTGCCAAATTAATGTCATTAAGCTTACTTATGAGAAGAAGGCATAGAGTGCCTTGAGGTGTTATGCTCAGCTGGTCACAGGAGAGTGCTAGAGTACCATTAAATTTCCTGCTCTAAAATAACTGAAAGAAATCATGTGCCAGAGAATGACTTAATGCACTTGGGTGAGCTTTGCCTTGCAGGGTTGATGGAAAGAAATAATAGCACATGCTGGTAGAAATTATAGTAGAATGCCAAATCTACCTCATAACATCTCCAGATGTTAAGAACAGAATGATAAAGTGTGACAGAATTATCTTGTGCTATAATTATTTTAATCTTTGCAGTGTTATTATAAAAGATTTCAATTTTGTCAAATTACCCTCTGCATTTTAAAATTCTTTTTCAACTAGCTTTCAACAGTTTTACTAAATTGTTCTACATTCTTTGCAGGCAGCATCCTCTTGAGCCAGTGGGAATGCAATATGTGGGTCTGGACTGCATTTAATGACCTTGTTCTCCTTGGCATAAAAGCAAAATAACAGAGGTGTGACTCTGAGTCCTTGGTAACAGAAATACTTTGCAGTCATATGTTTCTTTCATAGAATTTTAATATCGCTATGCATCACAATTCTTTTTTATGGCTTAGAAAGATGAACGATATGTGATTCTTGTTTTCTAGACAAAAACACTAAATCACCTCAGAATCCAGAAGAATTCATTTCAGTTAACTGCAAGAACTGCAAGCACATTTTCAGACCTCTAGATTCTGCTAGCAAAAATAATGCTGCTTCATCCAATTTAATCATCAGTTTTATAAGGATCATTGTCTGAGAATAAATTCACACTTAAGAGTGCT
The DNA here is from genome assembly GCF_028885625.2 of Pongo pygmaeus. Lineage (NCBI taxonomy): Eukaryota > Metazoa > Chordata > Mammalia > Primates > Hominidae > Pongo > Pongo pygmaeus. The sequence goes on along the minus strand of NC_085930.1, from coordinate 163,651,495 downwards.
GAGTAACATAAGCAGGCATGATAATCCACTAAGCATGGGGGACCCTTGGAAAAATGTTGCAATTGTATAGGGCTCTTATGGGAGTTTTGAGATATTAAGAAAAGCTATTGACGAATTCCCCAAAGAAATGCAAATAAATACAGCATTTTAAACACAATTTCAGGGGTTCAGTTACAGGCCCAACAGCAAGATCTTCAATTATAAGGGTCATTACTATCCCTTATGACACATGGGTTGGGGGTGGTCTGGTGCAGTTTGTACTGAGTTCTGGGATCAGAGCTATGCCTTCCTTTCTCCGGTGCCCATAGCAGGTTATTTCAACATAATATCACACTTATTAGGCTTTATTGATTTGAGGATAAAGAAATATTAAACATTCTCCAGTATTTCAGAGGCTTACAATCAAATGTAAGAGCGACTAAATTTGTTACCACTCCCATTCAAAAAGACTGACAGTAAATTTAGTGAGAAACTAAAAACCATATGTAGTGAATTTGCTTTTCCAATTATCTATAATGTAATCTATAGGAAAAGCTTAAGACAATATTGTAAATACTACACTGTCTTTAATATTTGAGGAGCAGTACTCCTCAAAGACCTAACACCTAAAAACGTTTTCAACAATATGGAAGAATTATTTATTGAACTATCAATTTTTATGCCCCAAGCATAATTGAGATCATTGGAACACGAGCCGTGGAAAGAAAATGCAGGCTGATACAGAAGTTATCTTGGCGATAAAACCAGTGGAGAACATATCAATGCCCAATAGGGCCTCCTTAACGTTTTGGCCCTTCATGAGAATTCAGAGACTACAGAACTCCAAATTGAACTTTCCACCAACTCAGGGAGACAAGGGCTCAAAATTAGATTCGTAGACGTTAAAATATCTTTTAAATTTTTTACTTGCACATCTAAAGTTCTGATGAGGCAGGTTTAACTTTTCTTTCCTTTGAAGAAAAATTATTTAAATTATATTATTTTCTTTTAAAAATCTTTAAAAAAAAAATTTGGATTCAGCCAGTACATGTGCACGGTTGTTATATGGGTATATTGTTTGATGCTGAGGTTTGGGATACAGATGATACTATTACCCAGGTGGTGAGCATAGTACTCAATGGTAGTTTTTTTGGCCATCACCCCCCTCCCCCTTCCTTTCTTATTTCTCTGTTTATCTCTGTAGTTGACTAAACTTGGCAATCTGTACCATCATCCACAAGGTATAATGTATATATGTATACATATAATGTATACACATAATACACATATACATTATACACATGTGTATATGTGTATATTATACATGTGTATAATACATGTGTATAACACGTATATATAACATATAAGTGTTATACATATATGTTATATAGAGCATGCTATAACGTGTTATATATAACATGTGTATAATATACACATGTGTATATTATACATTATACACATGTGTATAATGTGTATATGTGTATACCACAAGGTATAAGCAGCTTGTAGGGCTCTGGAAGAGGAACAATCCTATATTCACTCTTTCGGCACCCAGAAGTCATTTCCTGCAAAATACTCCCCTATTCTGTTCCTTCATGAGAAAATAATGTCAGAGTCACAGGGGAGTCTAGTAAGAGATACTGGAAATCAAGAAATAGATCTGGAAGGCATGGGCATGAGAATGGCTCCTCTAGTCCTGCTGTGAAGGAAAGGGCAGGAAACTTCCTTTCTCAGACTAGACACACCTTCTTCTGCTTCTCCTCAAAGGTCAATTGCACTGAATTCTCACTTGAGAAGGTGCAGACCAGATAGAACAGCAAGATGCTTAAACTGGGTTTCACTCCCTCTCTTGGACCCAGTACCTCATGTGGCCCACTGGGATGCCTTCAGCTTTTGCTACTGAGGATCCCAGCCTACTCTGACTGCATCTGAAATGGTCGATGATCTAAAACTAGTTTTTACTCATCCTTAATCATTTCCCGACTTGGCACCCCACCTATCACCAAAATTCCAGAGTATTGTATCTAACTCAAGAAACAAAGATAAGTAAATTAATATATACTACGAGAATGATTCCTTAGGATATTGGTAAACAAAAGGAATCAATTGCTAATATTTCAGGAAGTGGGGATTCTCTGTGGAGGAAAAGTGGGAGTATGCCAGTGGGTTGCTTTAGGCTAAATATCCAAGATCTTGCCTTTGGACATCAAAATAACTGTTCTAAAGAATCTCCCACCATTTATCTTCTCCACTTAGCTGGAAGAAGGTATCTGCAAGCCACGATTTTTGCCCCTCTTTCTCTTTCCAGGAAGGCCCCACTTAAGTGAAGTATCCTAGGTAGTATCCTAGCTCAAAGGAAAAAAAGGGAAAGGGCATTCAGGAATCTTCAGAGACACATCAGAATAGCCTCTCTTATGTTTGGTTCTCTTTTTTTCTGCAAGATTAGGTGAACAAATTCCTTTTCTTTTCTTTTTCTTTCTTTTTTTTTCTTTTTTTTTTTTTTTTTTTTGAGGTGTAGTTTTGCTCTTGTTGCCCAGGCTGGAGTGCAATGGCGCGATCTTGGCTCACTGCAACCTCCACCTCCCAGGTTCAAGCAATTCTCCTGCCTCAGCCTCAGGCATGTGCCACCACGCCCGGCTAATTTTGTATTTTTAGTAGAGATAGGGTTTCTCCATCTTGGTCAGGCTGGTCTCAAACTCCTGACCTCAGGTGATCCGCCCACCTCGGCCTCCCAAAGTGCTGGGATTACAGGCGTGAGCCACCGCGCCCAGCCACAAATTCTTTTTTCAAAGTAAAAGACTTTTAGTCACTTTAATCAGATGTTTGCTATTTATTTCCAATTACTATAGAACAAAATCCAATTAAAATGAGTATGATAGATCAACTTTAAGTTTCTTTGGTTGCCATATTATACTTTCTTTACATAATCATGTATCCATTTGTTCACATTGAATGACTTTCCAATCAAAGTCTCAAAAATTTAAAACATAGCCACAGACTGTGATTTTAAGTCTATCTATAAATTGTTTGGAATGCAGCAGATATCTTCCCACAGAAATGGTGTATAAGACAAATTAACCCCTTAAATGCTCTGATTCAATATACAGTGAGTGTTCAGGGTTTAAAAGAAGGATTAAGTGCATGGTGGGCCAGGTAACCAAAAATAAATACAAGAGGTATAAGAGAGCAAGAATTTAAGAAAGGTGGGACACAATTCCAGATTTGGCCAGTAAGGATGACTTCACATAATGAAAGCTACATATCCTATAGGACATGCAGGTTAGAACTGGCTTAGGTTCTGTATTTAGGCATGTGGTATGGCAGTGTGAAAACCCCACATGTTGTGGACAAAGAACATATTTGCAATCAGTTTTTTGTAAACTAGAGGCCAATATAATATCAGTTAGTGTGTTCAAGGTGACCAGCCTCCTTGGAAAGGAAGTCTGAACAAAGCATTGCTAAAAAAACAAAACAAAAAACAAACAAAAAAACAGCTTGTGAAATTGATGGGACCCAGAACAAATGCTGGTGTGCCAGTTAGGATTTCTTCATAGTAAACTCAACACCCAAATGTAATGTGGGAGTTAGCCATTTACACCAGAGTACTGTGCCATATCTCCAGAAGATGGAATGGACTTATTGACAATGCACAAAATCCATCATTCACATCTGTCAGGTTTATATCAGTGCATTCATCTTGTTGTCTAGTTTGTGCTGAAACACAAATTTTTCAGAAACCAATTCACAGGCTAAATTACATACTTAATAATTTACTGTAAACTTCTGAAATAAAAATAGCATCCCTTAAGTTTAGTTTTTCAGAAGAAAACAAATGAACATTCATTATAGCAAAGACATATTTGAGCTCTTCACAAGTTACTTTTACCTGAGTAATGGAATAGGAACTCTTCACAATGATTTTATTGTATAATGTAGTTTAATGGTTTTCCATTTTCCGTAACATTAAATCTTTTGAGGTATCAATCACTTAATGCTTAATACGACTTTCAAGAGATCGGAATCCCGTTAAAATCCTAATTAATTTCATGCAGACTTAACAGAATTGCTTCCCTTCTTTGGAAAAGAATGTTTTATTATTAATTAAAGGCCGCTTTCTCTCAGGTTCTCTTATTAGATAAAAATACTTTATTTTTATAGCCAACTGATTTACTTGTTTTTGTTTTTCTAGTTTTTACATGTTGCATTGTATACCCCTCAAAAGATATGTTGAAGTCCTAACCCCAAGTACTTCAGAATGTGGCCTTATTTGAAAATAGATCGTTGCAGGTATGATCAAGCTAAGATGAGGTCATTAAGATGGGCCCTAATTCAATATAACTAATGTCCTTATCAAAAGAGGAAATTTGGACACAAACACAAACATGCCCAGAGAGAAAGCAATGTGAAGAGACACAGGGAGAATCTCATGTGAAGATGGGGGATTGGAGTAATGCAACAAGCCAAGGAACACCAAAGATACCAGCAAACACCGGAAGCTAGAAAGAGACTAGAAAAGATTTGCCTCCAGGTTTCAGAGGGAGAACAGTCCTGCCAACACCTTGACTTTGGACTTCTAGCCTCCAGATGGTAGATTATATTTCTGTTATTTTAAGCCACCCAGTTTGTGGTATTTTGTTAAGGCAGCCCTAGAAATCTAATACAATAGTCAACTTGAGATTTTTGTCAACTGAATGTCGCTGTGTACTTTTCTTAGCAAAGGCACTACCTCCACGAATTCCTTTGCTTCTGGAGAGAAATCCAAACACAACATCCAGCTGTGAGCTGTCACCTCCTCTTCCTCTGTCTTTCTGACATTTCCCCCACAGAGCTGCATATAAGCAAGTTATCGGGATCACAAAACAAACAAAATTGAGTTACCTATAACAAACTTAAAATCTTGAAGGATTTTTAACTTTCCAGAGGTCCTTAAGAAACACTTTTTGTAAAATACCAAATGGATACACTAAGCAGTAATTGTGAAGAGGAAAGATACTTAACCTCAAAAAATAAATGTACAGTTTCAAAAGTAATGGGATAGAGACGATCAGATAGCACTTTAGCCTTATGTGTATTTTAATTTTTACACAGATAATGTATTCATGTTTTATTATATAATTAAAAAGTAATTTAAAAACAATGAATGGGACCTTCAGCTTTGTTGATAATTACAACTTTTCACATTTAGATAAGGATTAACCCAAGAGAACATTATGTTAGCAGATTGGTCATATACATTTGTCTGCTAATTGAAGAAGGCAGAACAATGCAAAATGTTCTCCAAGGACTCCCACTTATCTTTATATATTTAAGAGACGATCAAGCCTATATGTACTATCTTTTTGCCAACTAAGTCTATCAATTTTTAGCTATCAAGTGTTTGTCTCCTTATTTGAGAGATAAGCGGGCTTCATCTATTCTCACCACCAACTTCCATGTTGCTGTTTCTCCATACTGGGCCTGAATAACATTCAAAGAAGTGTTAAGTAGATTAGAATGGAAAGGACCTGTTCCCCATGAAGCAAAACCAGGATTATAAGTAGAAGGTAGCTTCCCAGTACGTTTTTATGGAGCAACTGCTGCCCACATGTCTCACCTTGCCATGGATAAGGAGCCAGACCTTCCTGTCACATTTGATAAGAGTGGCAGCCGGGCTCACAAAAGCTCCACGCACAGCCCCATAATTCCACTGCATCTTGGACTGTGAAAAAAGGTCAATTTTGTCAGAGGAGTGCGTCCTGGCAATCTGTCACTGCAGGCCTAGTCCTGTGGGGTGGGATTAAGAAGAGTAGATTATATGCTTAAACTTATTAAAAGCCATCTACTCTCTCTCTTTCTCTCTCTCTCTCTCGCTCTCGCTCTCGTTCTCACTCTCTCTCATTTCTTTTGTACTTGCTCATTTTCTTTTTGGCTATAGGATAAACTATGAAGTCTCCACATAGCAAACCAAGGAAAGTAAAGAGGGTAAGGGAACCGGGACCAGGACTGGTGCAAATCCCTGATCAACTGGAACAAGTCAAAGGATGAAGATTGTACCTGGCATGAAGATAAACAATGTGGAGTCCTGGGGTGGCAGGGCAAGGAGAAGTGAGAGTGCCAACATATTAAGAACAATTCAAAAAAGCAAGTGGCACCCAGTAAGGAGTTAAGGGTTCTAGCAGATGGGCAGAGCCCAAGTAATCTTGGGGCAGCAGCTGCTGGTCATTGCCCAGGTGTCTACACACAGGGAATTAGAGTTCCAGGCACCAAAATAGAGTTCAGGGACACAGCTCCATGTTCTGGGAAGGAGCACTGCAGTCCAGAAGGGAGAATGACGAGAACACAGGGACCCAGATGAGAAGCTCACTTCTGAAAATAAGCCTTAAAATGCAGGAAGAGTTGCAATTCTGGGAGCAACACAAGTAATCATTGCCGAGGCACTTGATTCAGAATGTGAATCTAGTCCACAGCTGACGGGACTAATCTGAGATGGCTCCCAGACTCACATGTCGCTGGCTTAAATACTGCGGTTGTGCTAACCCTCCCCAGAATGGAGACAAAAAGGCTGAGATGGTAAGAATACCTCATCCTTGATGGACTCATGATAGAAACTGGGATAAGATGGAGCTTACAGAAAGATGGCATTAATTGAAGAGTTAGGAAAATAGAAACATGGCCAGTGGTATTAGTTTGGGGAGTGATACAACATTTAGAAGATTTCTACTTAGTATGGATTTTTAAGAATATTGAATAAAGTTTTAATTCTGAATTAGAGTTTTCTCAGGCCAGGCATGGTGATTACACCTGTAATCTCAGTGCTCTGGGAGACTGAAATGGGAAGATCACTTGAGACCAGATGTTCTAGACCAGCCTAGGCACTATAGCGAGACCCCCATCTTTAAAAAAATTTAAAAACTTAACTGGACACAGTGGCATGCACCTGTAGTCTCAGATACTCAAGAGGTTGAGGCTAGAGGATTGCTTGTGTCCCCGAGTTGGAGGCTGCAGTGAGCTATGATCACACAACTGCACTCTAGCCTGGGTAACAGTGAGATCCTTGTCCCTAAATTTTTTTTTTTTAAGTTTACTCATATTGCAGCATTCATCAAACACTCCAATATGTACCATCTTGTGCATTATAAAATGTAATGATGGGGTTTCACCAGATTCATTCTTCCTAGTTTCTAGTTCTTAATTTACAGTATGTTATCAGCTATATTTTCAATTTTATTCTCTTAGAGACTCATTCTTTCAAAACTCTTATACTTGGCAGTATATTTGGCCTTTTATTTGAGTTGCTACAGTAATATTAAAATGACTGTCTCCAGTATCAACAACATCATCACCATTCTAGACTCAGCCTCTACATTACTTTGAAAGTTGGAACCCTTTAAACAAGGATGAACTTTTGTGTTTCAGTTCTTTTAAAAGGGATTTTGGCCAAATAAAATATGGGTTAAAATGAAAATATAAATAACATCTGCTTTTCTTGAATTACTTTCATACCAAAAATTTTACTAGTCAATTTTTCTTTCAATTACCCATATAACTTTCTTAGACAAAAATGATAGACTTTACTTACGAAAACCTTTGTATCCCTATGGTATTAGAAACTACAGTTGTCTATGGTTGCCTCTCTTCTTCCCAGCCATGTTCAGTTGATCACCAAGAAATCCCTACAACTTCCCTTTCTTTCTATTAACACAACAGTGTCTAACTTAGGCTCTCACTATCACCCACCTGAACTTGTCTTTCCGGACTAGATTTCTTGCTTCCAGGTCTCACACTTTCAATCCACACATATACTCTGTTTACTTTTCTAAAATACATATGCACCAATGTGTATTTTCTGTTTTAGATATTTAATAGCTTCTGATTGCCCATATAAGCAAAAACATATTCCTCAATGCAGCTCAAAATATATCACCTTATAGTCCAGCCCTAACCAACTTATTTTTCTTGATATTCCTTAATCTGACCTCTTCCGGTCATATCAAAATATTTGCTGTACCTAAAAATTGATATGCCATGACTTTGTTCAGATTAGCTTCTCTCTCTAAGTGCCCTTTATTTCTCTTTTATTACACAGAATAAGGAAGGTCCAGATTAAATGACACCTCCTCTGGAAATCCCGCCATGTCCTCCCCTTCTCTCTTCCTCCCATGCCAAACTCCATTCATTCTTCGTGTTTGCATGGCTCCTTGTACAGATAGATCTCTCTTTTGGCATTTATCATCTATGTTACTTTTCATACATCTTTTCTTCCACTAGATCAGCCTCTGAAGATTATGCAAAGTGCCATATTAATATTTAAAGATGTAGTATTTAGAAGGTACTTACTACCTGCTAGGTACTCAACATTAAATAAATAAATTGATGAACTAATTAAATGAATAAATTAATTAACATTAAAACTTATTGCCATGATGCCATGATTATGATAGCACTGGCCCTTTACCTTTTCCTCATTCATATCTAAACAGAATTGAGGAGAATTTTTATAATCACAGAGTTTAGGAGTTTTCATAGTCTTTTATTAAGATCAGCTGTCTTTAGAGCATCCCAAAAGCTACCCTCAGATGTAGGTAGACACATGCTTACAGTTATTCTGTAGAAGGTTAAAATGAAGTCAAACAGATTATAATAGGACTTCACTAAAGAGTGCCAGAGTATTTCTGGAATTGTTTATAATTTTTTATTGCATGTGTCAATTTTTCATGTTGTTTGCCATTAAATAACCTTGAATTGATATGACCATGGTAACCAGCACTGTGTAAAAAGTCTAAGAAAATGTTTCTGATTCTTCCTTTGAATTTCAGGACGCACTTCTCTATTTTGCTAAGTGCCTAAATTTCTACATTTTTCTATTTTGAAAGTCTTTTTTAAAGGGCACTTTCCAATGTGGAAATTATTTCTTATAAAACAGAAAAATTACATAGAGGTTCACATTTGCACTGCATAATCTATAAACGTAAATCACTTACAAGTTTCAATGTCTTATTTGTTTAAAAATATCTCTCTGATTTTCAACAGTTTTAGTCAACTTATCCCATTTAATTGAGGTATTATGTAGAAACACAACATGAAGGGACCCTGATTTTAAAAGCACCCATGCACATGCAACATGCACACACAGCATGGTCTCATAATTTATTACAAGAGCATGTAATTTAAAGTATACTAGCCAATACTTACGAAGCAAATAAGTTCTGCATTGCAGAGTTATTTGGTCAGACCAAAGCAAGGCAAATTATAAGTCTATTATAAAGAAAACATGAAAATTAAATATTTGGAAATCTCTGGTCCTATCTGAAAACAAAACAGCCTACTGATAAGAAATGAGCCTACTAAAAATAGTGCATTGCAGGTAGAGTTAGTTAAATGTACTGCTTTTACTGATTTTTTAAAGAAACTGTTCCTATGGAAGGGAGGTATTAGATTTGTGGTATTCTCTTTGGGTCACTTGGGAAAGCTAGGGATGCTAGGTACATTTGTAAAGACTGCCAATTTTTCAAGACTAAGTGGAATTTTCACTTGTCTCATATCTGAAAACAATTTATGTCTTGTTTTTAAGATAGAAATAATCACATGGAATTTTTTCTTTGCTTTGGAAATTTAACTTTCTTTTTATTTTATTTTATTTTATTATTTTTGAAATGGAATCGCGCTCTGCTGCCTGGGCTGGAGTGCAGTGGTGCAATCTCAGCTCACTGCAACCTCTGCCTCCTGGATTCAAGTGATTCTCTTGCCTCAGCCTTCCAAGTAGCTGAGATTACAGGCATGCACCACCATGCCCAGCTAATTTTTCTATTTTTAGTAGAGACGGGGTTTCACCATGTTGGCCAGGCTGGTCTTGAATTCCTGACCTCAAGTGATCCGCCCACCTTGGCCTCCCAAAGTGCTGGGATTACAGGCATGAGCCACTGTGCCTGGCTGGAAATTTAACTTTAAAATGCCATCAAATAGAGGTCCTGTCATGAAAGAAGAGTTTGGTTGGTGATGAGAAAAGTTGATACAATATCTACATTCCTAGGATAATTTATAGTCTATGAAGAATATGTCATCGGCACTTTGCTTTTCTCAAGAAAGGATGCTATGTAAAATGTCAGTCATTGTTAACATGATCAAAACATCCTTTGAGTAATGTTAAATAAAGCTATACCATTTCACAGATGGATAAACCAGTCTCAGGGTACTAAATTAAGTGGTAAATTGACAACTTCATTAGTCAAATTTGCAGTGGAATGCCAGTTTGCAGTCAGAGTGCTCATTCATTCAGATTGTCTTCTATCTTTCCTTTTTTCTCTCTTTCCTTCTTCCTCCTTCCTTCTTCCTTCTTCCTTTTTTTTCCTTTCCTTTCTTCCTTGCTCCCTCTCTGTCTTTATTTCTGAATAAACCTAGAGTATAAATATGCAGTAGACAAACAAGCTCTCTTTTCTGTTTTTGAGACGGGGTCTCGCTCTGTCGCCCAGGCTATAGTGCAGTGGCGCAATCTCGGCTCACTGCACGCTCCACCTCCCGGGTTCATGCCATTCTCCTGCCTCAGCCTCCCGAGTAGCTGGGAGTACAGGTGCCCACCACCACTCCTGGCTAATTTTTTGTATTTTTAGTAGAGACGGGGTTTCACGGTGTTAGCCAGGATAGTCTTGATCTCCTGACCTCGTGACCTCGTGATCCACCCGCCTCAGCCTCCCAAAGTGCTGGGATTACAGGTGTGAGCCACCGTGCCCGGCCCACAAACAAGTTCTGTTAACAGCTGGGCTGGCCTCTCCCTTTGAAGGCATCCATGTGAAGGAGAGAAGGATCTTAGCCCCTCTTGCCCCTTCTCCTAGACCTACTGGCCCCTGTCAACCTTCAGAGTACAGCTGAAGCCTTCACTAGCCACCTTGGAGTTGGGCAATGTGATAAATTATTTTCCTTGGTGCAGTGAGAGCAGCATTGCTCATTTAATGGAGTGGACACAGGTGGAGAAAGCTGACATTTCCCCAAATACACCAAATTACCACATACAATATGCTGCAACTTGACTCTAAAAGCAAAGAAAATGTGATTGAACAATTTATGGGTTTGATGTATGAAGATCATTTCCTGCAATGTGAGCAGTTTTGTGCTTTAAAAAGTGGGTGGAACGGGGTGAAAGAGGGTGGCTGTCCTTGATATCACAAGCCAGTGTATTATCAATTTTTCTATTTTATTCATATTAAGTACCAGTTTTTCATTACCTGTTTTAACGTAGTCAGGTGTCATATATGTTGTTTGAGAAAACTCACTTTCCTTCATCTGACTTTCATATGGAGCAGAGTAGACACTGCAGATTTCTAGCAGTGAAGAATCTGAAGCAAAGAAGTCGCCCTATTATCTGAAAATGTCTTTTTCAAAGTTGTATTTTGTCACAAACAAGATATAAATTTCCAGTTACATAAAGCAATACTGAGGACTAAACTAGAAACAGCTTAACAACTCCCTTGGCCTGTGTTCATCATTGAACATTTGACGTGACTGCACAGTGATCACATTATGCCAGCACGGTTTTGGCATCAGCAATGTGTCCATTACGTGTTCTAGAACATAGTCTCTACAAAAGTCCATGCAAAAAGCACATTCCAATACCAATTGGGTCAGCTGCCAATACTAATTGGGTCAGTTGCCAATTCCTTGCAATCCTATCTCTCTAATATCAATTGTGTCTTTCCTCTCTTCCTCTTTGCAACTACCCCTCCCAAGCTCCACATCCTCATTTCTGATCCTCTAGGCCTTCACCAGACAGAGTGGTGAAATACAAGTGGTGAAATACAAAGGGAGCCTGGTTTAACAGCAAAAGATGCAGGTCTGACTTCTGACTCCACTTCACTATAGTTGTGTGATCTTGAGCAAGTCATTATTTGAGGAATTAAAGCCACTGATACAATTTAAGTGAATTGTATCAGTGGCTTTAATTCGTGTTCTCTCATTTAATCTTCACATCAGTCCCACAGGGTAGCTTTTTTTCAGGTTGGAGAGTCACTAATGTTCTTAGAAATTCCACAATTTCACCAAGCTAGTCAGCTAGGCAAAGCAAGGATCCGAACGTACTTTTGTAAGACTTTCAAATTTGCTGTTTCTAACATAGCACAAAGCTTCATACATTGTCAAATTACTTCTCAACTTTTAACCTTAATATCCTCATGTACAAAACTGTGCTGATCCTCAATTTTCCATGCAATGAGAATGTTTTAAGTGTAACATAGTAAATGAGATAATACAAAAGCAGCAACATAAATACTCCATAAAAAATACCAAAGATACCATTCCTTTCTTCACTTCTCCTAAAGTTCTCCTTTTCTCCATTGCTTATTCAATCATTTTTAAACAACATGACTAGATTAATTATCAATCTTTTCCCACCAATGTTTTAATCAAAGGTCTTCGATGGCTTTCCACTGACTAGAGTTATGTTCAAGCTCCTTCCTCTGACATTCAAGACCCCAAAAATGTGGTGACCATCACTGCCTGCTTTCTTCTCAAATAAAATGACAGGTTATCTTTACCTTTGTTTACACTACTCTGGTGCTTTCAGTGCCCTTCATCTGACTCCACATATCCACGTCATGGTTCCATCTCTCCTCACTGAGTCTTCCAGCATTTCCTTATCAGTGAAGTTTTCTATAATTTCTCCCCACTCTGAATTTCCCTAAGATTTGGGTTGCTCTTTCTTCTGGCACTTATATCTTTCATTTTGTGTCTTACTTTCATTAGATGTTCTACATCCTGTGCAATGGTGGAAGTTCTTTGAAGGCTATATCTGTTCAGGATTTCTTTAAAATAAGTTTTATAGTGTTTTTAAATAAGAAAGAGTGAATGGTCAAAAGAATCTCAACTCATTTGAATTTCTGCACAATAGTACTTACCCCCTAATGTGCTCAAGTTAAAATGTAGTGAAATGCTTTCCCATGTTTTACAAAACACATTACTTAGATATAAACTACATAAACATATTACAAAATAAGTGGCTAACAGATACTTTGGCTATGATGTGATACAAAAATTGGAAAGTTAAACTGTGGTATGGCACGCTGACGAATGTTCATAAGGACCCATTTTCTCATCAATTACCTGGTTGCAGACATCGTATCCTTTGATTTGTTACTGCTCTATATGACACAGAGGTCTTTTGTATAGTCAAAAACACTACTGACTTATGTTCAAAAAGGAAAAGAAATCTAAAACTGTAATCTGTGCATTTGAGAAAACCCTAGAAATAAAGCCAGTCTCAAACCTGGGAAATTTTCAGGAAAATTTTTACAATGTTCTCTCTGGGTGGCACTAAGTACAGCAGACATTAGAGATTTAATCAACTGACAAAGCATCTTAGCTGTACATTAAAGGAAGGAGAGGAAAGAAACTCACTTATTATGCTTTTTAATGCACTGACCTTCCTAGACAATTATTGTATGGCTCTGAAAGACTTCTGGGTATTCTGTAAGAAAACGGAGTACCATTAAATTCCAGTCTCTTGAGGTTACAGCTGGGTCTTAATTCCTGTGTTTTTCAAAAGTTGCTCGTGGAGATTTTCTTGCCTTTTGACAAAACTTAAAATCAATTCCCTCAAGTCATGGTCCATTCCTATATGGAATTATATGCTATTTGCTGATAGTGCATTTCATAGTTGTTGGAATGACACAAGACAAGCATGAGAAAGGGAAAATCTGCAAGCAAGCTATAAGAAACTTTTTATCTGAGGACAGGCAAAAAAATGACTAGAACACTAGGCCCACTGGATGGATACTTAGCAAATGGCAAACTAGGCAGTTTACCATATTCTAGAGTAGTAAGAACAAGGGGAGATACTGGGTTTTTGGAAAGTCCTACAAATAAACAATGGAGAGTCGTAAAACTGAGGCACTCATTCCTTTACCAGTGGTACAAAGGGAAAACAGATACCATTCCAAAAGGTTTATGTGGATTCACAGATTAAAGTATTGAAATTGGTTGCTAAAAGAAGAATGTTCAGAACACAACTGGAATGTTGAGTGTGGTACCTACATTTAAAATGTTAATGAACGTTTAATAATGTCAAGCACGATTGCTTACCATATTAGCTCAACTCATCTTTACAATAAATTTTAGAGGTAAACATTACCTTCATTGTACAGAGGAAGAAATGGAGGAGGCATAGGGAGGTTACTGCCTCTGTCATGGCAATGTCTCTAGTAGTCAGGGAGCCTTTCTTGATCCTCGCAAGACTGCACTTTCATGGAAAATGGCTAGACAGACCATGGGTCTGAAGCCGCAAGCAAACCTCACTTATCCATAGACACCATGCTGTCTTTTAAGAATGGAAAAATTAAGTCCAGCTTTATTTGAAAATTGGTTGTAAGGCCATTTTTTTCTATACCTTGCAAATTTTCTATAACAGAAGATACATTTTAAATCTGTGGGATTATAGGAGCTATACACACACACACACTCACACACACATACACAATTGCATTAAAATAAAGTTTTACCTCCCACCTCTTATACAAAATTGATACATGAAAATTCTATTTCCAAAAGAAATGAATAAGAGGAAGATACTAGAAATCATATCTCTTTACTCCTAATCCGCTATACCACTTATGAAGCATTATCATCAAAAAGCATTTATAAAGTGTTATTATTGTCTGAAACAGTGTGTGAAGAGAAGTGCATAGGGAGCAACAAATGGTTGAGATACATTTTTTCTGAGGATATAGACATTCAATGAGTCAGGAAGGTATGAAGGAATGCATAGATCCTCCCCCAGACCCCTGTGAATCGAAGACAACACAGAGAGAAAATGAAGTCTTGTGGGAGAGACTAAGCCTTCAATGACTCTTAGACTGGGCTCTTTTCTTACTTTCTGTTGCTTCTCCAAAACTTATTTGGGGAATCAAGGAGAAAGTTGTATTTTTCACTTCTCAATACATTTTTTATTTCAACTTCCTTATAAGGATTTCTGAAATCGAGTCAGATATGTCACCTAATTGGAAGGTTAAGTTGGTAAAAGCAGAAGCTATTCTAACTTTAGAGGTCTGGGATACAAAACATTATAAAGCCATGTCATATCTCATGATTAGCTCTAAGGAATAAATTTTCTAATGGATAACATTTGTTTAGCCTCATTCATATAGAAACAACTTTCACAATCTCCTTTTACTTCCATTTTATTCCATCACAATAACAAAATCCACTTATAATAGTTGCAGGGGCATTGTGAGGGAAGATAGAAAGAGGGAACCTAAAGATTCAACATTTTCCTAAAGTTCAGTAGTGTTTTTTTCTCAAGTCTCTCTACGGAACTTGTGGTCCTTTAACATTATCAATGCACAAGTGACCTCTCTCTCTCTGTCTCCATTTCTCTCTGTCTTTTAAGAGACAGAATTTTTCACTAGGCCCAGGCTGGCCTCAAACCCCTGGACTCAAGGAGTCCTCTCCCCTCAGCCTCCCAAGTAGCTCAAACTACAGGCACAAGCCATCAGGCCTGGCTTATGTGAACACTTTCTTTCACATCAAGGTGCAACTGAGTTCTTGCTGAGGAATACCAGGATAGGTGCCTGCACCCCTCTGCATGTGACCTTCATTCATAGATAGGGATACAACAAGGTTATAGAGATCATGCAGAGTAAATACAGGGAATGTCAGAGTAAATACAGGGAATTCCAGCTGTGATTATCTGAACATACCTCAGCCACAAAAAACCTTCAGAGAATACAAGATATTACAGATGATGTTGTCTATTACATATGAAGTGTCTATGGTGAACAGAAGACAAGATGAATTCAAATCCAAACTTTGAGGTCAGTTTAATATGCCCTCTGCAATAACCATTGATAAAAAGATGCAAGGTGTCACAGAGCCTGGGCAGCATTCTTGAAGAGAACAAAAAGGAGAGGAATGCAGTCTGAACAGGTTTGAAATATCAACTCATGATTACCCCGATTTTGTTGAGTTAACTTCCTCATTTTCTTGTGTCCATTTGCCCCTTTTAAACCTACCTAACGTGATCATCTCTTTAAGAGGATGACAATAAGATTATCTTCGAACCAATCAACAGAATCTAGACTGGTTTTTTTTCTGTGTTTCATTATATAAGGCCAATATATAGAATCATGATTATATTGTACACTTTCCTCTGATGAGCCATTATTTGCTGATCTATTTTGATTACAGAGTAGTAGCCACATTTGCTGCTTCTATTCCAAACAATTGGTGCTGGCTTTGTAACACAATACTGTGCTACGATCATCCAGAATATACACTCATTATTAATCAAGGATGGTCATACACCTGGATGACTCTATTCCAAAGCATAAATAATCTATCAAGATTTGCCTAGAGATTATATTGCTTTCTGCAATGTTGGAATTATTTAAGATTTAGAAGTATGCAATTTCCTTCATTTTAATAAAGATCATTTATTCTCTGTCATGAGCCACCATTTTATAAGTAACCTTCCTTTGTGGTTAAAAATGGATATAATACAGCTTATCTGTACCAAGTATTATGTGCAATTTATGTCTCTGAGTGATTGAAAAATGGAAAAGAACCTCATCTGTAGGCAGACTGATCAAGAGCTAGTGTAGGGCATATGCTTACATGTTCTACTGAAACAACTGAAGGGCAGAGATGAGATGTTGTTCATTATTATAATTATCTTTCTGTCATAGAAGGAGGCTTTAATGTGAGTTAATGTAAAACATTTTTCCTTGTAAAGTAAATTACGGTCTTAAAGGACTGTAGTTTGGGAATGACAGGTTGAATTTACATTGTAGGTGCAGACGTGGTTTCTAAAAACCGCAAGTTGCTTTCTGGGCAAACTTTCCTCTCTCCAGGCGGTTGCTGTGTGATGTTCACTTCAAGAAAGTCTTTTCAGGTAACAGTTTACAGACAAATAACAATGAGGGATTCTGAGCTTCCACAGCCATTCGAAAATCACATATTCGTCAGAGGAAGAAACTCTAATAAAATGTTCTTACAGTGAGAAGACAAGTGAAAATACTATGATAAAACGTTTGTCTTACTTTGTTTAAGATAAAATAGAAGCTGAAGAAAACCAACTACTCTTCAGTCATTTGTGAAAACAGCATTTGAAGTGAAGCTTCTGCTCTACAAATCCCTTAGGAAAGTGCTAGTTTTGTTTTATTTTATTAAATTCTCTATATGTTTTCTCATAAAAAGTTATTTTCAAAGAAAGAATTTGTACTTTCAAATCACCTGAGCTGGGAAGGAAGATTAGGAGAATATTGATAATGGGAATAGTAAAGGTGATAATAATATATATGTTGTATATATACAATTTTACAAAAAGTGACTTTCTTGTCTTAAAGTTAACTAATATATATTTAATATATAGTAGCCATATGATTAATGTTAGCATTTTTTATGAGCTTATCATTAGGCAAATTGAAGAAGTAAGTCAATTGTGAAGTAAAAAATCTCTGTTGAATAGTAATATGTGTTTTAAAATATATGAAGCAATTATTAAAACCCAATTACAAAACCTCTTTTAAAATAGTTGTATTACTTATTAGAATTGCATGCTGTGCTAGTATTTTGAGAAACTCTATTCAAGAGACTTAACGTCAATCCCCCTTCAATCCCACCAGTGCCGAGATAACTTTTGCATTTGCTAAAAATAAAAATAGCACTTTCTCCCATCTCTCACTAAAACAAAAGGAGGTTCATTAGAATAATTGAAACAGAATGCAATTATAACTACACCATATATTTGCTGATATATTGGGTGTGCAGATATTTAATTTTGTTTCCCTATACAGGGACTTGGTTTCTGTTTTGAATTTCCATCTAATCTAGTCACTTGTAAGTAGACTATTCAAAGTATTTTCTCATCATTTAAGTTTGAAACTCAGTTACAGGGATTTCTTCCCGAAGCTGATTCTCAACTGTATTCAGTGGTGGGAAATGAGTGGGGAGTGCCGCTCACTTCTCAGTCTTGAATTTCCTCTCTCAGCAATCCACAAGGAGGCAGCACCCACCACCTGGCTGCCAGCTCACCATCCATGCCACCCAATCAGCCACGTCATGGAACCCTTTCCATCTTTCAGTAATCAATGCCGTATCCAAATAGCCTCACAAGGAAAGTGTTATGTTGTTTAATTGGCCAGGTGGGGGTGTGGGCTCTCTGAGGCTAACTTGGACCCACACCTAAGACCCTACGCAGCATGGCCTTATTCTACCACTGAGGAAAAGGAAACACTCCTTGAGATTTGCTCTTTCAAGGCAAACAAGACAGTAGCAGGGCATTTGCCCTCTTTACTCTCAGATCCACACATTATTTTATTATTCTTTATGTTAGACCTGAGGAAGAGGATGGCACAGCCCCCATCCTCTACCCTAATATGCATACGTGTGCCAGCATCAAACTGTTTCCTTAAATTTTCTTCTAATTCCATCTCAGAGGACTTTTATGTATTTGAAGGACAAAGAAAAAATTGGTTCTGCTGGATTCCACCTCCCCTCAAATCTTTTCTGGACTATTAATTTTTATTTTATTAGCTTCTTTTATAATCATTAATTTTTCCTTTCATTTCCAATTTTGTGCTCCTTGAAGTGATAATAAGCTCCCATCCATGGGATCTGATGAGGAGGATTACAGGGCGAAAATGAAGAGAGAAAACAGAATACTGGCCTGTATCTTACCGTATTTTTGTACCACAGCTGCCTGCTGTATGCCAGCTACTTGTTAACTGTACCTGCCTTCTTTTTTTCCAGCTGTTTAACCGAATCTGTGATCCCCAGAGGCAGGCAGAGAAGGAATCAGGGACTAAGTCACTGGTAGCTAAAGGACACACTGAACTTAATTCCCTAAATGGATAAAGCTACCTGAAAACCCTTTTGTAACAAGTCCCATTTAACCTACAAACCTGAGGGCTTTCACCCTGAATAGCCGCAGCCCCAACTCTCCCTTGGGTTGGCCAAGGCATATGTGATTCCAAATGCTGGCAAGTGTTGAAGCAGAGAAAATAGCTACTGGCTGGAAGGCTGGACTTCAGGTCCTGGAGAAGGCTTAGGTGCGCTGCATTTATTTGCATCTTTGGAAACGACATGAGCAGGTAGGACTTTATCCAGCTAGGTAGACAGAAAACAAAATCATATGCGATGACTTTGTCTTCATCTCCAGGGCGTGACTTTCTTCCATTTCACAGGTCAGTAGTAGCCCTTATGATAAACAAATAAACAAACAGGAAAAAGAAGGCTCAGAATGAGTCTCAGTGCCTTGATAGCCGCTCTGTGTTGACACACACCCTTCAATCACATTTAAACTGACAAACTGAAACAGAAACAACATGTTTCCACCTACCTAATGTAACTGTCCCTTGTATAAGATACATTCATTATTTTCCAAAGAAGGGAAAATCCCAAATCCTATAAGTCACTGTTTTCATCTTGAAGTAATGCTTATTGATCTTCCAGTAAAATTACAATCCCCTTTTGACGTTTTGCTACTTAAAGTGGATGAGGCTGATGTTATTAAAGGTTGATTGTAAGATTCACATGTACCAATACACCTTATATTAAATATTAGGGAAAGAAAGATGGAAAGATTCATCAATATTTACAAATATCATCATAATAAAGCAAGGAAAATATATGCATAGCTACTCTAACCCTCATTTTTGCATTTGAGTATAAGGTTGCACTTGCTAATTGTAACTTGTTTATTATTGACTTCATGTTATTTTTTTCCCTTTGTCAGTCCCAAAGATGAACATGCCCTTTATGATCCAAACCATCATTCCTCGTTTATTAATTTATTTGATTATTTTGATAGCTGTAGGGGTAGAAGTAGTTTTTGGATACATTAATGAATTGCATGAAGTATCTTATTGTGGTTTTAATTTGCATTTCCCTGATGGTTAGTGATGTTGAGCATTTTTCCTATGTTTTTTGGCCATTTGTATATCTTCTTTTGAGAAATGCCCATTCATATCATTTGCCCACTTTTTGATGAGATTGTTTTTATCGTGCTGATTTGCTTGAGTTATTTACAGATTCTGAATATTAGCCCTTTGTCGCATGCATAGATTATGAATGTTTTTCCCCATTCTGTGGGTTTTCTGATTATTATTATTATTTATTTTTTTGCTGTGCAAAAGTGTTTTAGTTTAGTTAGATCCTATTTATTTTTGTTTTTGTTGCATTTGCTTTGAGTTTCTTGATCACGAAGTCTTTGCCAATGTCTAGAAGGGTTTTTCCTAGGATTTATTCTAGGGTTTTTATGGTCCAGGTTTTAGATTTAAGTTTTTCATCTATCCTGAGCTGATTTTTGTATATGGTGAGAGACAGGGATTGAGATTTATTCTTCTACATGTAGCTATCCAGTTTTCCCAGTACCATTTATTGAATAGGGTGTCCTTTCCCCAGTTTATGTTTTTGTATGCTTTGTCAAAGGTCAGTTGGCTGGAAGTGTTTGGCTTTACTTCTAGATTCTCTATTCTGTTTCATTGGTCTATGTATCTGCTTTTATACCCCTACCATGCAGTTTTGGTTACTATAGCCTTGTCATATAATTTGAAGTCAGATGATGGGATGCCTCCAGATTTGTTCTTTATGTTTAGGATTGCCTTGGCTATTCTGACTCCCTTTTGGTTCCATATGAATTTTAGAATTTTTTTTCTAATTCTATGAAAAATGGCATTGATATTTTATGCTATTGTGCTAAAACACGCTACTCAGTATGCGTCAGCTGCCTAAAATCAACAAAAGATTTATAGACCTGCTTTTTTACTCTCCAAGACAAACAAATTTAATAAAATACCAATAAAAATAACATTAATGGGATTTTTTTGGTTCGTTCTGGAGTACAACAAATGGATTATAAAATTCAAATGGAAAAGTAAACAAGCAAGAATAGCCAGAAAACATTCCTAAGTAACATAAGCAATGAGGACCAACTAAGCATAGCAGACCCTAAGACATATTATCAAGTTCTGCAGTTAAAACAGTATAGTATTTGTGATTAAATAGATCAATAGAAAAGGATAGAAAATTCAAAAATGGATCTAATTGCATATGAATCTACATATAAAACTCATTAACAGTTTATGGAGATATAATTACATATATAACATATAACATAAAATTCACCTGTTTAAAGTGTACAATTCAATGATTTATGGTATATTCACAGTTGTGCAAACATCATTACATCCTAATTTTGGAGCATTTTATCACTGCAAAAGGAAGCCCAGTACCCATTAGCAATCATTTGTCACTACTCTATATCCTGCCCCAGCCCTAGTCAATGAATAATCCACTTTTCTGTCTCTATTTTGCCTCTTCTAGACATTTCATATAAAATTAAATCATACTATATATGCTCTCTTTTGGGACTGGCTTTTTTCACTTAGCATGTTTTGAAGGTTCATCCATGCCACAGCATGTATCAGTACTTCATTTTTTTTATCGTAGAATAGTCTTATATTTTGGATATATACCACATTTATTTATCCATTCATCACTTGCAGGACATTTGGATGTTATCCATTTTGGGGCTACAATGAAGAAAGCGTCTGTGAAAATTCATGTACATGATTTTGAGAATATGTCTTTGTACTTCTCTTGGGTATATATTTAGGAGCAGAATTGCCAGTTCACACGTAGCTCTATATTCAACATTTTGAGGAACTGACAAGCTGTTTTCAAAAGTGGCTTCACCATTTTACATTCCCGGGAATGAATGATAGCTCCCAATTTTCCTACATCCTCACCAATGTTTGTTATTGTCAGTCTTTTTTGTTATAGACATTCTACAAAATGTGACAATGCATCTCGTTAAGGTTTAAATTTGCATTTCCCTAGTAATTAATGATGTTAATATTTTCATGTACTTATTGGGCATTTTTATATCTTTTTGGAGAAATGTCTATTTGGAACCTTTGCTGAATTTTTAACTGGGCTACTTATTTTTCTATTATTGAGTTGTAAGAGTTTTAAAAATACATCCTGGGTAAAATTTCCTTATCAGGTAGATATATAATTTACCAATATTTTATCTCATTCTGTGGAATGTTCTTTCACTTTCCTGATGGTATCATTTGCAGCACAAAAGTTTTTAATTTTGATGACATCCAATTTATGTATTTTTTTAAAATTTGTTGCTTTGCTTTCGGTGTCATATGTAAGAAGTACTAACTCACAATAATGAAGATTTACCCCTCTGTTTTCTCCTGAGTTTTATAATGCAGACTGTCTCTAACTTCCAATGGTTTGACTTAACATTTTTTGACACATATGCATTCAGTAAAAACCATAATTTGAGAGTGCCCATATTATCATTCTGTTTTTCACCTTCAATACATTATTCAATACATTACGTGCATGTCATATTCAACACTTTATTATAAAATAGGCTTTGTGTTAGATAATTTTGCCCAACTGTGGGCTAATGTAAATGTTCTGAGCACATTTAAGGTGGGCTAGGCTAAGCTATGATGTTTAATAGGTAAGATATATTTAACGCATTTTAAACCGATGATATTTCCAACTTGTGATGGATTTATTGAAATCCAACCCCACTGTAAATTAAGAAGCATCTGTACTACCTTTTATGTTTAGGTAACCAGGTTAAGTTAATCTTTGGTTAGTGA
Source organism: Pongo pygmaeus (assembly GCF_028885625.2). Taxonomy (NCBI): domain Eukaryota; kingdom Metazoa; phylum Chordata; class Mammalia; order Primates; family Hominidae; genus Pongo; species Pongo pygmaeus. The sequence continues at coordinate 163,628,930 of NC_085930.1, read as the reverse complement.
GAAGAAGGGGTCTAACTTCGATCTTTTGCATCTGGATATCTAGTTGTCTCAGTACAATTCATTGAAAAGACTCTTTTTCCTTATTGAATGGTCTTAGCACCCTTATTGAAAATCAATTAAGAGAAAACGAAAGGGCTTATTTCTGGACTCTCAATTATATTCATTGATGTACATACCTATTCTCATGCTAGTACCATACTCCCTTGAATTTCAGTAAAGTTTGAAATCCTGAACTATGTCTACCAATTTTACACTTCTTCGGAATTATTTTGGCTATTCTGGGTCCCTTGCATTTTCATATAAATTTTTGGCTCAGATTCTCAATTTCTGCACCAAAAAAGTCAGCTGTGACTTTGATTAAGAGTTGCTTTAAATCTGTAGATCAATACTTGGAAAGAATGGCCATATTAACAACATTAAGTCTTCCAATTTATAACTATAAGATGTCTTCCCATTTATTTAGGTCTTCTTTAATTTTAATTGGCAATGTTTTATAGTTTTTAGTATGTAAGCCTTGCACTTCTTTCCTTATGCTCACTTCTAAGTACTTTATTATTTTTGATGTTATAAATTGAATTATTTTCTTAAATTCATTTTCAGATTGTTTACTTTTTATAGAAATACAGTTGATTTTTGTGTATTGATCTTGTATCAACCTTACTGAAATCATGTATTTGTTAAGATACATTTTTTTGTAGATTCCTTAGGATTTTCTGTATACAAAAGCATATCATCTAGAGATAGAGATAGGTTTATTTCTTCCTTTCCAGTCTGGATACTTTTTATGTCTTTTTCTTACCTGATTGATCTGGTTACTACATCCAGGACAATGTTGAATAGAAATGGTAAGAGGACACATTTTTTACTTGTTCCTGACTATTGTCTTCAGACATTCATCATTCAGTGTGAGGTTAGCTAATTTTGTAGAGACCTTTTATTAAGTTATGAAGTTCCCTTCTATTCCTAGTTTGCTTAGTGTTTTTATTGTAAATGGGTATGGTATTTTGTCAAATGCCTTTTTCTGCATCTACTGATACAATAATATAGTTTTGGTCTTTATTCTATTAATAGAGTATATTGCATGAGCTGATTTTTCTATGTTAATCTAACCTTGTATAGTATAAATACTACTTGTCCCTGGTATATAATCCTTTTTGTATTTTGCTAGATTTGGTTTACTAGTATAGTGTTGAAGATTTTTGCATTTATATAAGAGATATTTTTTATAGTTTTCTTGTGCTGTTTTTGTCTGCTTTGGTGTCAAGATAATAACAGTGGCCTTAGAGAATGAGTTAGGAAGTATTCTTTCCTCTCCTATTGTTTGAAAGAGTTGGTGAAGGGTTAGTATTAATTCTGCTTTAAATGTTAGGTAGAATTCACCAGTGAAGTTATATGCCCTAGTCTTTCTTTGTGAATTTTTTTAACTACTAGTTCAACCTCACTACACACTATTTGTTTGTTTGAATTATCTATTTATTCTTGAGTCAGTTTTATAGTTTGCATTTTTCTAAGAATTCATCCATTTTATCTAAGTAATCTAATTTGTAGGCATACTGTTGTTCATAGTATTCCTATACAATTTCTTTTTATTTTTTGTAAGTTAAGCACTGAGGTTCACTCTCTCATTCCTGATTTTAGAAATTTTGAGTGTTCTCCATTTGTCAATTTTACTGGTCTTTTAAAAGAACTGACTTTTGACTGGTCGCTGTGGCTCATGCCTGTAATCCCAGCACTTTGGGAGGCCAAGATATGGATTGCTTAAGCCCAGGAATTCAAGACCAGTCTGGGCAACACGGTGAAACCCCGTCTCTTCAAAAAATACAAAAAATTAGCTGAGCATAGTGTTGGGTGCCTATAATTTCAGCTACATGGGAGGAAGAAGTAGGAGAATCACCTGAGCCTGGGATATTGAGGGTGCAGTGAACCGTGATTTCACCAGTGGACTCCAGGCTGAGTGGCAGAGTGAGACCCTGTCTCAAAAAATAAAAAGAACTAACTTTTGAGATTATTGATTTTTCTGTTGCTCTATTTTCAAGTTCATTTTTCTCCAGCTTATGGTTGTAGTTTGCCTGGTATATCTTCTTCCATTTTCCTATTTTCGGCCTAGTTGTATCTTTGAGTCTAAAGTATACCTTCTGTAGACAGCATATGGTTATAGTTGAATCTTCATTTTTTAATCCAAACTGGTAATATCTGCCTTTTGGTTGAATTGATTAATGAATTTACATTTAATGTTACTATTGACATGGTTGGATTTTAGTTTGCCACTTTGCTTTTTGTTTTCTATTTGTCTCATGTCTCATATCTTATTTCTTCTTTTTTTTCTTTTGTACTTGGGAAATATTTTCTAGTATAATGTGTTGATTTCTTTAAATGTTTTTCAAATTATATTTTTTGAATTATATTTTTAGTAATTGCTTTGTGGCTTACAATAGCCATCAAAATCTACCTCTGGTTTATACTAATGATTTCTATTGAGATTATATAAAATTTGATTCTATGTAGCTCTGTCTTCATTTTTGCGTGTTATTTTTGTTAAACATGTTGATTATATATACATTTGTGACAAATTCAAGAATATATTGTCAAAATTATGATATATGTCTTTTCAAGAAGCTGAAAGAAGAATGGGGAGTAAGTATATATTTACAGATTTTTTATTAGTCTTCTAATATACCATTTATAGTTATTTTCATTTGTTCTTATGAATTTGAGGAGTCATTCCTTATTCTAATACAGCTGTGTTCCCCCCCACCTTCTTTGTGCTGTTATTGTCAAATATATCACATATCTTTATGTTATAGGCCAAACAATATAATTATATATATTGTTTAATGCAATTGTTTTTAAAATTACTCAAGAGAAGAAAGAAGAAGTATGAAATTATGCTGCCTTTTATAATTACCTACTTAATGCCTTTACTGGCACTCTATGTTTCTCTTCTGTAAGCTGGATTGCTGTCTGGGGGTCACTTGCTTTCAGCCTAGAGAATTTCCTTTAGTATTTCTTATAAGATAGATCTGCTATCAGTGAATTCTCTCAGATTTATTTACCTGAAAAGTCTCTATTTTGGCTTTGTTTCTCAAAGATAGTTTTGCCGACTGTGATTTTTAATGGGCATGTTTTACTTTCAGCACGTTGTTTCTGATGAGAAGTCAGCATTAATCTTATCTGCATTCATTTTTATCTGCTGAGTCATTATTCTCTAGAAGTTTTCAAGATCTTTCTCTTTGTCTTTGTACATTTTGACTATGATGTGTCTCTTTTTTTTTTTCTTTTTGAGACAGAGTCCCAGTCTGTCATCCAAGCTGGAGTGAAATGGCATGATCTCGGCTCACTGCAACCTCCGCTTCCTGGGTTCAAGCGATTCTCCCGCCTCAGCCTCCCAAGTAGCTGGGATTACAGGCACCAACCATCATGCCCAGCTAATTTTGTATTTTTGTAAAGATGAGGTTTCACCATGTTGCCCAGGCTTGTCTTGAACTCCTGACCTCAGGTGATCCACACGCCTTGGCCTCCAAAAGTGCTGGGATTACAGGCATGAGCCACCGCTCCTGACCTATGATATGTTTTGGCATGAATCTTTTTGTGTTTATTTTACGTGGAGCTTATTGAGCCTCATGAATGTGTAAATTGCTGTTTTACCTCAAAACGGAAAGCTTTCACTCATTATGTCTTCAAATTTTTTTCTCTTTCTCCCCTTTTCTGGCACTTCCATTACACATATGTTGATGCAGTTAATGACATCACATTTCTTTGAGGCTGCCTTTATTTTTATTTTTCTCCATTATTATTTTTTTCTCCATTATTTTGTTCTTTATTCTTCAGATTGTATAATCTCTATTACTCTATCTTCAAGTACATGGGTTCATTCTTCTATAAGCTCTAACTTATTGTTGAGCTCTCTAGTTTCAACTCTAGAATTTTCATCTGGTTGTTTTGTACTATAATTTCAACTATTTGATGTGACATTGTCATACCTTCCTTGAATTATTTAAACGTATTTGTCTTTAGTTTTTGGTATATTCATATAACTGCTTTAAAATACTTGAGAAATCCAATCTTTAGACTTTCTCATAGGTAGTTTTCTATTGCTTTCTATCCCTCAGCATGGTTGCACATTTTTGTTTCTTGTGTCTCACAATCCTTTGCTAAAAACTGGCTATTTTTTATAACACATTGTAGCAACTCTGCTACTGATTCTTATTCCTTATGCTTCTTGTTGTTGTTCCCTTGTTTATTTGTTGTGGGTTTTTTTTTTTACTTACCTGCACTGATTTAGTGAAGACTATTTCCCCCATAGTATGCAGTCTCTGACATCATTCTTCAGAGGGCACAACCTTGGGTATGAACAGTTGCACCACGGATGACTGATTTTAGTCTGCCCTCTTGACTGTCTCTTTTCCTGATCTCCCCATTAAGTTTCTGTCTGGTTTGTCATTACTGGTTTCACATGCTATCCTTAACCTCAACTAATTGCCAGCTGATTGCGCTGTTGTTTTCAAATATGGAATAGTATGGAATAGGGATAAATACTAGAATAAATGCCAGTTAATTCTTGTTAGCAGCAGAATGTATCCAAGTCTCCCTGCAACAAAATATGTTACTGGCAGCAAATTCCTACATGTCTGCAGCAACCTCAGTTCTTGCCTCCTCAGAAGAAAGAATTCAACTGAGGGGCATAAGGCAGAAGGAGAGAACGAGGCAAGTTTTAGAGTAAGGTGAAAGTTTATTAAAAAGCTTTAGAATGAAATGAAAAGGAAGTAAAGTACATTTGAAAGAGGGCTAAGTGTGCAACTTGAGAGATCAAGTGTGCAGTTTGACCTTTTGACTTGGGATTTTATATACTGGCATGCATACTTGCGGAGTCTTGCATCCCATCTCCCCTGATTCTTCCCTTGGAGTGGGCTGTCTGCATGTGCAGTGTCCTGCTAGCATTTGGGAGGGGAGCATGCACAGTGTGCCTACTAAGGTTGTACACATGCTCCCTTGAGGCATTCTTCCCTTGCCAGTCAAATGTCCCTAACAAGTTATATACCAGTTAAATTCTGCCATTTTGCCTCTTAATACACGTGCTTAAGCCCACTCCCCCAACCCCTGAGATCTTTCCAGGAAGTTGCTAATCACCAGTTTCAGGTGTTTTGCATCTATTGGGAGACTGCCTTTCCCTGGCACTGGCTGTGACCAATTATTATTTTGGAGAGACAATTAACAACCACCTGACCATCACCTAAATGGTCGCCTGACATTCCTGGTGGGGTGTGCAGGAAGGAGCCCTCTCCTGTTCTGCTTCTGTCTGACTAGCTACCTACTGTAACCTTCTTCTGTAGAAACTTTGAATAATATTTTCCCAACTATGACCAGAATTCAAAAGCAATAAGGCAAAATAATATTTGATTACATAATTTCAAAATCTTTTTGCATACCATCATATGCAAAGGCAAACAACAAAAAAATTGAACAACAAAACATTTATCACACACAAATAAGTTAACAACCTAATACATAAAACAGAAAAAAAATGGTCTAGAAACATGAAGAAAAAATTTGCAAATAAAAACGCAAATGGCCTTTGACAACATGAAAAAAATACCCAGGCTCGACTATAATTTAAAAATGCAAATTATGCTATTCTGAGATACCACTTATCCATTTCAGAAGGAAGAAAATTTGCAGTACTTAGTGCTTACGTATGTATTTTCCTTGTGACGTAGCAAATCCTCTTGTAGAAATTTAACTCAAAGATACATTGTTAAACGCCTGTAATTCCAGCTACTTGGGAGGCAGAGGCAGGAGAATCGCTTGAACCAAGGAGGCGGAGGTTGCAGTGAGCCAAGATTGCGCCATTGCATTCTGGCTTGGCCAACAAGAGCGAAACTCCATCTCAAAAAAAAAAAAAAAAAAAAAAGTATAGCCAAGTCTATCAATTACAGCATTAAATACCTAGCAATAGAAAGTCGATTGAATAAAATATGGTACACACACACAATGAACTAACAGGCAGATGCAAAAGCAGTGAAGCGGTGCGGCTATTTCTTTATTTTGCTATGAAATATTCTCCAGCATATGTTAAGTGAAAAAGAAAAATAGATAAAAGTCTTTAGAGAAAGCAACTGTCCAAAAAAGTGCATATTAAATATAATTATATGTGTATTTCTTATGAATATATATCATATGTAAACAAATGTATGTTAAATATATTTATTTTATTTATATTATATATTTAATGGTAGAATAAATTATATTTTATTTATCCTATAGGAGAGTGGATTGGAATATAAACTAGATTTTTCTAAATATGCTTTGTTTTGTAGATTTAAATGTGAAAGTTGCACATATTTTACCTATTTATAAACATGTTTTAAATACAGTAACCCTTAATGTAAAAGGTAATATGAAGCAAATGCACTTACCTTTGTATCAAGTCAATGGCATAACCAGTGAGAAATAACTTTAACTGACTTTAAAACACAGGGATCTGACAGTACATCACTAATTGGATATATTATAAAGTCAAGAAAAACTGAAAAAGCTTAACCTATTTTCAGTAATCAACAGTAGTGTTGGTACTGTAATTCTGAGACCATTGTCTGTGTATGGTGGGATAATGATAATTAGTACTTACGTTGGTATCATTGAGAACTGGGGTTTCCAGGTTGGGAGAAAAAGGATAGATGTAAGTGTAAGAGAGATGAAGTTAGGAAAATAATCCTATGGATCTGAATATATATTGGAAACATCAGCATGAAATATCCTCTTACTTCTGTTCACTGAACAGCAAATAGAAATGAGTACCCCAGCAAACAGACTTGGGTCTATAAATACCATTCCTTACTAAGAAAAAAAAAAAAAAGAGCTCCTTGTGGAAATGGCTGACCAGAGGTCAAATGTATAAAAGTATAATCATCTTATACATTTCATATCAGGAAATATATAAGATTATTTTGGAATATTTTGTTGTACCAGATAACTAGAAGGCTATAAAAAAAACTCTTGTGGTCATATCAAAAATATTCTAAAGTCAACTCAAAGAGATCTTTAATGGCCAAAGTTGAGATCATTTGATGCCAATGTAACAATTCTTTAAATCCTAATAATACAAAATAATTCATTGACTACCTTTGGGGACTGCTAGGGAACCAACTGAAAAGTAGTAAACAGAGTTAAAGGACAAATCATTTTCCTGTCTTTTTATAAGAACTGTTCATCATAGTAATAAAATGTCCCTCAAATTTGATTAGAGGATGTTCCTCTCTAAAGAAATATTCCAACTAACAAATAGTAGATGTTGACTTTCACCACTCTAATGAATGAATGGATTTATGCAACAAACATCAAAAACGGCTAAAATCATAAAGTGACAGCCAGTTATTCTGTGTCTCCAGATGGAATTACACACTTTTCATCTATGAAGTAGTTTTGAAAAAGAAAAAATTGGAATCCAATCAAGCCTTTAGATCTTACTACAATGATTTTAGAAGCAGAGAACAGAGAAACTTATTAAATAACATAACAGAGATACTTTCAACAAAATCCAAATGTTGGCAACTGCATAGGATAAACCATTCTCTTTCTTCAACAAATAAATCTCAGGAAAAAATGGGTGATAAGAGGGTAACCTAGAGATTATTAAAGAGTTAAGAGGCATATATCAATGGTAATTATGGATCTTATATAGATAGATCCTGATTCCAACAAGCTGTAAAATAAAGTGTAATAAACCAGAAAATTTTGAACAATGACAAATTATTATATATTGTCATGTAATTATATTTAAATCTTTTTAGGTATAATTGAATAATGATTTATTCTTTAAAATAATTCTTATATTTAGATAAATATACTGAAGCACAGATAAAATGATAAGATCTTAGGCATGTGCTTCAGAACAATCCAGGGATAGGAAATATGTAAGGATACAGATGAGATGATAAAATTGGTCATAAGTTGATAATTGTTGAAACTGGTGATAGACTCATGGGTTCATTATATTATTTTCAAGTTTACCATAATAAAGAGTTGAAAACAAGCAGCAAACATTTACTATGTGCCCACTATGTGCTCATCACTGTATTAAGCAATAGGGAACAATAAAAGACCTATACATTATAATTTCTTACCAAAAGAAACTTGTAATCCTGGTAATAAGACTAAAAGTCATGAAACAACAATATGCAGTGGAATAAAATGTTAAAATATTTAGTACAGAATGTAGGTATCCAGAGGAAAATTAAATTTCTGAGGCTTGAAGAAGGTAGGAGAAACTGCATACAAGAGGAAGGATTCAAATTGGCGCTTTAAAGAATGAAACAAATTTGAACAGATAAAAGAAATAGAGAAGAGCTTGGGCAGTTTACTAGATTCTATAAAGATTAATTTTTTTAAAATTTCCTTTTTTATTTTAGTTGAAATACACTTCCCAATGCTTCATCTCTAGGCTCTCAAAGTACACTAAGGTTGTTTGAAGACTTAAGTGTCCTCCTTGAATTAATTTTTGAATATGAAATTATGCAAATTTCATTGAGTGCACATAGTTCTTCTGTCATTTTATTTTTAAAGGTCACCTGTTGTTCTCTTGAAGAGACACTATTTTTTTTCTCAGTAAAAACCAAATTGGAAACACGTATTTCAAATAAAATTAGATACAAAAGTCTTTCCTTGAATATGCTGCTAACTTCTAAGGGAAATTATTACACAAATCACTCAGAAGTTAAATATATTCTTACACCCACAGCAGGTAAGTACAAAGGTAGCATACAATAGAAGGTAAGGTTTGTTAAATTGTATGCTAACAGCAACTAATGATGTCTCCATTAGGCTTCTTATCAAGATTAAAGAAATATTTCTTCCAATTTTTTGGCTTCAGTGTAAGCACTCTGAGCACTCTAAGTTATTTTCCAGCTAGAAATAGAATATACTTATCCATAACCATGTAGTAGAACATGTTACAAGGTATCCACTTTAAAGGTACAAAATTAAGACCTAAAGAGGCAAAGCAACTTACCTAAATCCACAGTTAGTAACTAATGAAATCAGGAATACTACTAAAATAGATCTAACCAGTAAGGGAATAAGGTTGTAAATTATTGAATTTATAGCAATATGTAAGACGTTTTATACTATGTACATTTTCCACTCTCAAATTTCACTTTACAGACAGGCATAGGGCTTATTTCACCTGACAGAAAATAGTTTCACTTAATAAACTAAGCTTACCTTAAATGTATAAACCATGACATACAATGTTGTTAATAGTTGCTTGCTCATCAATCATGCCATAGTTCCTGTTAACAGAACCATAGGCTTGGTCAGGTGATGGGTGAATATGTTCCCAGGGCACTTAGTTCAACTCTAACCCAGATAGGTGAATCTCAATTTAGAGCAGTGTTTCTCAAAATGTTGTCTATAAACAATACACAATATTATCATATAATCAAATATCAATATGAGAAGAATAATTTTAAAATATCAAAATTATTTTTATACAAATAGTAATGCACTAATTACCTTTTTATTGTGTTGACATTTGAACTGATAGCTCAAAAGTAATGCTGGGTAAAATTTCTAGCACCTCAACACAAAGCAAGGCAAGGGCAAAAACTCTGCCGATAGCCATTGTATTGTTCACCACTATACACTCAAAATAAGACAGAAAGAATGTCAAGTTTCATTAAGAATTTTCTTCATGAAACAAAGAAAATTATTACTTTCATTAAAATTTGACTCTTGAATGCTTGTCATTTTGGAATTTCTTGTGAAGAAACAAACTCATTAATATGTAATAGGTTTATTGTTATACATGGAAAACACACTGCATTTTGAAGTATAATGATTATTTCACAGAAAAATGCTTGTTTGATTTTTAAAGTTGAGAGCTGAATTAGCCACTGTTTCTTTCATGGAGCAGCATTTTTGTTTGAAAGATGACCCACAGACAAGCTATGGTTATCAGACTTCAGTTTTTAACAGCCATTTCTCAATAAAGTATCAATTTGTAACATTTGTTGCCTATGATAAAATTTGGGCTTTTAAGCAAAATTTAGAATTTTAGAAAACATATACTCCACTGTGAGCAAGCACAGCTTCCTCACTCTTAACAACTCTTTGGATGAAATTAGTGGAGATATTTAAAATATGATGCTTTGATATCATAGAAGGAAATGTGTCAACACTTGGAATACCTGTATAATTCAGAAAACAAATATTTTGTAAATGATCAATTCAAGCTATTACAAAATCATACATGTGTACAAGACCCATTCAAAGTGCAAAATAAACAAATAGATTTTTAAGGTAACATAGTAAGAAAAGTAACTGATATGGCTTCAGATTCCACATTACAACGAACCTCTAAGATATTAAAACATGTCAAGTTTTGATGTAGTATTAAAGAATAGCTACAATTATTTGAAAAGGTTATTAAATTCCCCTTTTCAACTACATATCTCAGTGAGGCTGGATTTTCTTTATATACTTCAACCAAAACAATGCATCACAAAAGATTGAATGCAGAAACAGATATGAGAATCTAAATGTTTTATACTAAGGTAGATGTTAAAGAGATTTGGAATAATGGAAAACAGTGCTATCCTTCTCTTTAAATATTTTTTGAAAATATAGATATTTTATAAAAATATGTTATGTAATTAAAAATTAATTAGTAAATCAATTATCAAAAAATTATCTATTTTAATTTCAAATAGGGTAAATATTGATAGATATACCACATTAACAGAGACTTTTAGAAATCTTTAATAATGTTTAGGGTTATAAAGCGGTCTGAGACCAAAATTTGTGAACCAATGATGCAGAAAAATCAGGTCATTCCATTCCCATAAAAGATCTGTTTACAAAATGGGCATGTGACTTATTTGATCAATGAGACTAATTTGAAATTTCCTTTAAAGCAGAAAATGTCCTCTTGTTTCATTGGTCAAATAAGAGAATTTCTTTCTCTTTAAAAGGAACACAAAAATATGAAATCCTCTTGTAACGTTTTATATCATTATCTGAGAATGTGTGCATGGTGCTGTTGCAGTCATTTTTACAACCACGAAAGGACAAGCTTAAGGACAGGAGCCAACAGGTCAACATGGCAGAACAGAACGATCAAAAGACCCTGAACCCTTGATGATATAGTTAAGGATCAAACCCAAACCACCTCTTGACTTCTTGTTATGTGAACTAGAAAACTCACTTATTGTCCACAACATTTTGAGATAGGCCTTTTTTTTACTTGCAACAAAATCATTCTAAATGACACAGAATTTTTAGTTATATGTCTTTAGTGTTTCCTTTTGTAATTGCTTATTTATAGTCATGTGTTAGGAATACGTTTAATATCTTTGTCAATAGTTAAAACATTTATGATTTAATCATGATTAAAATGGTTTACTTATTTGATATTGTATAACATACACATAATCATTTAGATAATAAATAAATCTTTTTATGTTTAATTCCATACTCAGGAAGTTATCTTCTGATTATAATTTAGTTCCCATACAGGTCTGCTTACAGGGGTAGATTTCACGGTATAACCCAAATGAATTCATGGTTTATTCCACATTGTCTTTAGTGCTCTATAGTCAAAGTCTTGATATGTGATAGTTTTCCAGCTGTATCTCTTTTATTTTCACTTCATGACCTTGGGCAAAATAGTTAATCTTAAAATTAATTTTATGATGACATACTTTTCAGATTTTGTTGTTTATTTAATCTGCTTCAATATTTTGACTAATAATACCAAAGTAGATAACATCCACAGAGTTAAGTATTTTAGATAAACCAGCATTAATAGTTGTAGGGCTTTATTTGCTAATTCATAATACTTAGATTTTATATTTTAAGAACCTTTATCTAGGTCAGAGTTTCAGAATCTCAGAACTATTGACATTTTGGGCCAGATGAATCTTTGTTGTGAGTAGTTGCTCCATGCATTGCAGGATTTTTATCAGGATCCTTGCCCTCTACCCATTAAATGTCAGTGGCAAATTTCCACCCAGTTATGACAACCAAAAATGTCTACAGACATGGCCAAATGTCCCCTGGGTGCCAAAAGCATCACCTTATTCCATTGAGGACCACTTATCTAGGAGATAATCTGACTGGTTTTGTTTTTCTTGTTTAGTTTTTTAAAATTATTTTTGTTGACTTTATTTGCCACTTACAGCATAACTCAGAAGTGTGATTATATTTGCCTTGACTATATTTTTTTTATTTTAGAAAGCATTGCTAATGTTGTCTAGTTTTCCCTCCCCTTATTTTCTGAGCTTGATGGGGTGCACAGCCTTAGGAAAGAGAAGGATAAGTAGTATACTCCAGATAGGAGGTGGAAAATAGAAAATAATTCCCACAATTTCCATGGTATTAACTATATTTTAAATATCTGTATAGAATAAGCACTTATGTTTAATTATAAATGTAGTCTAATGATTCAACATTCCTGATCTATGTGTGTTATGATTATGGTGAATCTATGTATCTTACTTAAAATTATATACCCAGAGCCTAGAACAGTGTTTCCATTCTATGTAGACATTCAATATATATATTTATCTAATGAATCACTGAATAAGGTCCACATTACCTTATCACAACAATTGCAACCAGCCAGCCTATTACAGTGTTAGTTGTTAGTTAGTTAGTGTAAGTGAAGGTCACTTAACAAGACATATTGAACGTTACCATGTAACAACTTCAAATGACTGACAAAATCTAATGTCCTTTCATAAAAGCTCTTACTAAACATCAGAGTCATCCTTATTATTCTCTTATTCCATAACCAACCCATCAGTAAATCCTGTGACTTTATATATTTACAGATGCTCCTTGACTTACAAAGGGTTACATCCCAATAAATGCATGGTAAAAAATTATCAGAAATAAAAAATGCATTTAACACATCTGTATTAGTCCATTGTCACACTGCTATAAAGATACTATCCAAGACTGGGTAATTTATACAGGAAAGAGGTTTAATTTACTCATAGCTCTGCATGGCTGGAGAGGCCTCAGGAATCTTATAATCATGGAGGAAGGTGAAGGGGAAGCAAGGCACATCTTCACAAGGCAGCAGGAGAGACAGAAAGAGGGCACAGGGAAATCCGCAACTTTTACAACCTGAGATCTTGTGAGAATGCCTTCATTATCACAAGAACAGCATGAGGGAAACTGCCCCCATGATCCAGTCACCGCCCCCCCAACCAGGTCCCTTCCTCCACACATGGGGATTAATAATTGAGATGAGATTTGGGTTGGGACACAGAGCCAAATCATATCAACACCTAACCAACTAAACATCATAGCTGAGTTTAGCCTACCTTAAACCTGCTCAGAACACTTACATTAACCTACAGTTGGGAAAAATCTAATACAAAGCCTATTTTATAATAAAGTACTGAATATCTCATTTAATTCATTGAATATTATACTGCAAGTGAAAAACAGAATGATTGTACGTATATTGGAAGTAGTTTCTACTCAATGAGTATCATTTTTGCACTACCTTAGAGTCAAGAAATCATTAAGTAAAACCATAAGTCAGGAACCATCTGCATATCCAGAATCTGACCACTTGTTACCCCTTCCACTCCTACTACTCAGGCCCAAGGCACCAGAGTCTCTACTGTGACTTACTGCAGTAACCTTTCCCCTGGTCTGCCTGCCCACACTCTTGCACTCCTTCCACCCCACAGTTGAATCTCAGTACAACAATTGGAGTGATCCTGTGAAAAACCTGAGTCATAGATTACTTCTCTCTCAAAACCTCAAAGGGCTTTCCATCATACTCAGAATGAAAGGCAAGTTTCCTTACAATGGCCTGCAAAGTCCTATAGCACCCTCCTTGGTTTGGCCTCTCTTTACTAAGCTGATCTTGTGTCCTGCAAGGCTCCCCTCCCTTGCTTGCTCGGCTCCAGCAACTCTAGATCCTGGGTTGATCTTTGCTCAGAGTCTTTGCACCTGCAGGTCCTCAGTATGGGCTGTTCTTGACCTGGATATAACATGGTTTTCCTGTTACCTCCTATAATCTTTATGCAAAGGTCACCTTCTCTGAAGCCTTCCCTGAATGTGCTACCCAATAGCCCAACCTCATGCCTCACATTTCCTATCCCATTTTTCTTAATCATTTTTTCACTATTGAGCTTATCACCACCTAACATTTCTAATACTATAGTATCTATTTTGTCCTTTTTTGTCTTTCCTCTATAATATAAGTTCTATGAGGAAAATATTTTCTTCTGTTTTTTGACTGTTATGCTTCTAGCATCTCTAATTATGCTTAGCACATTATTGGCCATAAACAAATATTGTGAAATGAATGTGGAGTGAAAGGAATGAGAAAAAAGCAAATGTTAATTTACTAAAAAAATTAACAAAAATCTGAAAATATGTTTAACTGTATTTAGAATTAAAATATGCAAAGAAATTTACTAAATATTAAATAATCTGACAAAATTAGTGTGATAAAGCAAAAATTTTCATACACAGATAGTAGAGGCAAAACTGTTCAAAGAACAATTTGGCCCTATTTATTTAAAATAATATTTAACTCTCTTTAGCCATAATTACCTATTTAGAAATTTATTTTACAAGTATATTACACAGACCACAAAAGTATATGGATACATAGATATTAGATATTCCATGAAATGTGTTTAATAACAAGAAACTTGAAATCAATGTTGATCACTGGTTAAATAAATTGCCAAGCTTAATGCAGAATTTAAAAGAATAAAGTAGATTTATATGATGATATAGAAAACTGCCCTAGGAATATTAAGTGAAAAGCTAGATTCAAATAATAGGTATTGTCGGATATCATGTTTTTTCTGAAAGCATATACAAATTCACATGCCCACATAAAAGTTTTTTGGAGGGATATAAATTCACTTTTCAATGTATTGTGTAAATCAATAATATCACAAATGGTTTATTCAGATTCTTATGAGGTCTAGCTGCTTATCTGATCTCCCATTAAATGTATTTTATTTATGTTTATAGTTTTAATTTTTTTGTTTTTGATGCAGGGTCTCACTCTGTCACCCAGCCTGGAGTGCAGTGGTACAAACATGGCTCACTGTAGCTTCGACCTCCTGAGCTCATGTGATTTTCCCACTTCAGCCTCCCAGGTAGCTGCCACCACAGGCACACGCCATCGTGCTTGGCTGACCTTTAAATTTTTTATAGAGAGGGGGTCTTGCCATGTTGCTCAAGCTAGTCTCAAATTCCTGGGCTCATGCCATTCTCTGGTCTTGGCCTCCCAAAGTGCTAGGTTTATAGGCATGGGCCACCATGCTCAGCCTGAAATGTATTTTAAATTTAAATTATGAGTAGCTTCTAAGATGCCAAATATGTATACATTAAAGTGAACAGATTGTACATTTCTATGGCTATACACTGTGGTAAGTGCAACCCTTAATTTGTTTGTCTGTTTTTCTGTCCCACTAGCCTCTGAGCATCATGAGAAAAAGGACTATAGGTATTTTGCTCTTTATTGTATCCCAGCATCAAGCACTGTTCTGGCACATTCCCTGACTGGTTGCTTTTATTAATTTTTATTTTCATAAAATTGGTTTTTGTAATAACACTAATGTAAGAAGCCTGCAATATTAATGATTACTAGTAGAATATAATGTACGTGTGAGTTGTGGAGCGGTTTACACTTGATACATCTGAGTTCACAGAATGGTAATTTATGCTACAATGAAGTTTTTGAAAACTAAATAAGAAACATTCTTATCACCCTGAGATCTACTCTGCTAATATCTTAGTGGATGTCTTCCCAGATCTTACTCTGTGAAAGAAATACTTTTAAAGAAATGTATATTTGTTTAACAAACAAATGTGATATTATACATACTGTTTTGAAGTCTGTTTATTTCAATCAACAATCTCTATGTTTACATTTTGGTAAATATAATGAGGTTTTGCCTCATATGCTTCTGCAAAGTTTACTATTGAGTACAATCCAACAGGTATATAATTCGGAATTAAAACCAAACAAAACAAAATTTATGAGTCATGATCTTCTGTCTGTGCATCCAAGATTTTAAAACAGTGTACATTTACAAAGGAGAAGGGGTAAAGGAGGAGAGAAGAGAATGTACACCCACTCAGCAAGCCAGGGAGCAAGCAGATACTATTGGTATTTCTGGGTAAACAATTAACCTCAAGACACTCAAGTGGCTATATCCTGGATGACATGTGTGTTCTAACATTTCCCTATGGGCCTTGTTTAATTTACTTACCTGTATCCATATTGTTCCAGAAACAATTTTCAAATGAAGTGTCACCATCAACATTTCTCTACTTGAATAATTTACTTTTGTAATTCAACCGTATGCAATATTTCTCTAAAAATAAAGAACTTATGATGGATAACAAAGATGAATGTGATATGAAAAAACATGTAAGTAAGAAAAAGACAGGTCTAAAAATAAATGGAGCCAAAAATGAACTACAATAGAAAGTTTATGTCAACAATGTTTTTTATAAAATAGAAGATGAGAAAAAGTATATTTTATTAATATTGCTAGACTAGGTGTGAGATCTACATATTCTTTATCAGAATGCTGCTGGTGTGTTTATTAACATGAAACCAAGAAGACAAACTTGCATATCACTAAACTGGATAGTTATGAAATATACTTTTGGGGTGGATAACATATTCAGATCTCTTTAAAATCAAATTATTTTCATTCTTTTTTGAACCCTACCCTGGGATTCTTAGAGTTGTTTTCTTTTCCCCTATCTTGAGAGTTCTTGGTTCTATACACATATGTCCTTGTGTCTGTGACAAAGTTTCTTAACCTTCTCATTTTGGAGAACTGCTTGGCAGAAGGAAAGCAGAGGCCATGTAGAAAGGTACAATTCTTTCAAAGACTTGTTCCTGCTCTTCCCCCTCACTTTGGAGGCTACCTCATCCCCCCCTTTTTTCTTTTTTTTTTTTTTTGAGATGGAGTCTCGCTCTGTCGCCCAAGCAGTGGCACGATCTCGGCTCACTACCACCTCCACCTCCCGGATTCATCCCATTCTCCTGCCTCAGCATCCCAAGTAGCTGGGACTGCAGGCACCCACCACCACGCCCAGCTAATTTTTTTTGTATTTTTAGTGGAGACGGGGTTTCACCATGTTAGCCAGGGTGGTCTCATCTCCTGACCTCATGATCTGCCCGCCTCAGCCCCACAAAGTGCTGGGATTACAGGTGTGAGCCACCGTGCTCAGCCAATTTTTGTTTTACCTTCTGATAAATCTCAGCTCTGTCACCCTTGTTAATTCCTAGGTGGAATGCAAGGCAGACCTATTCAAATCCGACTAGGTTTCTGATTGGTTGGCCTGTTGGAAGGTAGATCCTCAAGAACCTATGAGTAAATTTCACCAGGCATAAGTGAGGGATGTTTGAGATCATTTTCTAGACGGCATCTTGATCCTTACTAAAAGTAAATAGACAAATTAATACTTAAAATGCAAAATAACAGTTATTTTCATAGTTGTCATAAAATATATATATAGATAAGATCTATATATGGATAAGATCTAAATCTAAATACATACACATTTAAGATAGATAAGATAGATCTATAGCTCAATCTATAGATAAGATCTAAATATAAATATATATATTTATATTTATATAGATGCTTATAACTATCTATCTATCTATCTATCTATACATATATATGCATAGGAGTCTGGTTAAAGCTGTGATTGATGTGCCATGCTTGTCACTTGTGAAGAAGAAGGAAATGGGAACAGAAAGGATGAAGGACCAGAAATGTGAAAATATTTTCCACTGTGAATTTTTATTTGATTTTTAAATGTTTGAAGCATGTGATTAAATTATTAACTCAAAATTTTAATTTAAGACCTAATAAAGAAACAAAGAGTGAATGAAGGAAGTAGGATGGAAATAAAAGGAAGAAAGGAAAGGAAAAGGAAGGAAGGGAAGAAGGAAGGAAGTTAGTTCTGTATGTGGCTATAGCATACAGAACTTAAATACATCTAATACGGAAAATGGAAGAAAAAGGTCTTAATGCATTTTATGAAAGTTACTTCCAGTATCAAAGTCTCATTTCTATGACTACTTACAGAATAAACTTTAAATAATTACATCAGCTAATCTATTATAAATGCATTCATGATCAGAGAAAGACACTAAAAGTAGTTATCTGTATTCATAATGGAAAGACCAGGTCAACATTGTAAATACATCTATTTATGAATGGCTTTCTATAGAACCATATATCAATAATTGTAACTTATATACACCCTCAAAAATCCATTCAAATTATAGCATTATCCTTTATTTTTTATTACAGGGACTATTATTTCAGGCAACATTCTTAATATAACTCCATTCTTTAGAATGTATTTCTTTCATTTGTTCATATTATAAAACTCAAAAATTCACACAGTATACAACTCTAACCATAAAGCCCCTCTGAGCCCATATAAATAAATATACTTGGCAACTCAGAAGCTGCCTGAAGCTGCAGAGACCTGCAGAGGACTTTTCAACACTTTTTCCAGTCATGTGATAACCCCTAAACGCAACCCTTTTCCTTTATTTTTTTCCTTGCAAAACAGAGAGAAGGGATGGTCTTTGTAAAAGACTCCAAATAATGAAAATAATTTAGTTGGTAGTTTGCTCTCAGTGCCACTAACATAATACATGACTATCTTTACAAGCTAAAGAAATATAGAATATAAATTTGTTTCTATTCCAAATATATTCTCAGTGACATATGCCGGTAAATATTTAACCAAGAGCTCTCCAAAAAAAAAAAAAAAAAAAAGTCATTTTTTGTGTTTGCTAATTTATGTGTTGTTGCTCTTCCAACCATGAATGCTTTTAAACTACCAATACTCTATGCACAAGTGAATCTCTAACCTCCATATCATTCCCTATTTCCCTATCCTTCTCTGTTTTGTTCTCGCAAATCACTTCAGTGTAGCCATCAGTGCTTCTCTTTTACTATGACAACTCCCCTTCTCCAAATTTCTGTACCTTCCATCTATCCTCAGTAATACATCCAGAAACACCTTTCTGAAATGCAAAGAAAAATGGTAGATAAGAGGCAGAACTAAATTTCATCTCTCACTCAGACAGAGTAGCGTGTGGAGACTCACATTGTGAACTTTTGCTCCAAGAACTACTGCAGGAACATACCAGAAAAGCCGAAGAGAATCCACAGACTCTTTGAAGGAAGTTGGTTGCTCCTGCAGGCCCCCTGGGGACAGCCCAAAAACTGTGAGTACCCTAAGTGTGAAAGTGTGAAAGGGGGATCGTCCACCCCTGAACACACACCCTCACTGGGGAACCTGAAGGTCCAGATCACAAAAGGATTTGACCTTACCTGAAGCTGAGACAATTATAGAGAGCTGAGCAAAATACAGGGGTAGAAGAAGCAGTGGGAAGAGCCCCATAGATTCTCTCAGTTCCCAGGAAAGCCATTTATGACTTTGCCTTGCAGAGGTCCTTGGGGAGGGCTGCTAGAGGAACTGGGAAAAGACCACAGGGAGAAGGAAACTTCCAGCTGAACTTTGTAACAATTTCAACCTAACACAAAGTTTCCTGGACAGGACTCGGGGGCAGGGGTGAATCTGGAGTGCAGACACAGCACAGAAGCCACAGCAGCCACGGAGGCATGAAACCTGAAAACTCTGCTTACTTTGACAGCCAGGGGGCTGGTAGCATAAGACAAATTCTCAGCCCTGCTCACCCATTGCCCGGAAACAAACTCGGTGCTATTAACGGGGGCACTATGAGACTGAGATGGGCCTTTGGGTTGCATGCGAGCTGGGTGAGGCCTGTAACTGCTGGCTTTCCCCCACTTCCCTGGTGACCTGCATGAAACAGTAGAGGCAGCCGTAATCCTCCTGAGAACATAACTCCATTGGCCTGAGAACCACACCTGGATCCCCCACAGCAGCTGCAGCAAGCCCTGCCCAAGGAGAGTCTGAGCTCAGACATAACTAGTCCAGCCCCAACCTGATGGTCTTTCTCTACCTGCCCTAGTAGCCAAAGACAAATAACATATTATCTTCAGAGCTCTAGAGCCCCACCCACCACCTGATCCTCCCTATACTACCACAGTTGATGCTCTCTTGAGAGTGCCACCTACTGGCTCGAGGCCAACGAGCACAAAACTAGTGCAATAAATAAAACTACAACTAAGGACCCACACAGAGACCATTTTGTTCCCCTGTCACCTCCACCAGAGCAGATGCTACTATCCACTGCTGAGAAATCTGAAGATGGTTCACATCACAGGTCTCTGTGCAGATACCACCCAGTACCAGCCTGGAGCCTGGTAGCTCTGCTTGGTAGCTAGATCCAGAAGAGAAATAACAATCACTGCAGTTTGGCTCTCAAGAAGCCACATCCCTAGAAAAAGGGGAAGAGCACTATATCAATGGAACACCCCACAGGACAAAAGAATCTGAACAGCAGCCCTTGCACCTCAGATCTTCCCTCTGACATAGTCTACCCAAATGAGAAGAATCCAGGAAAACAATTCTGGTAATATGGCAAAACAAGGTTCTTTAACACCCACAAAAGATTACACTCACTCACCAGCAATGGATCCAAACAGAGACAAAATCTCTGAACTGCCAGAAAAAGAATTCAGAAAGTCAACTCTTAAGCTAATCAAGGAGGTGCCAGAGAAAGGTGAAGTCCAAATTAAAGAAATCAAAAACATGATACAGGATATGAATGAAAAATATCTTCAGTGAAAAATAGATAGCATAAATAAAAAATGATCACAACTCCTGGAAAGGAAGGACACACTTAGAGAATTGCAAAATGCACTGAAAAGTCTCAGCAATAGAATCGAACAAGCAGAAGAAAGAACTTCAGAGCTTGAAGATTCAAAGACAACGTTTTTGAATAAGATAAGAACATAGATCAATGGAAAATAATAGAGAACCTAGAAATAATGCCAAATACTTAAAGCCAGCTGATCTTTGACAAAGCAAATAAAAGCATAAAGTAGGGAAAGGACACTCCCTTCAACAAATGGTGCTGGGATAATTGGCAAGCCACATGTAGAAGAATGAAACTGAATCCTCATCTCCCACCTTCTACAAAACTCAACTGCAGATGAATCAAGGACTTAAATCTAAGACCTGAAACCATGAAAATTCTAGAAGATATCATTGGAAAAACCCCTCTAGACATTGGCTTACACAAAGACTTCATGACCAAAAACCCAAAAGCAAATGCAACAAAAACAAAGGTAAATAGATGGGACTTAATTAAACTAAAAAGTTTCCACACAGTAAAAGAAGCAATCAGCAGAGTAAACAGACAAACCACAGAGTGCGGGAAAATCTTCATAATCTATACATCTGACAAAGGACTAATATCCAGAATCTAGGGAACTCAAACAAATCAGCAAGAAAAAAACAATCCCATCCAAAAGTGGGCTAAGGATATGAACAGACAATTCTCAAAAGAAGATATACAAATGGGCCGGGCATGGTGGCTCATGCCTGTAATATCAGCACTTTAGGAGGCCAAGGTGGGCAGATCACCTGAGGTCAGGTGTTTAAGTCCAGCCTGACCAATATGGTGAAACACCATTTCTACTAAAATATAACAATTGGCTCAGTGTGGTGGCACATGCCTGTAATCCCAGCTACTAGCGGGGCTGAGGCAGGAGAATCACTTGAACCCAGGAGGCTGATGTTGCAGTAAGCCAAGATCTTACCACTGCACTCCAGACTGGGTGACACGGCAAGATACGATCTCAAAAACAAAACAAAACAAAAAGGTATACAAATGGCCAACAAACATGAAAAAAACGCTCAACATCACTAATGATCAGAGAAATGCAAATCAAAACCACAATGCCATACCATCTTACTCTTGCAAGAATGGCCATAATAAAAGAAAATCAAAAAATAATAGATGTTGGCAGGGATGTGGTGAAAAGGAAATACTTTTACACTGCTGGTGGGAATGTAAAGTAGCTCAGCCACTGTGGAAAACAGAGTGCGATTCCTTAAAGAACTAAAAGTAGAACTACAATTTGATCCAACAATCCCACTACTAGGTATCTACCCACAGGAAAATAAGTCATTCTACGAAAAAGTTAGTTATACACACATGTTTATAGCAGCACGATTTGCAGTTGCAAAAATATGGAACCAGCCCAAATGCCCATCAATCAATGAGTGGATACATAAATTGTGATATATATATATATAATATATATATGTATATACACACATACATACCATGGAATATTACTCAGCCATAAAAAGGAACAAAATAATGGCATTCAGAGAAACCTGGATGGAATCAGAGACCATTATTCTAAATGAAGTAACTCAAGATGGGAAAACCAAACATCATATGTTCTCATTCATAAGTGGGAGCTAAGCTATGAGGATGCAAAGGCATCAGAATGATACAATGGACTTTGGGGACCTAGGGAGAAGAGTGGAAGATGGTGATGGATAAAAGACTACAAATTGGGTACAGGGTATACTGCCTGGGCGATGGGTGCACCAAAATCTCAGAAATCACCACCAAAGAACTTACTCATGTGACCAAACACACTTGTTCCCCAAAAAACCTATGGAAATAAAAAATAAATTTATTTTAAATGAAATGCAAAGGTTCCATATCAGTGTGCTTCATTGCCTTCAGACAAAGTCCTGCCATAGCCCAGATGGTCCTTTGTAATTTTGCCCATATGCATATTTGACTCTGTTACACTGGTTAGGTTAAAGTTCCCTAAATGTTTTCCCTCACGTCTCTGCATCTTTGTGTACTGTTTAGTTGTGGTTTTTCTGTCACTAATATTTCTGTTATGGTTATTTCATCTCCCCAAAACATCCTTTCTATTCCCTCACCAGGAGCAATTCCAGTCATATTCTGTTTGAGTATTCTCCTTTCAAATTTTCCCCAAACACTGTACCTTGGGCGTACTCATGTCATTGCACTCAAATCACTGTACTGCAATTATTTGTTCATGTGTTTGCCTCCTCAAAAGACCATGAGCTTCTTGAAGAAAGGGACTATGTTTATTATTCAGCTGTAATGGAACATGATTGAAATGCTAAAAACTGCATGTTTAAAAACTACACATATTGTCAATTTTGAGAATTTATGTTTATAGTATATTCCCTGCAGAATGAAGATGGCAGGATTAAGGGTAAAATAAATATTTCAGAATATTTAAATATTCTTATTCTGTATTTACTTATGCCCTTTTTGGTAATTCCTTTTGGAAATAAACATGTGTCTAAAAATACATTGTAGATTTGCAGATGACCCAAAGCTAAGAGCAATTATTATCATCATGGAACTTATCCTTAGAATTTAAAACAATCTTAATAAGGAGGAGTCATCAAAAATAAAGTTTAGGAAGGACAAGTTTAGAATGACATACTTTGGAATAAAAAAGGAATTGCACAAATGGAAGAAAGATAGGAATCATAAAACAGGGATGCATATAAACTACCATTTAAAAAAGTATGCATAAGACAGCAATGCATGAACAAGAATAGAACTTTAGTAGTCAGCCATGTTTTGATAAATTCACCAACATATCTTGACAGCCTACTCCATGCAAAACATCAACTAGATACTGATCATTTGTGAGCTGATATTGAGGAAGAACCATGCCTGTTTACTCTAAATAGAACAAACAACAATCCTTTAAAAAATACTTATAGTTGTTGAAAAGGTGGATATGGAATAAACCATATAATATGAATTGGTCAGATGTTGACTTCAGTATTGTATCCAAATTTGGACTCAGTCACTTTGAAAGGGACATAAAGAATTTGAAGAAAGTTCAAAAGAAGTAACAGGAAATAGATTAAAATGGTTAATATAAGTAAAGAAGGCTCCCCCCCGCCCCCGCCACTGCCAAAAAAAATGCTGATATTACTTAACTGAAGAAAGGAAGGGTGAAAACTGATTCTAATTGATCCACAATCTTTATCTGAAGCCCTCAGGAGCAAATGCGTTTCAGACTTCAGAAAGCTTCAGATTTTCAAAAGTTCATACCTGTACATTTACAAGCTTTGTGTTAGTTCAGGCCAGGTCAGATTTTTCCACCAAATCATTTACCAATTAAATTTCAGCTTTCAGAACTTTAATTTGTATTTCACACTTGCCTTTATTTTCTTAATTATGGTGTGAAAGATTTAGGCTCAGGAAGTTCTTAAGTGTTGAAAGCTTTAAGAAGGCTTTTTTACACTTACTTGAAAATGGAGCAGTATCAGAGGAACTTTCTGTATTTTAATGTGTTCTTTCAATTCAATATTAAATAAACATGACAAAGAGAAAGTATTATCCATCAAGATCTTATCTTCTCACAGTTGCTTTTCATTCTCCCCATATGGCAACATGTCTTCTTCATTCTTGCCTGAAACCAATTTTCAATTTCTTTCCTCCCAATGACGTCCCAACTCTTGTTGAAAAGTCTCCTGGTGATGCACCTCCTTCATAAAACTGCCCAAGTCAGCTCTTCTGGATCTATGAAGTGTATGTATTTCAGAATTTGCTTCACTATCTTTCTCTTCCTATTTCATCCATGTCTCCTTAATTTGGACATCTGTGTATTGTATTGTCTCTTCACATTTGCACATCTCTAGAGCAGCTCTTTTCTTATCAGTGGTCTTGGCCTTTACATGTGCTCATAAAGTAAAATAGCGTATTTTAGGATAAAAGACTAACCTGTGCTTTTAAAAGACATTCATTTAAGATCTGGGCAGACTGCCAGGCATGGTGGCTCACCCCTATAATCCCAGCACTTTGGGAGGCCAAGGCGGGCAGATCATGAGGTCAGGAGTTCGAGACCAGCCTGGTCAATATGGTGAAACCCTGTCTCTACTAAAAATACAAAAATTAGTCGGCCATGGTGGTGTGCACCTGTAGTCCTAGCTACTCGGGAGGCTGTGGCAGAAGAATCACTTGAGCTGGGGAGGTGGAGGTTGCAGTGAGCTGAGATTGTGCCACTGAACTGCAGCCTGGGAGAAAGAGCGAGACTCTGTCTCAAAAAAAAAAAAAAGAAAAAGAAAAAGATCTGGAAAGACTTTCAAACATAAAATTTACAGTTCACCTGAAAAATTAATTTTTTTCTTTCTTCAGATTCACACACAAAAATAGTTTCTGAGATTCTAAACAAGTAAATGAATTAACAAGTCATCTGCATGGCTCTCATGCAGCTTTTAAAATATAGCTTATAGTAAAATGCTGATTTATACATTATATTTACTTATAACATCATAATAATAGCCGTGACAGCGTTTTAGACATATTTTATTTTTACAAAGATCCAGGTGTTAGCTTTATTAAATCAAGTGAAAAAGATGTTTAAAAGCGTTTTTAAGATTGCATAGCTTCACTTACTTTGTACCAACCATAGATTATGCTAAACATGAAAGAAAAGTTAATTTAATCCAATAAATATTCCATTTCCCTTGTTTAATCCCAGTCATACTATGTTTCATTTTTTACAATATACTATGAACATTTTAGAATGTAACATCCAGTGTCAGTGGTATGAAAATTTACCCACTATCCTTTTTCATCTTTTTCATTTTTCCATTCCTTGCTATAGTACCTTCCATTTTCTTGCAAAAAATAAAAAAAAAAAAACAAAAAAACAAAAAGAAACCTTCAACATTAACCAGAAGAACCAGTGTTTTGCTTCTCTCTTAGGAAAATGAAAAAGTGTTCTAACATTTTCCCCCAGAAATGAGGCTTGTAGTAATGCTGTTTTCGTTCACATTTCTTGGTTTCTGTGATTTTTTTTGTTCCAAATAATTTTGCATTATTTATTAAGCATTTGAAAATTCATTTCTTTGCAAACAGAGGGAATGATAAGCCTCTCAAATGTGCTACATTAGAGGCAGATGATCAAAGGCAATGGCTGGAAAGGGATATTGATGTTATCTCATTTAGCAGAAAAACAACAGATGGTTTCCCAAAGGATATACAGGGAGCTTACAAAACCAGTTTTTACTGCGTTGGTAAAAAAAAATCAGGAAGTCTATAGCTACATGGCAACATACGCTTATATCCTTGTATATCTTTAAAGTTGCTTCTTCTCTAGAAAAACAATAATCATGTTTGGCTATTTTATGAAAGCTGTATGTGTCAGCATGATGTATGTGGGAAAAGAATGAACGGCAATGAGAGATTCAAAATGCTCTCTAGGGGGCAGTTGTCTGAAGGAGCAGGATGCTCCTTTTTTAGTGAAATTCTTTCCAAGAAGACATGAAGCTAACTGATCAATTTATTTCAGATTTTTTCCAACAACAGAAAGTTGAACATTTCATTCATTTGCTGTCACAGTCTTATATTCAGCAAATCCATTTGACTTTTGAAAAATCCACAACCAATTCCAAAATTTTCAGTTTTTTTTCCTAATATTGTGGTAGGCATCGAAATAGAGTAATTGTTCATATTCAAACATTCAAATTACCTGTCATAAAAAACTGGTCCATTTTATTCTCTTTAATTGGCCTGTTCATGTACAGTAATGGAAAAATCCAAAGTTAGGAATCTTTAATGACTTATCCTGTGACTGTGATAGTGATGGTGGCAGAGGAGAATGTTTTATTTGAAATTTACTTGGAGTGAGGAGTTCCAAGAACTAGGAAGTTCAGTTTCTGATGAGCAATTTTTTACGGGCAATACAACATAAATGAGGGTGGTTTTAACATGATTATGAATGAGGCATGTATATACAAACTATTTCATTTGTAAAACATGACTTCATTAGACGTCAACTATTGAAAGAGAATAAAGAGTTATAGATGATGCTTCAGTTAGTCTTAATCTGAATTTAC
Source organism: Pongo pygmaeus (assembly GCF_028885625.2). Classification (NCBI taxonomy): domain Eukaryota; kingdom Metazoa; phylum Chordata; class Mammalia; order Primates; family Hominidae; genus Pongo; species Pongo pygmaeus. The sequence continues at coordinate 163,602,110 of NC_085930.1, read as the reverse complement.
ATGTCATTACTCTCTCCTTGCTCACTCAACCTCAGCTATATTGACCTGCTTGCCATTATACAGAAACATCAGGCACACTCCTGTAACAGTGCCCCTGAGCTTGGTATTCCTGCTTCTCTTCCTACAGACATTTCAAGAGAAGTCTTGCTCCTTTTTTTTTTTTTTTTTTTGGTCAGGCCTTTGCCTCAAGTTTATCTTCTCAGTGAGGACTTCTAGGACTTCTCTATCTAATATTGCAACATCTCTCATCCCCAACATGATGTATGAATGGGAGCCTGGTGGAGCCATTATACGTATGGAAGAATAAAGGGATGAGCTCTGTTTTGAACACATTAAAATAGAAATGTTCTAAAGGGAGATAGTAAAACAAATCTGTATCTCTCTTTGCTGCACCTACTTCAAGAATGAAGCCTGTTCTCGGCAGGTTGCCTGTGTTCCAGGAAATGTAATCACTCAGAAGGTTGTACAGTGATTGTGAAGGGCTGCAGAAGGGGCCTGCAGAGGGACCTCAACTACACCAATGTAGAGCTCAGCCTCCTTGAGAAGAGAAATAAGAGGCTCTAGGCTAATAAATGATGGAGAAGTAGAAAGGAGCTGGCTACCATTTGCACAATCTGTAGTCATGTATGGAACGTGACAAAGGGTGTTACACTGGGATTTTGTTAAAAAATGAGGTTTGTGTGTGCTCACTTCCCCATCAAGGTTGTTATTCAGGAAAGTGGTCTCTTGATTAAATCTGAAATTTCTTGGGTAAAAAAATAAATCTACTTGTTTCAACTGAGGCCAGGCATTGCTTGTTCAATATCTCAAGCCCAGAAAGGTGAATTAATTCCCGAAGAAAATGACAAGAATTTGTATCAAATTCAGCTGCTTGGATTCAGCAAACCATAACAGTTAAAAGCAAGGATATCGGAAAATTTTTGTATGGTGTTAATGTATCTGAAAAAAAGAACAGTTCAGCATCCTGATGAGTAAGATCTAAGAGCTGTCTTGAACAAAACAAGATGCCAGATGATTCCTAAGACCTATTAGTGATATTTTAAAGATGCAATAAAAGCTCTCTATTGAAAAACAAGGAAAAAGAAATCTATAGCATAGGAAAGATATTAATTTTAATTGTATACTTTTAGAAGTCCTTAAAATAAAAGTAATATGAATATCAAGACTTACACTTCAGGGCATGATGAAATAAGTATTCATGGCAACTAGAAAACCCAAGGAAACTACAAAAACCATTTTTAAGGGTATCAGTTAGCTGCTGAAGCAAAATGGCATGGAGCAACTGGAATTCCAGGAAAAAAAAATGGGGATAATTTCAGAGGTAAACTGAGGAGCTATATAGTTTCCTTTTTCTCTGGGGACATTTGCAGATTTTGGCTAAAATGAAATATGAGCTTGGTTACAACAGAGAGCTGCTGCTAAAGCACAGATAAATAATCACAGTTTTGGCAGCTATGTGGGTTAGAATAGCAAAATTGGAGACCTAAGAGACCTCAAACATAGCCAATCTCCATCTCAAAAATTTACTATATTCTGAAGATATGTAGAGCAAAAGTCTAAATAACTAAGTCAAATAACGCTGAAAAGCAGAATGGAAATTTCATTCTTCTTAGTACTCAAGAGACAAAAGATTCACTAAATTCTCAATCAAAAGCCTATTGAAGGTCACACCATAGGAGCAGATATAAATCATAGGTACACTGAGCCCTATCAAAACTGCATTCCAGCCTGAGTGTAGTCTGTGTCTGGATGAAGATGATCATTCTCCATTCTAGTTTCATAGCAGTTGAAAGGGTAAATCCTTGTTGGTAGAAGATACCTTATGATGAAAAAATTGACTCTACAGTTTCTTTTTTATGCACAATATGTACAATCAATTACTAGACTTGCCAATATATAGAACAAACCAACTAATAACCAAGGAAGTGAAAAAAATAGAAAGAGACAGATTCATAGGTGATATAGATATTGGATTTAGCAGACAAAAACTTAAAAATAGCTTTGATGCTCAAGAATATATTATAAAATATGGACCAACCTAGTAAAATTATTAAGAGTACAAACAGAATTTGAAACTAAAAAAGCATCAAAGTGACATTCTAAAACTAAAAATACACTATCTGGGGGAAAAATTAAGTGAATATGTTTACCAGAATATCAGGTACAGAATAAGACAGGTTTGATGAACTGTAAGATGGGTCAATAGAAAATATCCAAACTGAAGTACTGAGAAAATAAATGAGAAAAGGGCTTAGGAATATGTGAAAGACCAATAGTGTCAAAACATAACTAAAAGTTCTAATACACATGCAGTTGGATTTTCAGAAGGAAAAGATTCAAGGAACTGCCATCCTAAAAGCAAAGAGCTGAGACTCCATCATAAATGTTTTTAAGAGATAATGGCTCTACAATGATAAAAAATTATTAACCCACAGAGTTAAGAAGTTAAGATAATCCAATTAGTACCAATACAAAGAAATGCTATCTGGCCATTATAGTATTTCTGTTCAAACCTATGTAGAAGAGAATTTTAAAAGCAGTTAAGAAGAAAATGACACATTAACTTTGAAAGTGGAGCAATTACACTTACAGCTGATTTCTCAAGAAAAGAAAATCTGAAGACAATGAAATGATGTCTGAAATGTTGGAAGAAAAAAACCCTGCAAATGTAGAATGCCATATGTAAAAATCATACCCTTCAAAAATGAAGGTGACTGGCCAGGTGCGGTGGCTTATGCCTGTAATCCCAGCACTTTGGGAGGCAGAACACCTGACATCAGGAGTTCGAGACCAGCCTAACCAACATGGTGAAACTCCAACTCTAGCAAAATACAAAAGTTAGCTGGTCATGGTGGCGCATGCCTGTAGTCCCAGCTACTCAGGAAGCTGAGGCAGGGGAATCTCTTGGACCCGGGAGGCAGAGGTTGCAGTAAGCCAAGATGGCGCCACTACACTCCAGCCTGGCGACAGAGAAAGATTCCTTCTCCAAAAAAAAAAAAAAAAAAAGTGACTGAGAGGTTTTAAACAAAAACTGAGTTAATTCCCAGTAAGCCTGCTTTAAATAATATGTATTACATAAAGTTTCTTTTTTGTGTGTCTTTTATTTTTATTTTACTTTAAGTTCCGGGATCCATGTGCAGAATATGCAGGTTTGTTACACACGAATACATGTGCCATGGTACTGCACTTACCAACCCTTCATCTAGGTTTTAAGCCCCTCATGCATTCGTTATTTGTCCTAATGCTCTCCCACCCCTTACCCCCCACCCCCAGAAAGTCTCCAGTGTGTGATGTTCCCCTCCCTGTGTCCATGTATTCTCATTGTTCAACTTCCATTTATTAGTGAGAACATGTGGTGTTTGCTTTTCTGTTCCTCTGTTAGTTTGCTGAGAATGGTGGCTTCCAGCTTCATCCATGTCCCTGCAAAGGACATGATATCATTTTTTTTATGGCTGCATAGTATTCCATGGTGTATATATGCCACATTTTCTTTATTCAGTCTATCATTGATGGGGGTTTCTTTTGGCAAAAGAAAATGAAACAGGAAAACATGGAAAAGAATGAAGAGTATCAAAAAGGATGAATCTGTGTATAAATACAAATAAATGTTGATGGTATAAAATAATACTAGTAATATCTTGGGAAATTTAAAATATATAGGGAAGTAAAATTGGCAATGATTACTTAAAAAGTGGACAATGATATATGAAGTTAAAGTTTTCTAAGATTCTAGCATTAATATAGAAGTGATCATTTGTATTAGACAATTATATGAAGAATGCATGCTGTAGTCCTAGAGCATAAAACATAAAAAGAATAGTAAAACAACACCTAACTAACAAATGTAGAATAAAAAATGGAAGAATAAAAATTTGCTTCATCCTAATGAAGGCAAGGGATTAAAAAAACCAAATCATGTTAGTCAAATAAAAAGAAAAGAAATTGTGTAATGGTAGACATGGGCCCAACTCTATCAGTAATAATATTAAATATAAATGGACTGAGTGTCACAAGGTAAATACAAAGATTATCAGATTAGATTAAAAATACTTACATGATACAGAAAACACATGTTAAATGTAAAAACACAGAAAAAGTATAAGTAAAGCAGTAAAAAAGATAATTTCCTACAAACACTAACCAAAATAAAACTCATATAGCTATACTAATATTCAGACAAAGCAGTCTTTAAGGGAGTCTTTATCTCTTTACTAGAGATAAAGAATGATACTTCACAAAGAGGTTAATATAACCAGAAGATATCAAAATTTTAAATATATGCATCCAATAGCATGAATTCAAAATGTATAAAATATAATTAACAAACAGAAAAGAGAAGTAGGCACGTTCATAATAACAATGGAGACTTTAACACACCTCTTGCAATATGTGATAGAAAGAAAATGTTTTTAATTAAGTACACGGAAGATATAAACATAATTAAACCTTACTTAATTGGCACATATAGAATGCTACATCAAACAATGACAGATTTAACATTCTTTTTACGTACACATTGTACAACATTGTTCTTCTGCTCTGAATTGGTCATGGTTCTCCAGAGAAACAAAACCAATAGTACATATATGTAAAGATATTTATTACTAAGAATTGGCTCACACAATTATATAGTATGTCAAGCCTAAAACCTGTAGAGCTGAAGTCCCAGTTCAAGTACAAGGCTGGAAACTGCTGTAGAATCAGGAAGAGCTGATGTTCCAGTTCAAAGGCTGTCAGGCAGGAGAATTGTCTTCTACTCAAGGAAGGGTCAGCCTTTTGTTCTATTCAGGGCTTCAGCTGATTGGATTCAACCCACCACACTGGGGAGGGCAATCTGCTTTACTCCATCAATGTCCACCAATTTAAACCTTAATGCCATCCAAAAGCACCCTCACAGAAACACCAAGAATAATGTTTGACTAAATATCTCGGTACCACATGGCCCAGTCAAATTAACACATAATATTAATCATCATATGCTCAAGATAAAGAAATGTTCCCTGCATTCAGACCGCAATGGGATCAAGCTAGGAATCAGAAAAAGATAGAAGAGAACACAAATTATCAATAATACAAAAGAAAATGCTACTTCACTGCAGATTCTAAAGATATCAAAAAGATAAAAGTCTGATTATTCTAATGAAATAAACAAATTTCTAAAAATACGCAACTTGCCAAACTTGACAACAAAGACGTAGAAAATTTGAATAGTGGATATTTATTAAAGAAACTAAATTTGTTGTAAGTTTTTCTCACAAAGAAAATCCTAGACAACTTAACTGGTGAATAATCTTCCACGCATGAAAAGAGAAATAATAGTAGTATTACACAAAATCTTCTAGATAACCAAAACAGAAAGAAAATTTCACAACCATTTTTATGAGGCTAACATAACCTTGATTCTAGAACCAGACAAAAATATTATAAGAATTACAACCCTCAAGAGAAGCAGGGCTTAGAGGAATTAGGAATAAAAATGGAAGTGAGTGGCCAGGCACGGTGGCTCATGCCTGTAATCCCAGCACTTTGGGAGGCCGAGGGGGGCAGATCATCTGAGTCGGGAGTTCGAGACCAGCCTGGCCAACATGGCGGAAACCCCGTCTCTACTAAAAATACAAAATTAGCTGGGTGTGGTGGCGCATACCTGTAATCCAGCTACTCGGGAGGCTGAGGCAGGAGAATCACTTGAACCTGGGAGGCAGAGGTTGCAGTGAGCTGAGATCGTGCCATTGCGCTCCCACCTGGGCAACAAGAGTGAAACTCCGCCTCAAAAAGAAAAAAAAAATGGTGGTGAGCACGGCAGAAGCATAATAAGGAAAGGGAGCAAAGGTAAGATTAGAGGGAAATAGGGGCCAGTCATGTAGGACTGTACAGTCCAGGGGAGAGGAGGATTTGGAAATTTATTGAGAAGCAATAGGCATTGATTTACTCAAATTAATATGTTTAACCTAATTACCAGATTTCAAATCGTAATTTATCAAGGAGAAGCTTTACCTAATATCACCATATGTGATATTAAAGATTATTTGTTACTGAATCCTTTAAAATTTTTAAGAAACTATGCTTAAATAACTTTTCAATAAATAAAAATATAATGCAACATTAAATATTTTTATTTGTCTATCATACTGTGACAAATTTTCACAATATTTGTTTTGCTATAAAAATTGTGATTTTTAAAGGTACTTGTAAGTTGGATTATTAAAAAACATTGCAATCATCTCAATGTTGATCTAATATTATTGACTAATTTCTCCCCTCTGCAACTGTGAGTTAAAAAGATGTTCAGAAAAGTTTTCTTCTTTCCTGCTTTCATCTTGGTAACCCTGTCTTTGTTCTTCCTTACCTATTTTCTTCCTTCTTTCATGGAATACAGCTTTGAGGCCAATATATAGCCAAAAATATCAAAGGAAGCTCCCCTTACCTCTCAAGTATACTCCGACTAAAATTTGTAACAACTCACACAAGAAAAATTTGTATCATCTAGCTCATTGATATAAAATATCAAAATATGGCTCCAAGAAAAATTCTGAAACTTCGAGCTATGTTGGAAAAAACTCTGGACAATTTTTTTATTGCACCTGACTGCAAAAGTATATTCTCTTTTATGAAATTGCTAAAGTCAAAGCCATGATTGCCATCAATGTGATATTCTCAGCAGAGTTTGTGCTAAAGTAACAAGTAAACCCTGAAACCCCTGCTTCTTAATACAGTTAAGAGTTTACCACCTGCCTTCACAACATATGGTGCAGGTTAAGAGGATCTTCTAGGTGACTTCTAGGTGACTCCTAGGGTCACTTCTAAGTGATCTTCCTGAGATGACCTAAAGATTTAGGCTTCTTCTATCTGTATCTATTGTCTTGGAGTCTTTGCTCCTGACCATGTGGACAAATGAGAATGAGAAAGATCATGAGAACCTGCCACAGCCCCAGCAATATACATCTCTTCCACTCACATTACTTGCCCAGAGCTAATTATATGGTCCCATCTAAATGCACATGATCTGGCAAATGTCTTCCCATGTGCCCACAGAGGCAGAGGAATTAAAAAAAAATCGCTTGGTGATCACATAGCATCGCTGAAAATGCATATTTGATTAATAGCTCACAGGCGTGTAAGTTAATATTGAAGGCCACACAAATAAGATATCTGTTCTTACCTTTTCAAAAAATGAGTCACGCCATTGTAGTAGTGGGATAGGAGAGTTCTCTGGACCCCTTTGCGGGACTTGTGATGGGGTGTGGCTCACTTAGACACCTTGCATGAGGGGGAGCATGCAGGCAAGTGGGTGCTGGGGCCAGGATGAATGCTTTTGGGCTCCAGCCCCATGGTAGCATCTAGGGATGTTTTACAATTAATGCTCTTTTAGAAGTTGCTGTCCACAGACAGCTAAGTGTTAACCAGCACAGTGGAGAGTCAGGGTGACAGCTTTTTACACCTTCTTGGTACCAGGGTCCTTGTTTGGCATCCAGGAAGAATCAGGCCACACAGACTTGAAGGATGGTGAATGCGGAGGTTTTATTGAGCAATGGAGGTGGCTCTCAGCAGGATGGGGAGCTGGAAAGGGCATGGAGTGGGCAGATAATCTTACCCTAGAGTTTGGCCTTCTGACCATCCTGCTGCCTCTTCAACATTCAGACACTTCTTCTCTTCTCCCTTTCTTTGCTGTACCACTCTGCTCCTCTGCCAGTGGAGTTTGGGGTTTTTATGGGTACAGGATGGGGGACATGACAGGCCAGGATGGTTTTGGAAAAAGCCACATTCAGGTGGGAAAACAAGGATGTGAAGTTTTCATTTGGGGCTGTGGGTGGGGCCTTTGCCAGGGAAGTGCCCTCTTCTACCCAGTAATTCCCTGCCGCTTGTCCATACCAGTAGGAGATAGAGTAAAGGAAGTTACAATAAGAAAACTATTCCTTATTATCATTGACAAATTGTTGGCCATTTATAACCACAGGTAAACTGAAGTAAACAATAATGCATGACTTATTTTGCCTCTAGCTTAAACATACATCAAAACTCCAACTCTTAAAGGCCTTTTTCATCTCTGGGAGTATCCCAAGCTGATTTGGAAAATAAGAGAAACCTTCAATAAATACACAAAGATCCACTGTCTTTTTCAGAAACAATGCCCACATTGATTTTATTTAGTAGCAGATTATAGAGGCCTATACTTCAAAATAACCATTTCTTCCAGCTACATTTTAAGTAACTATATAATATGTTAAATATATATAAAATATGTAATAGATATTAAATAGTAAGAGTTTACCTTCTGCCTTCACAATATATGGTGCAGGTCAAGAGGATCTTCTAGGTGACTCCCAGGATCACTTCTAGGTAATTTCGCTGAGACGACCTAAAGAATTAGGCTTCTTCTATCTGTATCTACTGTCTTGGAGTCTTTGCTCCTGACCATGTGGACAAACGAGAATGAGAAAGATCATCATAATTAAATATCCATTATATATAATTTAAATATCTATTATACATAAATTATAGATGTACTAGATATATAATATAAATATCTATTATATATAAATTAAATTAATTATATATTTTGTATATTTAAATATGTATATATTTCAGGGAATTAAATAAAACTTTAATCTGCTATAGAGCTAGAAGATAAAAAGCTGTAATCACTACGGATAAAACAAACAAACAAAAACAACAGCAACCAAACAATAAAACTAGAGCTAATGCCTGTCAAAACAATAACTTAATAGCAGGAAGTTAGCATGCAAAAAGTTAATTATCTTATGAAAAGCTACTTTCTCTCTGCCTGCAGCAAGGGATGTCTGGGTCAGAAACTCAAAGCACTAATTGCCTGAGTTTAGAAACTCCTGGGATTTATATGTCAGAAGGTCAAAATACTAGTATAGGTAAATGAAGGCTCGTTAGCATGAACTAGCAATTGGGTTGTGGTGCTGCAGATATTTTGTATTAAATGAAAGGATTTAAAGGGAAAATAACCCAAGGGAATGGTGAGTTAAAAGCTGGTGGCAAGAGGAAGGCTTAGAACAAGGCAATCATTAAAAGTCCTTTGGAATTAACTTCATTAAAACAGTTAATAATGCTCCCTTACAACAAGCCTCAAAGTTGCATACAATTTTTTTTGGTTTGGGTTCTCCTTCAGAGACAGTAGTTTACTGCTGACTTTGCATATATATCCCATATGCAATTTTCCAAATGTATACAGGGAAGGTTGTTGGAGACAAACGGAGAAGACTGTAAACAGAGATCTTGCAGAATGTTTTCCTTTCTGTTCTTGACCCTTAATAAATTTCTGCTGAAACTCAGAACTGGTTTTCTTACACGCCCACCTCCTGTGTTGTTTTCTTTCTCTCCAGTATGCTTTATTTCAGAACAAACAATGCTGCTCTATCCTTCACAACTTCCTAGTCCCAGAGGAAATAGAGCCAAGTTACAGACCCCTGGAAAACAACATCTTTAGAGTTAGGAGGCAGAAGGGCAATGTTAGTGCAGAGCACCTCTGTTTTAAAGTATTTACAATCAGTGCCTTTTAAAATTCAAATTGTATTTTAAATTTATCTATTATTGTAAGAGTAATATGCTCATAAAAATTAAAACAAAAGTTGGGCTTGGTGGCTCACGCGTGTGATCCCAGCACTTTGGGAGGCTGAAGCAGGTGGATCACTTGAGCTCAGGAGTTTGAGACCAGCCTGGGCAACATAATGAGACCCCATGTCTACTAAAAATATAAAAATTAGCTGGGTGTGGTGATATGTGCCTGCAGTACCAGCTACTGGGGAGGCAAGAATTGCTTGCACCCAGGAGACAGAGGTTGCAGTGAGCTGACATGGTGCCATTACACTCCAGCCTGGGCAACAGAGTGAGACAGCCTCAAAAAAAAAAAAAAAAGACCAAAAACAAATGTAATTTGTCAAATCAAATCTATAAAACAAATCTCAGAAGAATTAGTAATCCCTCCCTGCCTTCTCCTCCAATCTAAAGAATTTGATATGAAGTCTGTCTCCATAGATAACTGCTTATATATATATGTATGTGTAGCATATATATCTACATCTATGCACTAATAAATTGAGGTGTAATTTACATACAATAAAATATACACATTTTAAGTGTACAATGTAATGAGCTTTGACAAATGTATATGATACAAATAGGAGACAGGGAAATACTGGATAGAAGAAGGCAGTTCCCTGGCAAAGGCCTCGCCCTAAATGAGAACAGGCATTTCTGTTTTTGTGCCGAAAAGTTGCCTTTTGACCTGCCACACCCACCTATCCTGTACCCATATAAACCGCAAACTCCCAGCTCCATAAGGAGATGAACAGAAGAGCAGAAGAAGAGCAGAACGGCATGGCAGAGAGAAGAGGAGTGTCTGAACACCGAGAGGAGTTCAGCTGGGGGCAGTCAGAGAGGAGATTGGCTGCCGGATGGCCAAACTCCAGGGACAGATCATCTTCCCACTCCATTCCCTCTCCAGCTCCCAACCATCCTGCTGAGAGTTACCTCCACCACTCAATAAAACCCCCAGATTCATCCTTCAAGTCCGTGTGTGGCCTGATTTTTCCTGGACACTGGACAAGAGCTGAAGATACAGAAAGCTGTCACACTAGCCCTATGCCTTTGCAAAAGGGCAGAGGGTCTACTGAGCTGTTTAAGACTTAAGTTGTCTGTGGATGGCAAAGCTAAAAGAACGCACTGTTACACGCACCCACTTGGGCTTCAGGACTCACAAACACCCACCCCTGGATGCTGCCATGGGGCCGAAGCCCAGGGGCACTCACATTGGCTCCTGCACCTGCCTGTCTATGTGCTCTCCCTCCTGTAAGAGCTTTGAGTGCACAGCCTGGCCACAGCCCTGTCACATCTCCTGCAAGGGGGATCAGGGAACGGTCCTGCTTCATACACACCTGAGTAATCATCACCCCTGTGAAGATATAATAAGTTCTATCTATTACCCAAGGCCCCTTTCCAGCCAATTCTAACAGCCACTTTCCCCCACACCAAGGTAACTACAACTCTAATTTCAAACATTATAAATTAGTTTTGCTTTTTCTTAAGTTTTATATACTTTTTGTGTATGGTTTCCTTTGCTCAATATAAGCTTTTGGATTTCCTTTACATTGTCACATTGTTCCTTGCATTGGTCAAGTCATATTCCAAATTTTTGTATGGATACTTCATTTTAAACCTCTTTTTCTCCAAGACTACAACTTTATTTGTTTATAATAGCTTTTCTGTAATCTTTTAACTAGGTTGAATGCATTTTACAAGTATACCAATGTCTTTTTGCTCCTAAAATAAATTATGAAAACCCTTACCAAGGCCTGTGAGTTCTGCAGGGCTGGATCCTATTTCCCTCCAACCTGATCTCTTTTTTTCCCTGGATTGTGATGCTTCTTCCCTACTGGCCTTCATTTTTCATATTGACTCTTCTAAGCTCCTTCCCTCTTCATGGAGGGTGACTTTGTTGTTTTCTTTGCCTGGAATCCTCTTTCCTCAGTTCGTTGCTTGCCTAGGTTTTTATAATTTGTATTAGTCTGTTCTCTCGCAGCTAATAAAGACATACCTGAGACTGGGTAATTTACAAAGGAAAGAGGTTTAATGGACTCACAGTTCCACATGGCGTGGGAGGCCTCACATTCATGGCAGAAGGCAAAGGAGAAGCAAAGGCATGTCTTCCATGGCGGCAGGCAAGAGCGCTTCTGCAGAACTCCCATTTATAAAACTATCAGCTCCCATGAAACCTATTTACTAACACAAGAACAGTATGGGGGAAACTGCCCCTATGATTCAGTTATCTCCACCTGACCCAGTCCTTGACATTGGGAATTATCACAATTCAAGGTGAGATTTGGGTGGGGACACAGTCAAACCATATCATCATCCTTCAAGTTTCTGCTCAAGTATCAGCTTGTCAGAAAAGATCACCCTAGCCTTCCAATTCAAAGTGGCCCCCATCTTGACACACTGTTTGTTAATAGTGCTTACCAGAATGCAATCTTTGATGAGCATGCTCATTTTAGTTTAGTTGATCACCATTCACTATTCCCTAGCACTTAGCACTGTGCCTGGAGCAGAGCAGGCAGTGAAGAAATTGAAATGATACAAGCACCACTGCCCAAATGACTAGTGTTTCCATCTAACATTGAAACATAATGACCAGCTCTCACACAAATTTAAATATTAATAGATCAGGAGAAAAGCAAATTCAGGAGAAATGATAGCAGAGGCATTTCACCTTTATTGAGACCTCATTTTTAGAAGAAAAAAAAATCCACAGTTCATTTAAAAATCTATCCTCTTATGTATAACCTCCAGCATTATGTTTCAAAATGAGAATGCTTCACTGTAGCTACATATTCATGGGGCATAAGCTCTACTTTTTTTTCCATTTCTAAATGTACAGTTGTGTTTTAATTAAGGGTAATTCATTAGTGGCCTTTGGGAAAATCCCGTTAATTAAAGATGAGAAACAAATAGGTGACATTTACAAGGACACCACTATTCCAAAGCAAATATGCCTGCCCATATGAAAAGAGAACTATTTAAAGTCTCATAGTGTGGTGTTACTAATGGTCCTCAGCTGAGCAATCTTCTGAAAAGTACAATTTTGATTGGACTATAATTTACTTTTCTGTAGGTAATGGAGACAGGGTCAACTCATCAGAGAATACAGAAAAGGGAATGTAGGGGGAGAGTGATGGAGAGAGCAGCTGTTAGGTAAAGTATAAGAAATGAGAAATAAAACCTTGAAAAAATTCTTCACTTAACACGCATAAATGCAGCAAAAATACAGTCTTTGGAGCCATAGTTTGAATTCATGGCTATTTGTAGGGGAAATTTTGCAAAGGCTAGTAGGTAAGCCAAATAATTTAATAGCTAATATAGCCAGTGAACTTTGTATACTATGAAGCTAAAGTAGCTCCATCATACTGTGGCAACATCTTTGGCAACTATTCCCAGACAAAAACAATTAAAGACTCCAAAGCTTCTCTTTTACATAGTCACTAATTAGTTCATGAGATAATTTTTTGTTTTTCTAAGTTTTTAAAATTTAATTTCTCATCCTAATGAATGACCAAGTATACAGCTGATGTCATGTTTAAAATATTGCTCACTTTCTTTTTAAAGGTTATTAGAAACCTCACTTTAACTGAAGCAGTCAAGTAAGTTCCCTTTCTCTACCCCTGAAGGAAGCAGGAGATTTATTCTCAAGACAAATTGAACCAGAGAGGATGTAGATTAGGGCACACCAGGTCTGTCAGAGGGCAAGGGTGAGGAACCAGACTGAAAACAAGGAGATATATTGAATGAATAGTTGCAGGTAGAACCATAAGTGCCCCACCCGCAACCTCCTTTATTACTGGTTCAAAGAAGATAGGAAGCTAAGCTTATCATCCTCATCAACACACACACACACACACACACACACACACACACACACAGCAAAAGCAGCAGCAGCAGCAGCAGCACATCATCAGAAGATTCATTTCTAGAGAAACTTCAAGGGTCCAAATGAGAGACCAAATATATTACCCAAAGGCGAAAAAAACCTAGAAAATAAACTCAAGAGGAGAGTAACACTTAGGAAACTAACTGAAAAAAAAAAAAAAAAAACCTCAAAAAAGAAAGAAAGAGAAAGAGAGAAAAAAAAAGAAAGGAAGGAATAAAGAAAAGAGGAAGGAAGGAAAGAAGGAAGGAAGAAAGGGAGGGAGGAAGGCAGGAAAATCAAGCCAGAGAGGCAAGAGAAGCACCAAGAAAATAAACTATGATGGTGCCTAAGCCAAGAAAAAAATGACACTGCCCAGTGTCCAATGCTGAGGAGAGGATAAGCCAAATGGGAATGGAAGCATGCCCACTAAATGTCACCATCACCACCCGTGTGTATTTTGTTTTGTAGCCTTTACAACAGCATTTTCTTTAGAGTAGTGTGTAGGGAAGCCAGAGGAATAAGTGGCAAATTAGAACATTGAGGGAGGTAATGTAGACCATTCTTTCAATATGTATAGCTATAAAGCAGTTGAGAGCTTTGGCAAAGAGGCTGGAAGGAGTGGAGAGCTGGAATGAGTAAGGTTTAGTTGTTTGTTTGTATTTCCAATATTGCTTTTAAGAAAGAGGTTTGTGGAGATCTAAGTCCTTACTAAAAGAAGCAAGGAGAAAGAAGCAAGCTGACCAAAGGAAAGTAAGTTGAGTCATCAATGAAGTGAGGTCATGGTACAGGTGGAACCAGAGCCCAGGTGGCAAGGAGAGTCCATGCAAGAGAGGGTTCACCCCTTTTCACTAAAAAGGAGGAAAGGTTTGCAGACTTGGTAGCAGGAAGAAAAAGGAGATCCTTTTTCAAATTTCTGTTTTCTCTGTGAAGTAAGTGGTGAGCTCACGTGTTAAGAAGGAGAAACAGTAAGAAAGAGAAGTCAGAGGTTTCAGAGTAGTCACCATAGAGAAGAGAAGCAAGGGTTGATAGGAAACTGACAAAATTGCCAGTGTTAGCAGTTGAGATTGGTAGCTGAGTTTATTGTGTTCTGAATAAGCATTTCTGTGTAACGTTTCAATAGTCCAGTCAAAGGGTCATAAAACGTAAGCAGTTTGGTGAATGTGTTACCAGACAGATACAATGGGAGGGCATTGAGGAGGAAGAGTTTGACATGTTAATAAGAACAGTAGAAATAATGCATCATTGATCCAAGTTTTTTAGGGAAGAAAGAGAATGCAGGATAGAACTGATTAGGAAAATAGTAAAAGGGTTCATGGATTAGTGATCAAAATGAGGTAGAAAAATCGACATAGTGGAAGTAAATTGAACAGAAAATAAGGATCTTAGAAAATGGCACCTCCATACACCTAGATGTTGTCCTCAATTCCTCCTTTATCACTGAATCCACTCTATGAGTGAGTCTCATTAGTTTCACAACCAAAATATTTTCCTAAACCTGTTTGCTTTTCACCTATCCTCTGCTAACACCCTTGTCTTAAGTACCATTAGACCACTGTGACATCCTGCTTACAGAGTCCTGCTCCCACTCTTGTCTCTCTGGAGTTCTCATAACTTCATCTCCAGATGGTAGCCAGAGTGATCTTTTCTGAATTGACTATGCCCTCAATTGCTCCCAATCACACTTTCGATGAAATCTAAATTCCTTACCAAGGCCTCCAAGGCTCTAGAAAACCTGCCCTGTAGACCTGTCTGATTTTTGTCTCCTACCACACTTAGGACCGATGAGGAAGGTGTGGAACTCAGAGGCTAGAATGCTGGATGGATGGGCCATATAGCACTGAAGTCACAGAACATAAGGGACTTATGATGCAGTGAAAAGTTCCCCAGAGATTTCACTTTTTGTTCAACCATTCATTTTAATAAAATTATAAAATGAATCAGGGGAAGCAATATAAACATACTATACTGCAAACCTTTTTAAAGATATGATCTACAACTTACTCATATTTATATCCCCAGCAATTAGCATATTGTCTGGTAAGACAGGCAGCCAATAAGTTTTGATTGGTTAAATAAATCAATGCATAAATAAATACACATAGAGGTTTTACAGATGGGTGTGTTAGAATCCATTCTTCTTACCTGCCATGCATCTCTCTTCTCCCACTTTGCTTTGAGAAATAATCCAGTCTTCACTACATGTAGTTTCATTGGGACTGTTAGCCAAGGAGTCCTACTCACTCCTTGCAGGTGGCCCAGTCAAAGCCAATCAGAGTTATTTGGAGAATTTGAATCTTGACCAAAATGAGGTTGAGATGGGAAAACTGTTGGAGCTCGTTCATGCCAATGGTAATATCCTGAGATTTTCCTCAGATCCTGCTCCCCGAGTCCCTGGGACATCCTGATTTCTCTGCTTTTTGAGAGGTAGTTCCTCAACTTTTCCATCACTATTGTGAGTTGCATCACGGTATTCTAATAAATGCTTTCTTTTTGACTTAAGTTAAACAGAGTTATTTTCTCTTGCTTATAAGCAAAAAACCTTAACTTAAAATTTCAAATTTAACATGATTAGGCGAAAGCATATTTATTTTAATAACTATTGAGTGCTGCTATGTGCCAAACATAATAATGAGTACCAAAAACTTTCAAAGTTTTATCGGAAAGAGTTCTTATCTTCAAAAAACTTAAAGGTCTTTTTTAGGGACATAAGGAATATGATCAAATAGCTATAAGATAAAATGAATTTAATGGCATACAACACACAGGTGAAGTGAAAAGAGAATTGAGGAAAGGAATCTGCTCAGTTGGGGCAATTACAGTAGAGCCAACACTGCACCTAAGCTTTTAGGATTAGGGCATTCTGAATAAGGAAAGGCATCGAGGATCAGCAGAAGCAGCACACAAAGATGGGAAAGCATCAAGTATGAGTGATAATCAGCAAGTAGATCAGTTTGCTAAATGTATGAAGGAAAATAACGAGCAATTAGTTTGCAAATAGTAGATTGAAGCTGAAAAGTCAAGCTAAGAAAAATCTGGTTTAGATTTTGTAGGCAACAGGGAGCCAAAAACATTATTTATGCAGAATTGCACTTGGAACAAAGTCATATATGATGTACTGGAGCAAGGAAAAGACGAAACTGAAGAGACAAATTCCAAGGTATTGCAATAGTCCGATCAAAGGATAATTAGCACCAGCATGAAGAAAATTTCAAATACTTTCTAATTGCCGATGGAAGGAAAAGTAAGACTCAAAAAAGGCATTGAGACCCTGAGATGAATAAGATGCTGAAATTGATATACAATATTCCACAGCTCTGTATTTCAAATCTTTTTTCTGCCTTCCCCCTCCTGAGTTTTAGTCATCCATCTCCAGCTACCCACAGAACATCCTCACGTGGAAAGACCAGTATTATTATAAACCAAAATGCCCAGAGACAAACTTATTGCTCCTTTTATCCTCTACTCCCAAGTTACTGCCTTTTCTTTTTACCCTGCAAACTTAAAAGTATCTCTGCCTCTTCCTGTCCCTTAACTCCTATCAATCTCTACATCACATCAACTAGATAAGACCCTTATTCAGTCATGACAGGTTCACTGCACAAGATTCCTAGTAAATCTCTCTGTTTCCATTTTCTCCCCACTAGACAGCAGAAGATCAATAAACTCTGTCTAAAGTTGATAAATTAATCTGGCAAGTACAATGCAGCTTTCACTGACATATGGATTTGCTAAAAACAATTTTAAAAATAATATTACTCCCATGTCAGGAAATTACAATGGATCCTACTGGCCCCCGATTTGGGTGGGCAATAACTGTTTCTATTTCTTTTGATTTCTTGAGGTCTACTAAGTTATCTATGTCTGCATGTGTGTTTGGGGATGGGGGGTGTAGAGGGTGTGATTGTGGGCATGCGCACACACTGACAGGAGAGCCAAGGAAGAGAGATAGCAGAGGAGCTGTGCTTCTTCAGGGTGAAGGCTATATCCCCAGCTAGACACCATCTTATTAGACTTAACTATGGAGCGGAAAGGAAACTGAAAAGGCAACCACTGTGCTTGTATCTACTAGGGTGAGCTCTGATTCTGTTTATGTATTTAGCTACTTGGTTTTCAAAGATTTCTATCAATTGAACACATGCACACAATGTCCAGAATTAACCTATATTACCCCAAAAGGACTGACCCTGTGTAGCAGTAGGTGTTTTGAAAATACCTGTCCACACAGATATACACATGTCCCAGCCACAGCTCTGTATACCTATACCTCAGCCCTGGCCCCTGCCTGGATCTGTTGTCTACAGGCCTCCTGCCAGTCAAAGCAGAAGCTCTGACTCTGCTTCTCCCCACCCCCACCTCCCACCCCCACCACCTGAGACCCTGTAAGAAGACCACTTACCTTGGCCAAGACAAGCATGGGGCCTGGTCTCGGCCACACCCCTGCTGCCTCATGTCTGTGTACACTATCAATTAAAGTGCGTTTGTTTCTGCGTTAGTCCATTTCTGTGTTACTATAAAGAAATACCTGAGACTGAGTGATTTACAAAGAAAACTTGTTTAATTGGCTTACTCGGCTCATGGCTCTGCAGGCTCTACTAGCATGGCACCAACATCTATTTGGCTTCTGGAAAGGGCCTCTGGAAGTTTACAGTCATGGCAGAAGCTGAAGCAGGAGGGAGAGCATCACGTGGAGAGAGCAGGAGCAAGACACCAAGGAGGGAGGTCCCTTGGTGCCTTGGATTAAACAATCAGATCTTGCATGAACTGAGCAAGAACTCACTTATCACTAAGGGGATGGTCCTAACTCATTCTTGAGATCCACTCCCATGATCCAATCATCTCCCACCAGGCCCCACTTCCAACATTGGGGATCACATTTCAACATGAGATTTGGAGGGGACGAACATCTAAACCATATCAGTTTCTTAACGAAAAAAATGTTCAGTCAAGTAACTGCAGGTTTCTTGACACCTAATCATCATCACCTGGAAAATAACTGGATTCATTCTGGTAGAAAAGAGATAGCCAAGAGTAATTTAATATGATTTTAGTATATTCTTAATGCTTACTCACAGATCGATAACCTAAGATCAAAACAGTTTCAGTGTATCCAGTCTCAGACAAATATTGATTTCAAAAATGTTTTTAAAGTAACGTGTAATCACCTTTTGTGAATATCTTCAAAAGAACATGTGTTGGCGGTGCTCAAGTCTGGTCCTATCTGAAGTCAGGCTGACAGACAGGACAGGAACACAGTGACAGTTTTCTTAACTCACAGCCCAGGTCCCTTACATCTTACTGTAGTTCTGTGCATTCAGGACAAGCTTAGGATGAAATGGTAATGTTCCCAAGTTTAATGAGTTCAGAATGAACAGATTTATAGGCATTTCAGATTGGCACTGTTTGCAGTGGGTAAGAATAGGATGACAGATGTGTTCGTTATAAGATAAAAAGTTTTAGCTGAATGCAAGAATTTAGTAATTATAAGACTTTGACGTATCCTTCTTATTTAGTATATATAGTTCATTTAGAGATACACTTTTTACAAAGCCTTGAAATAATTCCTAAGAAGCTCAGATTCAAGCCTCTGCTTCATTACTCAAAGGTCTCTATGTTGGAGGTTTCTGACATCATCATTATTAAAACCTGGCATTGTTTCTAACATCTGGGCTGTATAAAGGGAAAATAAAAGGCACTATGGAAACTGTCACTGAAGCCACTTTTTAATGTTTAAACAAACCAACAAACACACACATAGGAGGGTTTATACTGGAGCATCTGACTGTTATTTTTCATTCTGTTCTTTGAACCTTGTTTTTTTCTTCTCTGATCACTGAACCATAATTCATCAGCACTACAAGGATGAACTTCACTGCAGTTACATTTCCTCCTGAGGAAAAACAAATAGCTCACTGTGGCTACAACACACTTGATCTACAGTGCTTTGGCATATAAATTTATGTTTTGTAAAAATAAAGCTTCTATATATCAATTTTTACATCAAAATTCATTAAGGCTAATATTTATTCATTTATTCATTCCCCATATATTTATTAGCTACCAAATGCCAGATGCCTTATCAAGCACTGCTATTCAATGATTAGCATATACATGTTCTAGCCCTAAAATTATATGTAGCATTTATTATTGAAATTCTCGACTCAGTTACAAGCCAACAGGAAGATTAATTTATTCTTTTTTTCACATCTGCAACAGATTTATTTTTTTAAGGAATGGATTTTGAGAGCAAAAACACAGGGCAGAGAAGGTTAGAATAGAAAATAAATACATATGTAAGCTGTTATGTTAATTGTTTTATAACCACAACAAACTAGCACAGAGAATGTCCCAAACAAAACACAATAAAGTTTCAAAAAAGAAGTGTTCCCTTAGCACAGCTGGATATTCCAGTCTCTGGTATTTGGAATTTAGGCTATAATCCTTGTTTTTGGATAGATCACCGGATGTGTGGCACAGGCGATGCTTTTAACCAGATTTGAACAGAAAAATAGCCAGCTGGCCCACACAGAAGTAGATGAAGTGTTTGGCTTCATGTGTGACAGAGTTGCCTAAGTTCCCCCCCAAGATGCAATACTGGATGGGATTGTACTTCCTGTCAAATTCCTTCTGGATATGGGCCACAATGTCCTTTTCTATGACATATGTCTCCAGTGCCTGAGTAGCACATTCCACTGAGTCCTGCTGCATTTATTCTAACGTGTCCACATTTTGCATTTTTCATCATGTGGTTACCATGGAGCAGGAGGTTGTCCACCGCAAAAGTCTCCTGGGGGAGATGCTGGGTATCCTGGGGAGGTGCTAGCATGGCGTAGGCCCAGTGGGAGCATCTCAATTTATTCTTATGAATATATGTATGTGTATATATATACACGTGTGTGTGTGTATATATATATACACACACATATACACACACACACACACACATACATATATATATATACACACACACGTATACATAACTGGCTTTAGCTACTGGTGTCCTTTCTATAGCTGGGGGTTCTCAACTACAAATGTCAGCTGTAAGTGCAGGAGACAGACTTTTGTAAATCCCACAAATAAAGACAATACAATTGTAATGTAGATGAGTGCTACAAGGAATGGCATTTGAGTTGCCATAAGACCATATAAAAGAAAGAGAGAACAACTTGCCCCAGGAAGTGGATTTTTTACATTATAAACTGAAGAATAAGCAAGGAGTTAAGAAGGGAAGGGGTGAAAAAGAAATTTGAGGCTGAGGGTGCAGCACCTGCAAAAGTTTCATGGTAGAGGGGAAAATAACGCCTTCCAAGACCTGAAGGCAGTTTGGTATGGACAGGGACAGAATGAGAAAATGATTTGAGACAGCAACTGGGGAGTCAAAGAATAAAGCACATTTTCTGTTTACTCATACTCTTCTTCACATGATTCCAGAGTTTGGAGTCATCTGTAGCAAAGAAGACAGTTACACAGTTTGTCAGCTGGGGTTTCTGGAGTGAGTTTTGCAAATGTGTCTCTATCCAACTGGAGTATGGGCAGGCTCATAAAAAGTGATGGCCATTGTCCTCAAACTTTCCTCCATTCCCCTAAGCCAAAATTGGAGATGTAGGGGATTTTGCGTTCTTTAAGAAAAACAGAGTTAAACCGTGTCCTTAATCACCAGTTGTCCCCTATAACAGCACCATCTCTCCCCCGACGTACACATCAGGCCACTCAGCATGGCAGAATAAGAGGAGTAAGCCTTATTCCAAGCTTCTCTGAGGTGTTGGGCCATCTACCATTGTCCACTGGACTGAAAAAGCTAGTTGACCTCCAGGACATCAATGCCACCAGCACCAAACAGCACAGCTTTGGGGATACCAGCTATTGGAGTTAGCTATAGGTATGTCTCTCTCTCTCTCTCTCTCTCTCTCTCTCTCTCTGTGTGTGTGTGTGTGTGTGTGTGCGCGCTCGCATGTGCATGCCCGTGTGTGTGTGTGAATAAATTGACCTTGCTGTTTGCTCACAACAGAAAGAATGTCAAGAATATGTGCTATATATAATTGTGATTAAAGAAGGCTGTTAGATGTATTAATAAGTTGTTTAATATCCCCCCATCTGTCTGCTGGAAAGCAAACTCACCTAAACATAGGGACCATGTCTTTCTCATTCATCACTGTAGTCCAGTAGAGTGCCTTGCATGTAGTAATCACTGAAACATTTTTTCTGTTATTAAAAGAATGCTGTCATTCCTCTGATGGGGGACAGTGAAGGAAGAGCATATGTGAAGGGAAAGATCAGAGACCTGGAGCTCCTAGGACAAATATGAACCCTGGCTATGAAATAGAATTATTGAATTAAGGCTGCATTTTGAGGGATTGAATAAGATTGCAGAAGAAGGAAAGATAGAGTGAAATAAGATAGACACAGACATAAAAACAATATTCTGAGTCTAATACAGTAAATAAAAGAACAAAGAAACCTGGGGAAACCAAGAGAAAAGGAATTTCCTTGGGGGCATGTAGGGTAGGTTAAAGTGGTCTAGGAAAGTGAAAGTGTTACAAGTAGATGTTGCAAGTAGAACAAAGGCTATTGGCAAGGCAAGGAGTGAGGAGGATAAAAATAGTTTCGTGTGTGTGTGCGCGCGCGCGTGTGTGTGTGTTAGTTCAGTGTTATGAGAAGCAAAAAGTCAGGCAGAGGATGAAATAAATAGTAGGACCAAGAATGCCAAGCCAAGTCTGTGCTTTAGTTGTATTATCAAGATGTAATGTGGAGGCTGGATTTAAAGAATGACCAACAACAGGGAAGAAACTATATGATGAACAGGGAGATGGAAATAAATGCTGGGTTGGAGAGACAAGATCCAGAATCTTGAGTAATTTTTATAATAACCCCTTTAGTGACTTTGGCAGATATTTAAGGAAAGAGTGAATAAATCACTGAATCTATCAAACAACCAATTCATCAACGTATTAATGACAAAGTTTACCTTTAGGAGCTTATACAGCTAGAAGAAAAATGATAGAATTGTTGGGGGTTAAAACAAAAACTTTAGATACTTTAAATAAAAGAAAAAATATATATTTAAATTGTCATACATGCAACATATAAATCATCTATAAGAACTTTCTTTTCTTTTCATGTTTTCAGCCACAGAGCAAAGTGGCTAGGGAGTACTTTTGTGACTTTACAAAAGAGGATATTCAAAAGCATTGAAATCATGTAGATCAAATTTGGTTTCCTTAGTAACTCTTTCACTTCTATTTGTGAAATTTTGAATCTAATGGCTGTAAGACTATTGAATTTCAAATATAGTCAGATCCCTACGGTTACATTTAACCCAAACTTGTTATTATAATTCTTATTTTCTAAAAAATAGAATTGACCATAACCCTATGTTGCTATAAGTGCCTATCATCATAATGTATAAGACAATATGATGTATTTTATACATCCTAATGTATAAGTGCAAAACACGTCCCTTGAGTTTGGCATAGAATCTTTGGTGTGTCTAATAGATATTTTGCAATTTTGCTTCCATTAATGTGTTCACCTTTATTCCTAACTTATAGCCAGAAAGTTAAACTTGCTCTAAGGCCCAGAAAAAGTAAAAATATAAAGTCATGTAGCTAGTGAGTGAAGGAACCAGGACAAAAACTGTTTAGCCTTACTCTTGTTCTATTACCATGCACTACAATTGTGCTCATAACATTACAGTTTTGAATAAAATTAGATTAATTGAAAAATAAATACTTAATTTATCACTCTTCAAAGCTGCTCTGGAATCTGGCCTGATTTTAATCATGAATATGTTTGTGCTTTATTAATATTGCATCGTACAAATGAACATTTATTATGCATAGCACTTCAGAGCTTTGCTCTTTTGGAAATTTTTTAAACCTTCCTTAGAGTTATTTACCTAAGCCAGATGGCTTTCTCTGGACTTTCTTTTTAGTGTAAGATTGTTTTATCTAAGGTAATGAGAAGTATCCCTTTGAGGTATGAAGTCTATTTTACACAAGATAGAGGCATATATCAGAGGCAGGTTTCAAGATTTTAAATTGTGTTTGGTCAAATAGCTTGTACATGGTAGACATTTATTAGTTGGCTGGTTTATTGGTAGATTTATCAATTGATTAAAATACAAATTGAATGCATTTATAATCTAGGTAAATCAATGAAATAAAATATATTTGGCCAAAAATTAGAAATAATCCAGAAATGATCAGCCATGGAATCGCAAGTTTTACAACTTTCACTTTTAAAAACTGAAATTTTAAGTGTTCAATTTAATTCATAATGTGGAATGATGCTTGAAATGGCCCTTAAGAGAAGGAACAGTAAATTAATTAATTTTTTAAATGAATATTTGTTGAATAAATGAATTGTATAAATATTTCTTTGCTATAGCGCTTTTAAATTCTAATTAGTTTCAATTCAAGTTTTATGGTGAACTGTAGAATATAATGTCTATAAGATATATTATAAATCATCTATGCAAAATTTTTAATTTTTTAGATTAAAAAAACTGGCCTACAGGGTTAAAAAAAAAAGGCCTGGGGGATGGGGGTTAAAATGATCCCTTCGATATTTATTCCAAACTAAGTTAGGCATGATTTTATAATCCATGTTATATACATATATTAATCAATATTAACTGTGGTGGTTAATTTTGTGTGTCAACTTGGCTGGGTGATGTTGCTCAGATATTTGATCAAACATTGCTCCAGATGTTTCTGTGAGGATGTTTTTGGATGAGATTTACGTTTAAATTGGTGGGCTTTCAGTAAAGCAAATTGCCCTCCATAATATAGGTAGGGCTGATCCAAACAATTGAAGGCCTGAATCAAACAAAAGGTTGATATCCCGCAAGACAGAGGGAATTTTCCAGCAGGATACCTTTGGACTTCATTTAAAACATCATCTTTTCCTGACTCCACAGATGACTGCCTTTAGATTTGAATTGCAACTCTTTCCTAACACTCCTGCCTACTAACCTCTCCCATCTGATTTCAGACTCACCAAGCCTCCTAATTAGGTGAGCCAATTCCTTAAAATAAATCTCTTTCTATATAGACGCATGTCCTATTTGTTCTGTTCCTCTTGGAGATTCCTGGCTAAAACACTAACATTTTATTTAATAATTTTAGAAGCCATTTGTTTTTAAAGATTTCATTCATGTTATCCAGATAGAATCAAAAGAGGGTCAATAGTAACTGAAAAGGAACTAATTGCTTCCCAAAATAGTAGCCAGGAAATTGGGTGTTAAGCACACACCTCTATCTTTTCTTGGCTGAGTGGTCTTCGATAAATCTTTTAATTACTTTGCACCTGTTTTCTCACCTACTACTCTATTTGCACAATTCAAGATGTTTTCACACCTATCATATTGTTAAGCAGCCTAGAGAGAGAGAGAGAGAGAGAGCAAGATGCTTGTATATTTAGGTTAAAAATGAGGAAAATAGGGGTCTGTCCTCCAGACCTTCCCTCCCTCTGGCTATCCTTACTCACCTTCCTTCCCTCAGAGAATGCCCACCTTCCATATCAGCCTCAACCCTCAAAGAGCTGCTTGACTTCGATATTCTCCAATAGATCATTCCCATCTGTGCTTTTGCCACTTGCAAAAGCATTTGAAGGACATTTTAAGGAGATTTTAAGGACATTTAAGCATTTTAAGGAGATTTTAAGGACAAAACTGATATTTGAATAAGTTGTTCTCCTAAAATTATTGACATTAAAACAATTACAGCTATTTTTTGTTTATCCATTCAGGTTGAATCAGGCATCGTTTCAGTCACCTCTAGATATAAATGTGTGTGATGTAAATTGGAAAAGTCATGTCTTTATAGGAGGATTCTTTTCTTCTGCACAATTCTGTCTTATATTTGTAGTCTTCGTCTTCTTGCATTGCATTTCTGCTCTTCTGCTTTATGTTGGTTACATGAACATATACGGGCATAGTAAAAAAAAAAAGCTTTCCATAACCGACTTTGTTGTGGCTCTTTTTGCCACTTTTTGAGGTTAGTGAGCCTTTCAACCTAGGCTAAAGCTCTTACAAATGCTGAAATAGCTACCAGTCACAATAATGTTCAGGAACATCTGCCTTGCAATCAGCGAAGAGTAACGTGTTCATTTGGCTCTGTGACTACCATGGGGTCCCTAAATGGATCTGTGATCTTTGGCTTTAGGGAAGAAATTCTTCGTTTTTGTACAAAGAGACCAGTTTGCACAGTCCATCAAATACTTCTGCTTCTCCTAGCCAAAGAGATATTCTATCTCCTGCCAGAATATAAAGGGAGAAATACATTTATGAAATATATTTTTGTGCTATGTCTTGTTGCCAACATCTTGCATTATTTGTTTCTAATAGGAGTAATGGCTTTTCAATAAATTGATAGGTTTAAAGTTTTGCTTTTTTTAAACATGAAGCTTGTGCCTTTCCTAGAAATTTAAGGTATAAATGTATTCTTACATGTAAATTTGAAATGTCAGTGGCCTATTATGAGATGGTACATATTTTTAAATGAACAAATATTTCTTCACTATGCTGTTTGTCTCCCAAAGAGTTTAAACCTTAAGCCTTACATATACCTTCACTCAGAAAACAGTTATATTGTCATATTATAATGGGAAGAAAATTTTTATTTGGAATATAAACTACAGTAAAAGTTTACAGAGATCATATACCTATTATCTGTCTTCATTTAAGAAAGGCTTAATTACCTAAATTAAATTTAGAAAAAAGCACTATTAGTTCAAAATATATGTCTGAACAGTGTTTATAAATTATAAAAAATTTAAATTGCAAAGAATGGATGTATATTTTATGTCTCTTTCTACATAGTCTGTAGTACTTAATACGTGCACTAAAATTATTTTAAGATGAGGAATTTTGAAATTTATTATAGATGAGTAGTTAATTTAGTAATTCTGTCTCATGAAGTATAAGCTTACCTTGTGCTGGTTGTTTAATAGGCTTGCTATGTTAGTGGAAATAACATGGTTGAACTAGATATTTTGGTATGTATGGGCATTACTTTTAGTGACATTTGTTTGCCACTTTTGTTCCTCATGCTTCTTAAGTACAGGCTGAGACCTAGTCTCTTTGCAAGTTTAGTAAAATAATCCACCTTTTTTTGCAGACTCTATTCAGAAGGTAAAAAAAAATATCTTTTGTTTTTGAAACATTTAACATTTTGAGTCAAGGAAGTTGCTATTTTGAGATTAGCAATGATATTGTGAAAATAAATATTATTCAGATTTTATGTTTCTTAAAGTTCATTCTTATTTCACAAACGAATGATTAAGGAATTATGCATTATAAACAAAGGACACTAAGTGAGCTATATTATGGGTGCATTGTCTTTCACATGCAGTTGAGTGTATTTTGAATACAGGGATTATTCTCATTAGCTTCTTAATTTTTTGTTATACAGGGATCCAGAGTTCCTATTCTTACAACACGACTGTTTATAATGTGAAGCACATCTTTCTATTGCCTTATTTTTGTTGCTTTTCTCCATGACAAGAATTCAAGAATTGTTGATATGAGAATGAATATCTTCTTTTAAAAAAATTATACTTTAAGTTCTGTGATACATGTGCAGAATGTGCAGGTTTGTTACATAGGTATACACGTGCCATGTTGTTTGCTGCACCCATCAACCCATCATCTACATTAGGTATTTCTCCTAATGCTATCTCTCCTCTAGCCCCCCAACCCCCGGCAGGCCCCAGTGTGTGATGTTCCCCTCCCTGTGTCCATATGTTCTTTGTTCAACTCCCACTTATGAGTGAGAATATGCAGTGTTTGATTTTCTGTTCCTGTGCTAGTTTGCTGAGAATGATGTTTTCCAGCTTCATCCATGTCCCTGCAAAGGACAGGAATGCATCCTTTTTTATGGCTGCATAGTATTCCGTGGTATATATGTGCCACATTTTCTTTATCCAGTCTAGCATTGATGGGCATTTGGGTTGGTTCCAAGTCTATCCTATTGTGAACAGTGCTCCAATAAACATATGTGTGCATGTGTCTTTATAGTAGAATGATTTATCATCCTTTGGGTATATACCCAGTAATGGGATTGCTGGGTCAAATGGCATTTCTTGTTCTAGATCTTTGAGGAATTGCCACACTATCTTCCACAGTGGTTGAACTAATTTACACTCCCAGCAACAGTTTAAAAGCCTTCCTATTTCTCCACATCCTCTCCAACATCTGTTGTTTCCTGACTGTTTAACAATTTCCATTCTAACTGGCATGAGATGGTATCTCACTGTGGTTTTGATTTGCATTTCTCTAATGACCAGTGATGATGAGCTTTTTTTCATATGTTTGTTGGCTGCATAAATGTCTTCTTTTGAGAAGTGTCTGTTCATGTCCTTCGCCCACTTTTTGATGGGGTTGTTTTTTTCTTGTAAATTTGTTTAAGTTCCTTGTAGATTCTGGATATTAGCCCTTTGTCAGATGGATAGATTGCAAAAATTTTCTCCCATTTTGTAGGTTGCCTGTTCACTCTGATGATAGTTTCTTTTGCCGTGCA
This sequence comes from Pongo pygmaeus, assembly GCF_028885625.2. Taxonomy (NCBI): domain Eukaryota; kingdom Metazoa; phylum Chordata; class Mammalia; order Primates; family Hominidae; genus Pongo; species Pongo pygmaeus. The sequence continues at coordinate 163,574,168 of NC_085930.1, read as the reverse complement.
GAAGTTCTTTAGTTTAATTAGATCTCATTTGTCAATTTTGACTTTTGTTGCCATTGCTTTTGGTGGTTTAGTCATGAAGTCTTTGCCTATGCCTATGTCCTGAATAGTATTGCCTAGGTTTTCTTCTGGGATTTTCATGGTTTTAGGTCTTACGCTTAAGTCTTTAATCCATCTTGAGTTAATTTTTGTATAAGATGTAAGGAAGGGGTCCAGTTTTCTGCATATGGCTGGCCAGTTTTCCCAACACCATTTATTAAATAGGCAATCCTTTCCCCATTGCTTGTTTTCATCAGATTTGTCAAAGATCAGAAGGTTGTAGATGTGTGGTGTTATTTCTGAGGCCTCTGTTCTGTTCCATTGGTCCATATGTCTGTTTTGGTACCAGTATCATGCTGTTTTTGGTTACTGTAGCCTTGTAGTATAGTTTGAAGTCAGGTAACATAATGCCTCCAGCTTTGTTCTTTTTGGTTAGGATTGTCTTGGCTATACAGGATCTTTTTTCACTCCATATGAAATTTAAAGTAGTTTGTTCTAATTCTGTAAAGAAAGTCAATGGTAGCTTGATGGGGTCAGCATTGAATCTATAAACTACTTTGGGCAGTATGGCCATTTTCACAATATTGATTCTTCTTATCCATGAGCATGGAATGTTTTCCCATTTGTTTGTGTCTTCTTTTGTTTCCTTGAGTAGTGGTTTGTAGTTCTCCGTGAAGAGGTCCTTCACATCCCTTGTAAGTTGGATTCCTAGGTATTTTATTCTCTTTGTAGCAATTGTGAATGGGAGTTAACTCATCATTTGGCTCTCTGTCTGTTTATTGGTGTATAGGAATGCTTGTGATTTTTGAACATTGATTTTGCATCCTGAGACTTTGCTGAAGTTGCTTATCAGCTTAAGGAGATTTTGGGCTGAGATGATGGGGTTTTTTAAATATACAGTCGTATCATTCTAAATATACAACCATGTCATCTGCAAACAGAGATAATTTGACTTCCTCTCTTCCTGTTTGAATACCCTTTATTTCTTTCTCTTGCCTGATTGCCCTGGCCAGAACTTCCAATACTATGTCGAATAGGAGTGGTGAGAGAGGGCATCCTTGTCTTGTGCTAGTTTTCAAAGGGAATGCTTCCAGCTTTTGCCCATTCAGTATGATATTGCCTATGGGTTCATCAAAAAATAGCTCTTATTATTTTGAGATACGTTTCATTAATACCTAGTTTATTGAGAGTTTTTAGCATGAAGGGCTGTTGAATTTTATCGAAGGCCTTTTCTGCATCTATTGAGATAATCATGTGGTTTTTGTCATTGGTTCTGTTTATGGGATAGAGTACGTTTGTTGATTTGCATATATCGAACCAGGCTTGCATCCCAGGATGAAGCCAACTTAATCATGGTGGATAAGCTTTTTGATGTGCTGCTGGATTCAGTTTGCCGATATTTTGTTGAGGATATTCTCATCAATGTTCATCTTGGATATTGGCCAGAAATTTTCTTTTTTTGTTGTGTCTCTGCCAGGTTTTGGTGTCAGGATGATGCTGGCCTGACGAAATGAGTTAGGGAGGATTCCTTCTTTTTCTGTTGTTTGGAATAGTTTCAGAAGGAATGGTACCAGTTCCTCTTTGTACCTCTGGTAGAACTCAGCTATGAACCCGTCTGGTCCTGGGCTTTTTTTTGGTTGGTAGACTATTAATTACTGCCTCAATTTCAGAACTTGTTATTGGTCTATTCAGGGATTCGACTTCTTCCTGGTTTAGTCTTTGGAGGGTGTATGTGTCTAGGAATTTATCCATTTCTTCTAGATTTTCCAGTTTATTTGCATAGAGGTGTTTATAGTAGAGAAATATCTTTTAAGCACCCAACTTAATAAGGAGGTTGAAAGGGGAAAAATGAGGAAAACTAGGCCTAAAAGACCTTAAAACAATTTGTTTAGAGTACTTGGAATAGAACCAAAGTCTTCCTAGATGTTGAAACAAATGAGGTGTAAAGTTTTCTCAGAAAGCAGCCAAGAATAGGCATCAGAAGTCTTGAATTCCAGTCCTCATTTCGCCATTAAATGATGAACTTCTTGGCGATCTTTTTAAAATTGTGTGGTGCAAAGGAATTCCCTACATCCTGGCATACACTAGATAAATAATAAATACGTGAGGAAAAATGAATGAATATCAATACTCCCTGTTTAACATTGAGAAATTTACTTAAACTTTCTAGGGTTCAATATCTTCAAAGAAAATTAAGTGATTTTAAAGCTTGGAAAATCTGCAATTGGATCTTTGCTAGAGTCCTTTCTTCTTCTGAAGTTTAGTGGCTCATCCTAAGTATTGCTATGATGTTAAAACTATTATCTAACTTCAAATGTAAAATAGTCTGGTTTTTAACACAGTTTGGCTATGATTTCTAAGTTTAGGAGCTACATTGTTTTCATCGATGTTAAATGCTTAATGACCCACTTTTATGTTCATAGCTATACTTAAAATATTGAATATACTCATGTGTGAACTGAAGGAATAATATCCCTTAGTTATTCATTTCAGTGATGTTTCAAGATAGTTTTATTGAAGATTATAAAGATAAGTTTCAAATAAATGTATTACAAAACTGTACTTATTTTTAATATTAGGAAACTCCAGTTTCAATTTCTAGACAACCAGAATCAAGATAATCAGATCGAATGACAGACTCATATCATACTTTTTAATATCCAGCATTCCTGGGCCAAGATATTCATTTTAATATCCTTTATAGATGACCCCCTCAAAATATTTTTGACAGTAACATATTAAACCTAACTTGGAATAAAAGTGCTCTAAGGTCTTCTTCAGCTTTAAATTTTCATGAGGCTATGCTTATCTAAATAAACTTTA